>NW_027493319.1:0-383312 GCF_021521415.1 Bidens hawaiensis | reverse complement strand
ATGATTTTTTACAGGTCATCCATAGTTGTGATACAACAAATGCACCACTTTCAGATGATGTAGAGGATTTTTGGCAAGGCTTAATGAGTAAAATACAATTTAATGAGCCAATTATCGAGTTTGAGGATGTTCGGTTGCAAAATCAGACAGAGGAGTGTATTCCTCTTGGGAGGAAGAGTTAGATGAGGAGATCACTCAAGTAACGGAGACGATAATGGACGTTGAAGTCCCAGCTCCGATTCCACATGTTACTTTTACTGATTACTAGAGTGACTCTGATGATGAGATAAATGAAGAAGAGTGGGCTGCTTATATGAGGTCGTTAGTGAAGAAATAAGAGATAGAGGATAAACTGAATTTGGGAGATTCACTTGAGTTGGTGTTTGGTGTTGAGGAAAAGGTTGAGAATAAGTTGTGTGAGGAGGATGAGTTTTTGGAGTTGGAATTATAAGGTTTGCCTGAGTATGATGAAATTGGTGAGTTCGATTCAGAGGGTAACTTAGTATTTTTTGAAGCCCTACTAGAAGATATGGAAGTGGTGGTAGTGGAAGAACACCACAACTGGCCCGTGGTACCTATAATAAATGTCACTCAATAATCAAAACCACGAAAGAAGGCAAAGAGAAGAGCATCTTCCAACCGGAATTATTTGCAAGTCAGAGGATGGTATACTAGAAAAAAAATCCATTGAAGTTCCATGCCATGCATCAGGTTCGTGAAAGGTAAGTTTAAATTTTGGTGGTCTGACCCGTTAAGTATTTTTAAAACATTTTTCAATTCGGTCGATAAAATTTTATGTTTAACAAGTACAGGGTGGAATTAAATGGGTTAGATAGGGTTGAGGTCAAGGAGAAACCTCCTGATTAAGTTCAAGTGTGGGGAGGTTTTACGGCGTTTGTATAATTAATCGAGTTACTAACGTAGTTTTTTTTTTGAAGTTCTTATTTGTTTTTGTGTTTTTAAGTTTTGTAGATTGAAGAAAGATTGAGTGAGATAGAAAGACGATCCCCAATGATGAGTATATTGAAAAAGACAAGTGTGGGGATAGAGTAGCAGTAGAGCCGTATACTTTATGTTTATTTATTTGCTTCTAATTATTCATGATTATTTTATATATTTGTCAGTTTGGGAAATACTTTAAATATATAATATCTATCAGTTTGATAAGATATACATTGTTAGATATTGTTGAATTTTTGCCGCATACTTTCGTGTGTGAGAGAAGGAGGCACTATTTGCTGAGCACGTTCGGAATTGGACAACATTCATGAAAGAAGACTTTGGCATCATGTTTCATGCAAATATTACCAGCTAAGTCTTTTCCATTATCTAGCATATTAATTTTTTATGTTATTTTTGTTTTTATTTTTAGGTAGTCCGATTTTATTTTTTATTTATTTTGTTTATATTTTTATTTTAAGTCGTCCGTATCCTTGCATTGAGGACAATGCAAAATTTAAGTGTGAGGATAGGATATTTGAGTCATAGTATAAATCTAACTTATAAAAAAAAATTGAAAAAGTTTTAAAAATGTCCCTTGAATACAGTTTTCTGCGTGAAAGGGGAAGTTGATGATACTTATCAGAAATTGGATTTTAAAACTACTAATAATGTGAGATAATATAAAAGAAAACACACTTAACTTGGGATGTGTTGGTAGGCTTATCCTTGAGAAAGAAAGGGCAATTTGATAAATGGGTAACGGAAATCTCTAGTGGGTAAAACATTTTGTCCGTGGAAAAAAGTGATAAAAGATCGGGCCATACTCAAGCCTCAATATTTGGTATGAATGTGAAAACATTTTATAATTTTAAAATTTGAATACGTTATCAAATGATGCTTGGGTAGGTTTAACGTTAGAGTATGCCAAGTAGCCGGTGATATAAATCTTAAACTGTCTAGCTTTAGTGTTTTACATTTCATTGGCGTATGGTTTTATAACCTTAACCTTTGTGTTGATGGGATGCCTCGGGTCCGGAGACTATGGGTCTGTATGTGGTTTATCATCTGGGTATTCATAATTCCTAAGCGGGGTTGTGAATATTAAAAAAAACTAAAAAAGAGCAAACCCGCAGTTATCTGCCACATAAGTCATTAAATATGATCACTACGTACTTAAAGTACAAATACACTACTGACTTGATCATCCACACTGTTAGCCATGTGGGGTTCCCTTGCTCGCGTCTCATTACTATTTATAAACGATCCAAAAGGGAGACGCCACATGTAAACCCTACAGATGAGTTCGTGCATACTCAACTACGGTGATGGGTTCGGGGTATTGCTTGATAACGGCGTATGTCATGTTGTGGGGAACACTAGCTATTAATTAATTATACATTAATCGTATCTAATGGCTGCTTGGTAGACCTTGATGCTTAAGCTTAGTTGGATAAGCAATACCTTTGATCGTCTTAACTGTTCATGAGAAAAAAGAGCAATAAAAATTTTAAATCTGCTAATTTTGAGGTTTAAGTCAAGTTAGGGTGGTCTGGTCCTGTAAAAGATGAGAATAAGCGGGTCATTGTGTAAACCACTGAGTAATATAATTATTAAATCTTATTTGTACCGGTAAAGATCAAGGCATGGGTTTAAGAAGACAACAATATCAGTGATCACGGTTTTTGCGTCTTTCTGAAATTTTAAATTAATCTATATTTTATAAGACTATATTTTCAGATTCCGATTCCACTGCATTAGACTTTTCAAGGACAAAAAAAGAGTAAGTGTGAGAGTATTTAATGTAAAGCTAAATATATGTTTCCATTGTATATTTTATTTAATATTTAATTAGTTTTTATTCGTTTTTTAGTTAATATTTGAATACCACTAACATTATTGTGTTTTGTAGGTTCCGGAGGTTGGTCGTGGTAAATGGCGAAAAACGATTCAAAATAGCCAAAACAAGAAGCCAGAACGCATCAGGAAATGAACAGGAAGGAGAACACGTCGTACCGGTCCCCCCATATTGAAAGCGCCACGTTGACCGATCATGGAGGCATACCTGGTCACGGGTGGCGGCCACCATCAGATTCCATACAGTTTAATCGTTTTTGTTAGGTTTTTGGCCCTGTTTCATTATATAAACAACCTTAACCTTAACCGGAAGAATACCGTACAGCCACCAGACGAATTTGGAGTTTACTTGAGCTATTATTCGAGATTCTTGGAGGTTTTAAAGGCAAGGAATTACCCGATGAAGCGCTAATTGTTCAAGAACGAAGACTACTGGTTTTATCGCCTTTAATCTTTCGTTTCTACTGTTTTTCATCATGATTTATTTTATCGTTGTTTTGTTGATTTTAAGATGCTAAGATAAACATTATATACTGCCTAGGCTTATGATGAACCATCGTTGATGTTTTGATTATAGTTGGATTGTTTCTTTTCGTTATGGTTTTATGATTCAGTAACTATTTGATTTTACTTGATTGATGCGCATGTGCACTTGGTTTTGGTTGTTCTAGTTTTATTATTCCACATAATCTTTGGTGATTGTTTCATATGATAGGATTTTGTTAGGTCATTTACTATGTGTTCTTGACTATTTTATAATTTAATTCGAACAAGATCATAGGAATAATATTATTAGTTAAACGAATAAAAGTGTGATACTAACCTAGAAAGCAGTAAGGTGATAGGTTATTGTTAGATCTTTGTTGATTAAGATTGCTAGATTTAGTTCTTCGTTAGGAGTCCGTATATGTTTGATTAGTTAACCTTGTCTAGCGAGTCAAATGAATTTATTAAATTATCTTTGATTTCCGCGCTGTAAGGTAGGATTTCACTATAAAGGCACTCTTTCATAAGGGAGTATAAATACCCCTAAACCCTAATCCTTTACATTTTCATCCATCTCTACACTATATCCTACACCTTCAAAACACACACAAACACCCTCATATATCCCGAGCCAAGATCCGAAGGTAAAAACCCGAGCTTGTTAGTGCTAGAACGTCGTGACGAACACAACCTACATCAAGACTAGATGGTATTCGTAAACCGAATCGTCTAAGGTACGTTCATTAACGAGAAACTTGTTCGGTTCATTTAGTAATCGTAGATATATATGAATATGGTAAAAACAAATCAAACGCAACGATTCTCGTTGAAATTCGTTAACATCTGATGGGTTAATTAACCGTATGTTAAACCACATGTATATATCAATCAAAAATACCTTTTAAACACAATGGTTGGATGATAGGTTGATTGGGGATTGTAGGCGCTGGGTATACGAGTTGACTGATACCAAATTCATGTTATTTCATCAAGATTTGAAGGTCAATTGCAAAACTGATATTGGTTGACTGTTTGGTGTTATTATCGATTTTGATTTTGACCCCTGCGTCAAAGATTTGGATAAGACCGATGCTCATTCCTCATGATTGAACGAATCGCTTGAAATTCGTTAGGCAATCATAACGAATGAGATGCATGCGTAATGAATGAGCCCTCATTCGTCCTACAAAAGTCGCGAATGAATTAATTCATTCGTGTCATCCATTTATTCGCCATAAGGAGACAACGAATGGAGCTATTCGCTATAGGTACTTTCGTGTGCTCCTTTAACGAATGAGCCTTACATTCATCTCAATGATAGCATGAATGGCCTTAGTCATTCGATATACTCAAATCAGGCCATTCGTCATGATGAATGGGACCATTAGTCATAGCGAATGATATGGCGAATGATACTTAACCAGAATGAAGTTTTCATAGCCAATGAGATAGCGAATGGTGCGTAACTGGAAGCCATTCGTCATAACGAATGAGTTAGCGAATAGAATAATAATTTTAAAATTCTAATGAAAATTGTGTTAAGGCAGTTAATGAAATTATGCACGAATGGCCCTGGTCAGCTTAACCCCAGCCAGGGGCTCTGCCCCTTAGACCCAGCTAGGGGCTGCCGCCCCTAGAACCCCGTTGCCAGGGGAACTGCCCCCAGACCTCCATTCGTTGAGGGTATATTAAACTATAAATATGATATAGTTAGGAATAGTTAATTGATACGTGTAATTGTTATACAGTTAGCCGCACACAGTTAAGGAAAGGAGTTATCATTAACTCTGAAAGGAACCGAGTTCAGGTGAGTTTCTAGCCCCACTTCCTTGTTATGTTTTCGGGGCTATGTGCGTACTCGATGTGATTAGTTAATACACCTACCTTAAGTGGTAAGTGTATGCCTTTTATGACTTTATGTATGAATGAATGCTTGACGATACGTGAACGATCTTCGGATATTGCATGTACCGCCAGGAATAGTGTGATATGTTATTGTTTTACGAATGATGTATGAATGACATATGAAAGTTATGTAAAAGATTAAGTGTATGTGTGAAATTACATAAATTTAAATATAAAAAAGATAATGTATGGTTGTATGGAGGTATGCTTAAAGGGTTGCAGACCCTAATAATATCTGCAAAGGTTACAGGGTTGCATACCCAACAAATATATCTGAAGGTTACAGGGTTGCATACCCTAATAATATATGTGAAGGTTACAGGGTTGCAGACCCTAATAATATCTGCGAAGGCTATAGGGTAAAATGCTCTTCAAAACGTAGATATAATTACGTATGTATAAGTAAGCTAAAACAAGAAAGTATGAAAGTATGAAAGAAAGAAAGGAAGCATGTATGTATGAATGAAAAGAAAAGTAACATGCAAAGTACGATTATGTATCATCGGATACATATGTATGTAAGTATGTGAATGTATTGTATGTTGCCTGATTAACTAGAACTCACTCAGCGTAGCTGACTTTTAGTATGCACGCAGGTAAATAGACTGAGACAGCTGGCTTGAGGGTGACACCTGGCAGGATCTGAAGAGGCTGGCATTTGACGATTTGTCATGATGTTTTGATACTATCTTTCATGTTATGTTTAAAAAGACAAGTTATGAATGTTTGTAATGAATGGTTGACTATTATTAATATTCCGCGAAAGTTTTAATTAACTCTGATATTTAGAACTGTGTTTATGAGTAAATCCAAGGATAGTGTAGGGCACCAGGGCCTTACAAATAATCCCTCATTCCTAAGCGAATTACCCTGTGACATAAAAGTAAGTAGAATGCATAACTTCATGTCTACCGTGAGAATGTCAATTTAAATAAGCAAGTAGTTTTAGTGAATATAAGGATTAGGATTAACTTTGATTTCTCAAAGACTAAACTTAACGACTTTTAGGGAACTACAAATTATTCGCATAATCCCCCTTGGTTGATTTGAGTTTATTATAATTACACATTCTTTTAATATATGATTTCTTTAACTTGCATGGAAACCTAATCAATCGTACTTAAAAACCTTGTTTTAGAATCACCAAAACTAGAGAGATTGATCATAGCATGTATCTCATCTTTTCAAATTCCAATACAAGTAAGAATGTTTTGGATAAAATATCAAGATTTTATTTTTACCATTTCTAGTACCTAAGATCATGAATGTTTATAAAAGTTTGGTTTAAAGATAGTATAATCAATCTTGAATTAATGGATTAATGTGACAAAACATGTTTCATCAAAAGATAATCTTGAATTAATGGATTAATAGTAATAATCAAATATTCAATATAATCATCAATGGAATTAAGTTTCATCATAGATTTTGATGGTAAATGGAAGTTTAGCTCATGATGAGCATTATAATGGACATTAAAGAAGATGAATATATCAAATACATGATTAAACAGAACAATCTAACCAATTATTGATAAAGATTCCTTTAAAGATGGTGATGGATGCTTCCAAGCCTTCAAACTCCTCAATTGATCTTCAACTTGAATGTAAAGTGAGTGTTATTAAATGATAAACTCGTCCAAATCCTTTCCAAGCACACCCAAAACAATGAGAAATGCAACCTATTTATAAGTTGTTTAGACAGCCGGGCAAGGCCCCGTTCCTGATGGGGCATGACCTCGTGGATCATTTTGCGTGTGCAATTAATGCTTGTCAAAATGTATACATGATGACTAAGCACGAGGGTGTGGTTAATGGGGCACAACCCCATGTTTTGGCTACCAATTTCTTGTATTTTTGTCTCATTTGGGTAAGGTGACCACGGGGGCGTGCTAGGTGAGGCACGACCCTATGTTTTGTTCTATGTTTTTTGTCTTTTTCTTGGAAAGGTGATCATGGGAGCATGATTAATGAAGAACGACCTCGTGCTTGGTACACAAGATTTTGTCTTATCTTCAGAAGGTGACCATGGGGTGTAGTCAGTGAGACATGGGGGTGTGTTATACTGACTGATACACAATTTCTTTACTTTTCTTCGTGTATCAACTCGTTTCTTTGTTCAAGACTGTAATAAACCTAAAAATAGAAAATTACATAATAAATAGTAATTTGAACTAAATAATATAATAAAAGATATAGTTTTAGAGATTATTTGATGCTTAGAAAATGTACATTTTTATATACATCAAACATCCACACACTTGAACATTTCTTGTCCTCAAGCAAGTTAAACACAAAAATTCTTCAAAATAGTAAGGTAAAACTGAAGCTAATACATCCCCAAAGAGTTCCGGGAGACATAGGAACAGGACAACCAACTTGAAATCGTTAGAATATAGGTAGTAATATATGAAAAGGTGATATGTTTTTGTTAGATTCTTTTTATGCAAAACATAACGTTCTCACAATGTTCATGCACACTCAGCTTTATATCTTATAATGCATGTAATGTTGTATGTATATGTATACTCTTAGCCAAAATGTAACTTGTGAGAAATAAACTTGTTGAGAGATCAATTCTCCACCTATGTATAAGGTTGCATAAATTAAAAGGTAATATAAGTTAGTTTTTGGTTTGTGAGGGTAAGATGGCAAATTGTTGTTTTTGTAGTGGTTTAAGGTTTATGGTTTAAAAGGTTTGAAAGAATTATGTATGAACTTCGAACAAATTCGGGAGCTTCAAAGTGTCTTCAATAATTTGCTCCTTATTTATCATCCAATTTGCATGGTGCTTTCTTCTAGCTATTTTTTTTGTACAAGACTATATTATGAAAGAGATGATCATCTTCGAAATGTATTCATGGCTTAATAATAGTCATCTTTAAACATTTGAAGGAGATTTTTAACATATTTTGATTAATGTAAAAAAATTGTTGTTTTAATTTGTTTGACTTGCAAGCCCAAAAAGTATTATAACTCACTCATGTTACTCATTTTAAATTCAGATTTTATGAACTTTGTAAAATCATCACATAGTTTTGGATTTGAAGATTCAAATATGATGTCATCTACATAAGTCTGAACTAGAGTAAATATTTTCCCTTTCTTTTGAGAAACAAAGTTTTGTCAGTTTGTCCTCTTCTAAATTGTTTTGAAATAAAAATGAGGATAGTTTACCATACAAGACCCTTGGAGCTTGTTTGAGTCCATAAAGAGTTTTCTTCAATTTGTAGACATAGTCTGGATTAAAAACATCTGCAAACCATGGTGGTTGTGTAACATATACCTCATCTTGAATGTCACCATAAAGGAAAGCTCATTTGATGCTCTACGGAGAAAACATGTTGCAATAGGGATTTTATAATCCTTATACTGGTCTACAGTATAAACATTGCCACTCCTGCTCGCAGTTAACAATGTGATTTCTACAACTAATTTTCAATCTGTTTAACGTAGTCAGAGTTGACAATTTTGCATGTTTTCTTAGTAAAGAAATCACCATAACCTCTATCACACATTTGTGACACACTTAATAAGTTGAATTTCAATTTGTTAATCAAGTTAATATTGTTAAAATTAACTTACCTGCTTCTAGGGGTGTTCAGTATTTGAATCGGACTCGAGAAACTTGAAATTCCATTCAATTTGTATTCAAATTTGAAGGTTCGAATTATGTTTTTAATCATTCGAATTTGTATTCGGTTCAAATTCGATTTAGTAATCGAATTTCGAATCGAATACGAATTTAAGATTTTAGATTCGATTCGATTTGAAATGCAAATATATATATATATATATATATATATATATATATATATATATATATATATATATATTATATATAGGGGGATCAAGAGAGAACCATTTCTTATAGAGAGAAGTAGAGAACTAGTGAAAAACTATTTTTAATTTAATTTAAAAAAATAATTTTAATTTTTCTTTCTTTCATCCTTCTTATTTTTTGTTATTCTTTATTAGAAAAAACTATATAAATAAAATAAAAAATACTTAAAAAAAAACTCGTTGCAGTGCACATACGCAATACATCGACTTTTTTTTGTATTGCATACATGTAGTAGTGTGTATTTTGTATGTGTAATAGTGTCCAATAGCGTATATGCAATTGTTTGTATTGTATATATGCAATAGTGGTATATTATATGCAATAATTAAAAAAAAATCGATGTAGTACAAATGTGCATTAGTGTTGTATTACGTATATGCATTATTGTGCATTGCGTACAAGAAATAGTTTTGTATTTGCATATATTCAATAATATGAATTTTATAATCCAATTATATTGTATTATATGTAATAAAACACTATTGTATATATGAAATACACAATATTTCTTATATGCATTACATCGATATGTTTTTTGTTAGGAACAATATCAACTTATTAGATGGAGGAAAGAAAAAGAAATCAAAAAATGTTCTTCTCAAAAAAGTTAAAAAAAATAAGTCTTTATTAGTTTTCTAGTTCTTTCTTTAATAGGAGTTCTCCCTAAATTCCAGACACACGCACACACACACAAATATATATATATATATATATATATAGGGAAGAGTTATCCTAAAATAAGTAGTTTTCTAGGAAGACTAGTAATAAATCATAGCCATTGAATCATGTTAATCAATGGTTGACATTTGAAATTGCCAGTAACCGACATAGTTTCCTAAAATTGTTCCTTCACCATAATTTGTAATGCCAAATGTCAAAATTTTGTTGGTTCTTACCATTCTTAGGAAACTCCTTATTCTTATTTGAACCATTTTCTATATATATATATATATATAGAAAATGGTTCAAATAAAAAACAATTGTTTTGTAAGAAGTGTGAGAACACTTTAAAATAAAGCACATCACCTAAATAGGACACTATACCATATAAATAGGAAACTATACAACTTTTAGAAACTACCAATCTTAACCACTAGATCCTAAATCAAAGGGTCTACATCTATTCTTATGATTCTCACAAAACTATTGTTTTTTACGTTAACCCTACCCTATATATATATACATATATATATATATATATATTACATATAAATTTATATTTATATGAAAGAAAGGTTTTTTCATATATGGGCAATTACCTTTATATAGCCCAACTTCAAGTCCAAACTCCAAATTCTCCTTCCTATAAATCTAAACCCTAAAATCAAATTGAACTCCCTGCAATTATCCATGGCCGAAAACTTTACGCCTCAGTTCTTAGATCTGTAGTTTGCATGTCGCTCACAACTGTAAAGAAAATTTTTATTTACCATTTTCGTTTTGATTCATGTGTGGGTTTTTTAAATAATAAAGTATTCGGTTTCTTGAATTATTTTCATTTTATACTTTATAATAATACACTAAGAAGTATTTAGTATGCCAACAGTTCATTATGCATTTTTTTCCCTTCAATAAAGACTTTTAGATCTTTATTGAATTAGGTATCACTTGCAGTACATTTGGCCTTGTTAACACAAGAATGTAAGTAATTTTTTATTCATTTGGCTTTTAATGCACTATAATATTTGGTGATGGATAATAATAATAATTATTATTATTATATGTTTGCAAAATTCAGTAACATTTTGTATTGGACAACTCTTTTTCAAATCCTAGTAATTCTACATTTGACAAGACTACATCTAAGTTTAATGTTACCTAAGAGAAAGGGAAATCGTAAGAAATATGTTACAAGAGCACGTGTACATGGGACCACATCACTAAATTTCATGATTCTGAGAATAAAAAATTTGGCAAATGCAAGTACTGTGGCAGGGTGTTTAATCTAATTGGAAGCTACAAACGATAGTCACTAATCTTTGTACAATGAACTAATTATATGTGCTTAACAGTGCATTACATTGATTATAATTGGAAGTTGCAAAAGAACGTCATTAGTTTTTGTCCAATTACAAGTCATAAAGGTCATGAAGTCGGGAGAGCTATGGAATTATGCTTATTCGATTGGGGTTTTTAAAATGTTTTTACTAGTAACTGCTGACAATGCTAGTAGTAATGATACAACTATGACTTACTTAAAAGGTAAGTTTGCAAAATGGGGTAATCTTTGTGCCTTAAATGCTAAATGATCTCATGTTCGATGTATGGCACATGTTTTGAATTTGGTTGTTCAAGATGGTATTAAAGAACCTGGGGTTCAGTGGATAGTGTTCGGATAGCCGTGAGGTATGCTAGGCTATGACGGTCGGCTATAAATCATGTGTATATATGTGTTATTTCATGTATTTTAATTGTTTATATATAGCGAACACGATTACTTTGAGTTCTTTTTTGATCACACATGTTCGGAGTATAAACAAGCTAATTCAGAGCCATCCAGATGAAGATTAAGCAAGCCTCGATAAGAAGAAAGCATAGGGAAACATATATGGATGGTTAAGAAGGATTCAAGAATAGTTTGAATGAGAGACCTGAAGCTGAAGCGAAAACTGAACAAGATGGGTTACCAGGTTAGTGTATTATAGTAAAATGGGCATATCTCGGCCTAGAAAATGACTTACGGGACCCATAATATATGAATTTTTGGTTTCTCAATGAGACCAATCTGAATATGAAATTAGTTTACTTCGCGTAACGCTAAAAAGGAGGTAAAACGCTTCGCGTGACGCGGAGCGGCATAAAAACGAGAAAAACTCTAGTTGGTATTATAATCAGTTTTCAGCACCCATTTGACCTATCTTTCATTCCAGTGGCCAAATACAATCCCTTGGACGATTGTGCACCATCCCGAAGTTTCCGGTTCGTCAGATCATCACATGCTTTCATCCTTTTATCAGATTAGCAATCATTCGTGATGCCAATGTCAGACTAAATCCATTGTTTTCACTTTAGGCTAGGATTTTTTGTAACCTTACTTTGATATGATTATTTATGCTTAATTGATTATGAACTTGATTGAATTTATTATTTAATTTTGTTTTACTTTATCAAGCAATTGTTTAAACATTTTTGTGTTTTTTATTAAGGAATCTTGAATCACTTATCTGGTTGGGTTCATCAACAGTTTGGACTAGGTTCTTATGTCATTGAACTATTAATTGGTATTTGTTGCAACCTAATTGATTTTCATAATATAAAAATGGTAATTGGGTAGATCGGGTTTAGTTGTGTCAACAATTCGGTTAGGGTATTGTTTGTCATCACAACCAAACTAATAGGTCTAGTAAATACTGCGCAATTGATTTATCTGAATCTGTTATTAGTTGGTTATCACATTACCTGAACCTGAAGTGAACCACCTTTCTAATAATTTCTTACAGTTTTAAAAGTAATCGAGTGTTCTTAAGATATCTTTTATAACTGCTTAACATTGACTGTCCGCTTAATATATTAATTAATAAAATATTAGTTTTTACATGCACTTTCCATTAATTCCCTATGGATATGACCTTACTTACCAGTACTAGTTATAGGTATTTAAGACTTTAAAATACTTGTTTTTGATTAGAGCACGACATTAACATCAAAATGGCGTCGTTGCCGAGGAATCAACGCGCAAAGTGCTAGTTTAGTTTACTTTAGTTTTTAGTTTTTGTTTTATTTGTTTCTTAGTTGATTTTATGCGGGGTTTCTGTGTTTAGAGATTCTTATAGGCTCATGCATTCAGGATATTCCCAAAAGAAAGAGCAGCTTCAGTACGATCCAGAAATTGAAAAGACAACAAAGAGAAACCGAGCAACTCAGGTAATGAGTTTGAATCGAACACCATAAACCACAACCTCAAAACCAAAAGAAGAAAATACGAGAAACAAGAATAATCAATAACCACTTGCCTACACACCCGAAAACCAAGAACAACATGTTTGACCGAGATCTCGGTTTTGGGGTTCTTGGGGAGGTTTGACCGAAAACCATTGGTCAAACAGAGAACACTTAAAAGATCTTCAGATATATCAAGGGTTCTCGGTCAAACATTGACCGAGAACCAACTTTGATTGACCGAGAACTCATGTTCTCTGTTGTACAGGACCATTCATGAATAATAATTGACAGATAACTTATTACCTGGACCGAAAACCCTGTTTATTGACAGAAAACTCAATTTATGGACCGAAAACCACCTTTTTATCTATTAAAACTGACATTAGTTTACAAATAAGGACTACTATAATCTAATTTGCATTTTTTATCCTTGTTCTTTGACCAAGTTTTCAATTATATTTATAATACTGAGTGATTATCCAGTTAAGTGAATACACTATTAACTTGACTCATTTGTTGCAGTCATGGTTGATCAAACGCCATTGAAATTTGTGGATACTCACAATATTGCTGGATGTTTATATGATCCACCTCTTGTGCACAAGGAATTCAAGTCCATGATAGTGGGGCTCAACACGTGCAGGATTTCTCACGCTATACGAGAAACACATGTCATTTGCAATAAAATGGTGACAAAGTTTTGGAACAATGCTTCCATTAACCAGAGGGGTGGAGCTGTGAAAATTGACTCAAAGATTCAGAAAAAGCTTGTTGTCATCTCAGAGGCTATTATTCATGAATTTTTATTGTATGGTGATCAACCCGACTACCCAACAGAATACCCCACTGATGTTGTTGCTGAAGTAGCTTTAAGAATGAGATATGAAGGATCCTACCCTCCAGCCATCAAGAAGCTATTCCATCCCTACTGGAGGTTCTTGATTCACACATTCTTCACGTGTGTCTCACTACGAAAGGGGGGGTTCAGATGAGATCAGCCACATTCAGATGTCGGCTGTGGTTGCTTTGATCATGGATTGGAACTATAACTATTCAAAGTTTGTGTTCAATGAGATGATGAGCAACCTCAAGGGAAAGAAGAAAGAGATGTTTCTAATGTACCCGAGGTTTCTACAAATGATATTCGACTCACATTATCCTGACCTCGTCAAATATGTAGAAACACTCAATTTGAATGCTATGGGTCCCAACACATTTGGGTTGATGTAGCAGTCACAAAAGGAGGCGAAAGTTGTATACAAACGTCTTCACAAACTAGTCAAGTTTGGAAGATTTGCTGAAACTGAGGCTGCTCTTGCTAGTGCCAGTGCCTCGATTGCTGATGAGCATGTGACACCTGCTCAGAGGTTCACTACAACTTATGAGACCATTTCTGACGATGATGAGCCAGATAGTTCTCCATCACAACACATGGAGATTGAGCTCCAAGAAGAGCATATTGTACCTATTGCCAATCAGTTGAAAGACTTTGAGATGTTTAAAGATCAGCTCCAGTCGACTGCATTGAAACCTCCTCAATCAGTCACTATGACACAAGATGAAGATATTCCAGAGGAACCAGCCCCCGATCTCATTCCAAGAAAAAGGAGAAAGAAAGATTCGAGACCGGGTATGCTGGTTACAGAAACTACACCAACAAACCAACAAAAGGAACCTGAGTCTGAAACTACCATAGCTCAAGTTGATGCAAGTCCGTCTACTGCTGAACATCGAACTCAAGACCAGATTTTTGACGATATTTCTCATGAGTTCGAGTTTGAAGCAAATATTCAGTCCACTGACGAGCCTTCGGGATCGTCTGACCCGATTGGTCAATCAAGTTCAAGCGTCATTGACAAGATTTCCCACATTCTGGCGATGCAAGACAAGTATTTACAAGATAAAGGTAAGGGAATCACTCTTGATGCTGAACCTGTTGATGTACAATCCTTACAACAACGAGTCTTTGAACTTGAACAAGATTCGGTTGTGAAGGATGTACGAATTCAAGAGCTTGAAGCAAGTAACTCTGATAAAGATTTAAAGATCAGTGAACTTCAAGCAAACATGGGTGGCCTCACTGCTATGTACTTGGATCTCCAACAAAAGCTCATTCAGAAATATTGAGATGAGTTCAAAAGTGGTGAGGACATTGCTGCAAAGGCACCTGCTGACAGTCAAGGTGGTAGTTCCAGTGCGCGTCCTGCTTCAAACATCGACGATTCTGAAACACTGGAACAATACCTTGCCGCCCCTCCAAAAACAGCCGAACAAAGTGAAAGAATTTAAAAGAAGACTATGATCATGAAAAACTCGAACCATAATGTGCAGTCTGCTGATCACCCTGACAAATTCATCATTGAATTCAAAAGGGGATTTTTTGACAAGTATGGTGATTGGTCAAGTGTCGTGTCTTGGGGGTTTGATATTGATAAAGCCATCTTGTGGGTGAAAAGAAGGTCTGGGAATACCGAATATTATGAGAAGATGAAGGATTTTGGATCATGGACGAGGGTTGATCTCAGTGACCTTTTTAATGCTCTTTTTCATAACCCCAACAATGACAAAAAGGCTATAGATTTCTGGAACTTCTTAAGGAATCAAGTTGATCGAGGATTCCCGAATATGACCACAGCTGAGTCATTTTTAAAGAAAGCCAAAAGGGTCCGAGATCCAAAGACGGGGAAGACAATGGTCAATGTTATGTGGCCCGAAACTAAGAACACAAGTCATATTCCTTTGTCTACCAGGATTCCAGATGGTGCTATAGATAAGATGATGTTCTGGAGGTATGATGGTGAGACGACAATGGTCGTTATCCGTCTACGAAAAGGGCAATTTCGATTTGTCGATCCACGTGATTTACTGAAGTTTGGCGAAAATGATATTAAAACTGTTAGCAACTTTCAAATTATGCTGCTAAAGAGTATACAAGAATGGTGGGATTGATTATCAGAATAGTTTTATGGGCTGGTGCTTACAAAGAGGCGGACATAAATATTCTTGAGCACGATTGACATTGAAGATACAAACCAAGGGGGAGATTGTTGGGCTAGTATTCTATGGTTTTTACTTGATATAGGGCTTATATTGTAAGCCCCGATCTCTTGGATCTCGGTGGGCTTTTGGGTTGTTTTGGGCTGGTGTGTAGTACCTATATAAACAATGCAATTAGGTTTATTATAGGTTAGCCGTGTGAAATATAGATGAGAGAGATATAGGTACTTTGTAACCTTTGTGTTTAAGCACCAGACGTTCAATATACATGTGTTTTGAATCAGATTCATTGTGTTCTTCGTGTGTTTGTTTATATAATATTGAATCATCTCGTGTTAGTTTCCGCATAATCACGAGATTGTGTGATATTTGAAAGATCCGTTCTAAGGACTTACACTCTCATATCACAAGACAATTTTTCTATGTTTGATTCATCTCAAGGTCAATATGCTCAGCCACAACAAGCTCATAACAACTTCTCAATGTTTAGATCTTCTCAAGGTTAATTTACTCAACCAACACAGTAGCCTACTCATGTGTTCTTTCAACAACATGCTCAAACAACTAAGCCTCAATCGGCTGTTGGGTATCCTAGTCAGTCTCCCACTCAAGTTCCTGCTATTCCAAAGGAGACTCAAGAAATCATTGCCTTAATGGTAGGTTTCATGAACTGCTACAATGCTTTTCTTGCTGGAGATTTGGTCCATCCATTCGTAGTTGCTGAGTTGGATCAAATCCATCCTGATGATGTGGATGAAATGGATATTTCTTGGCAAACAGCCATGGCCGTGTTTAGAGAAAAGAAGTTTACCAAGATAATGGGCAGAAAAAACTGGAATTTGCCAGCTGGCAAGAAGGTGGGATTCACTAAAGACACTCTGAGGGGTTATAACTGTCATGAGTCGGGTCACTTCGCTTGTGAATGCGCGAATCCTGGAAAGGAGGGAAACAAGGAAAGGGTACTGGTTCTGGTGAGTGGTGCTAGATGAGAAAATGCAGCTGATGCTAGAGAGAATGAGCGAGGATTGGGGGCTCAACAGTTTGATTGGAATGAACATATGGAAGCACTTAACTTAAACAATTAGACTGCGAACCTTGCTCAGATTGATGCTATAGAAAAAGAGAACGATGCAAGGGAGCTAGTAAATGATCTCCAGTTTGCTTTCATGAACTCTACTTCTTTCAGCTCATCTGAGGTAATTTCTGAATTTTGTTTTCAATCTTGCGTTAATAAGGTAGAATTGTATAGAGTTCACAATAGTAATCTGATTAGAGAAATGGAAGGCATAAAATGTGAAAATCTCAACCTCAAGAAACTTGAAACATCTTTAAAAGATAAACTAGAAGCACAACAAAAGGATTTCTCTAAACTACAAAAGGATTTTAGCGTAAAATGTTTTCACCACTTAGATGCAAAACAGCAAATTGCCGAGCTAACAGCCGGGTTAGACGCTTCTAAGTTGGAGATTGCATAATTAACTAATAAATTTGAAAACGCTGAATTCAAAATTTAGAAAGTTGATGTCTCTAGTGATGTTGTTGAATCTATGATTGAGAAACAGTTAAAATGGAAAGAGAACAAGGGTGTGGGTATTGGGTACAATGTGGTTCCTCCTCCATATAATGACAAATACATTGGGCTTCCTCTTACTAAAGACGAGGAAACAAGGGAACCGTTCATGTAGTACGGCAAGTCAACTGCAAATGGAAAAAGTGTTCATGATTCAGTCAAACCTACTGAACCAACCTTGAGAGTAAACGATACTAATGTGTTTACTTCACGTGAAGATAAAGTAATTATAGATGATTAGATTGATGTGGAGGAATATTCATTTCTTTTAACTAATAAAGACTTTAATTCTACTGTTTTCTTTAAATTTGCCTTCTTTTGATTCTTTTGCTACTGATGTTTGTGTGGACTCTGGTATTAAGATAAAAGAAAATTGTGTGGTTGATCCTTATAAGACATTTAAAAACTTATGGTGTGGTTTCAAATAAAAATGATAAAAATAAAAGTTTACATAAACATTTGCTACCTAGTTTGTTAAATAAGGAAGTTCATGTGTGCATAATTGTAATAAATCAAATATTCAGTTCAAAGAGGGGCAAACTGGCTCACACAAAAGGTCAAAAGAAGGGATTGACCACTATGATTTTCATATAAAAAGACAAACATGTTTTATTTGCGGCACACCTGGTCACATTGCTAGAAATTGTCTGCACCATCCTTATGTCCCATACTACGGACATAATCAGAGGAATATGCCTCGAAATACCTTTAATAAATTTAATTCTAATAAATCAAGATACCATAAGGCAAATCCCTCTAATGGTGATTGGAAACGAAACAAGGCTGGAAAGTAGAAATCTCATCAGACTAAGCCTGCAATGTTTCAAAGACGTGATGGAAAATCGATTTCGGTCTCGAGAGCAAAGCCGGCATCTAGATCAAAATCGATATGGAAACCAAAATCCAACGTAACTTCTGTCCATAAAACAGAGACAAAGTCAACCGTTTATGTTAGTCACAAGTTTTTAAAACCTGACTACAAATGGTAGCCTAAATCTTCGGTGTCCAAATCACCAAAAGCTTCTTAGTCGATCTTAGATAACCAGGAAGACATGTCATGGCAACTCGTAACATGCCTAATGAATCATGTCTACCCAACACTACTATGGACTGGGTACCGTATACTAATTAATCTTGCACATCGTGCAGGAACAACTATGGAGGAATATCATCAGACCTTGGTATGTTGATAGTGGATGTTCCAGTCACATGACAGGAGACATCTCTCACTACACAACATTCAAATAATTAATGGAGGGTACTTTTTTTTTGCGGGAGGAGAAAAGGGGAAGATCACACAAAAGGGTAATGTAAGTGATTGTGTTCTTAAGTTCGAAAATGTCAATTTTGTTCCAGAGTTGAAACACAGTTTGCTCAGTGTCTCGCAGATCTGTGATAAGGGTTTTTCAACATATTTTACAAATAAAGAGTGTATGCTTTTAAAACCTCATATCATCATACCAGAAGATTGGGTTCTTGTTCGATCACAAAGAAAAGATAATGCATACGTGATCGACATGAATAAAAATGTTCTAGAAGAAATCACATGTTTATTTTTAAAAGTGTCAGAACATAATGCATGCTTTGGCATCGTCGTGTTCTTCATGCAAATGTTAAACCTCTAAACCGCCTTGCTACAAACAACATTGTTCGAGGTTTGCCAGTTAAAGATTTTGTAACAATTGAGAAATGCGTAGCTTGTGCTCTAGGTAAACATCATCGCAAAATCTCACAAGCCGAAAATGGTAGTAAAACTCCGGCTAAAGCGGAATACGCCCAAGTGTGAGGTACAGATTGTTCAAAACACATGTGACACTATTAAGTGACAATATTATCATTAATTCATTCTAAGGCATCAAGTACACACGTTGTTGCAAATAAAGAAATTACAATGAAAATGAAACATTCAACTCTTATTTAAAATATCCTAGGTCTAGTGTCTTAATCCGTTTCATCCGTTAATAATTTTTCCTGTAACATATATATATATATATATATATATATATATATATATATATGTTGGGCCTAATTTGTATGGTTTGTACTTGGTCTACTTTTATTGGGCTGGGCTGCAAGTTTGTTATATAGGCCGAGAACTCTAAAGAGTTCTCGGTGGGCTTTGGTTCACATGGGCTTAGGTAGTTTTGGTTTTCCAATATATAGTTCAAGTAATGTATAGGTTAATGGTTGTTCATTCACTTGTTTTTCAGCATTGTGTATTGTAAGTGCTTAAGCACCCGACGTATCTTAATATACGTTTGTTTTGAAGCAATCTCGTGTTACTTCCTTGTGTTTAATCGTGTTATTGAATCACCAAGTATCGGTATTCCGCACCTATGCTTGTTATATTGATATCATAATTGTTGTGATCCAGATTCGGGACTTATAATTGGTATCAAAGCCTTAGACCTTATTCAGGCTCGTTATTGTGATATCAAAGATTCGAGAATAGTATTTTTGGTGGTATTTGCGTTTTTCCGGCGAGTGTGTGATCGGAGAAAAAGATCATAAGATATTTTGACCAAGGATTGCCTTATCTGGGGAAAAGTTTGAATCCCACTAAAATGGGATTAAATTATTTCCAAAATCAACTGGTCAAACAAATTTTCAGTGTTCTCGGATGATAAATCAAAGGTTCTCTGCCAAAACAGAGTTCTCGGTGAAGAAAGTGAGATCTCGGTTGACTTTGATCTCGGTCATACTTTGTTTTCGGCTACTGGTTTTTGTTGGCCAAGTCAGTTCTCGGCCATCAGCAGTTCTCGGTCAACATTGGTCAAACATTTGGCAGTTCTCGGTCAAGTTTGGTCAACTTCTGTGTTCTCGGTCAAAGCTTGGTCAAAACCTGAGTTCTCGGTTAACGTTTGCTAAACTTGGTAGTTCTCGGTCAACCAGTGTGGACTCATTCTCAGCCCAGTTAGCTGTTTGGGCCTGTTCTTCTTGGACTTGGACTTGTAATTTGGACTTATGTGATAATTGGATTTAAAATCAATTTCTAATCTAATTAAAATGGCCCAGTTAACTAATGGTAGCAACTCAACCAACTCATCACTTCATCAAGAACTTGATTCCATCATGGCTACTGCTACTCGTATACCCCGTCTCTTGTCCCATGAGGGGTTCTGTGAATGGATGTTTCGTTTTGAACACTACGCCAAGATGAAAGATTCCAAAATTTGGAAAAGCATTGTGAGGGGACCTCAAAGGATCACCTATCAAAGGGATGGTTCTGACGAAGTTCTTGTGAAACCAGTTGCATATTATGACGATGATAACTTTGCTAAAGTTGAGGAAGATGAGAGAGCTCTTTCCACTCTAACCATGGCACTCTCATATGAGATTGCCCTTCAGATTAGAGAACTTCAATCTACTAAAGAGTTGTGGGCTGCACCGATAGAAGTTTATAAAGGAAATGAAGATATGAAGAGAAGTCGCCAAGATATGTTGCGACAAAAGTTCAATATGTTTAATCATGTTTTGGGAGAGACGTTGGAATCCCAACTTCAAAGATTCATATCTCTTGTGATTGATATGAGAACAACAGGAAATTATCTGCAAACTTCAGAAATAAACAAGTTGGTGAACTCCTTGCCAAAAAGTTGGGACATGAATGTTGCGGTTATCAAAAAGACTAAGATCTCAATAGGATGGGTATGACTGAAATGATGGCCACCATTAAAGCCTGTGATATGGATGATAAACAGCGGGCAATAAATCATGCTAGTTCTTACAGTGCTGCTGGATACAACGTTACTTCCAACAGTGCTCTTATGTCTCAAGATAGTTTCTCACTGTTCAAGCCTGCTCAACAACCACCTCAGGGAAACTTCCAGATGTTCTCATCCACTCTAGGTCAATCATCATCATCCAACTCACCCAAACCAGCTCCAGTGTTCTTCACCAAGTCTGGACAGTCATCAAATGACACTAGTAAAGCTACTCACTCTCCCAGTCAGAACTTCAGCTAGATCCCCACCATACCAAAGGAGACTCAAGAGAATATAGCTCTAATGGCAGGATTCATGAATTGTTATCATGCATTTTTGGCTGAAGACTTGGTTCAACCTGTGGTTGCTGCTGAACTATATAAAATTCATCCTGATGATGTTGAAGAAATGGAAATCTCGTGGAAAATTGCCATGGCAGTTTTCCGTGCAAAGAAGTTACTAAGAGGACAGGTAGAAATAATTGGAACATGCCTAACAATCAAAAGGTGGGTTTTAACAAAGACACTCTCAGATACTACAACTTTCACGAGCCGGGTTATTTTGCTTGTGAATGTACTAACCCAGCTAAGGATGGAAATATGGAAAGGGCATTGGTTCCAGTTGGAAATGCCCGAGGTGAGGCTGGAGGTAGTTCAGGTAATGATGACCAAGGTATGGTTGCTCAACAGTTCTCTTGGGAAGGTTAGATGGCTGCGCTTAACATTGGAAATCAGATTGCAAATATCGCTAATGTTGAAGACACTGGAGAAGAAAATGCTGCTGAGGAGAAGGTTAAGGAGCTTCAATTTTCAAATATGGTGTTCACTTCTTCAGATTCATCTGAGGTACGTTTTCAACTATGTTCTTTAAATTGTGGTGAAAAAATAGAAATTTATAAGCTTCATAACGATAGCCTAAGTAGAGATATGGAAAGAATAAAATCAGAAAATTTCAAACTTAAGAAAAAATGAAAAGGGTTTTTTAGACAAAATAGAGGCACAAAAGGACATTTCTAAGCTTAAATCTGATTTTAGCATAAAAAGTTGTCACCACCTAGATGCCAAACAAGAAATTGCTGAGTTAACTGCTAAAATGGAAGCTTCCAAGTTAGAAATCTTAAATCTAACTAGTAAGTTTGAAAATGCTGAACTTGATTTTAAAAAATTCGATGGTTCCAGTAATGTAGTTAACTCAATGATTGAGAACCAATTGTGGTGGAAATAAAATGAAGGTGAGGGAATATGATACAATCAAGTTCCCCCACCTTACAATCATAATTATGTCCCTACACCTGTCACCAAAGAACAGGAAGAAAAGATAAAGGACATGAAGTATGGTAAACATTACAAAGGTGATGGAACCAGTTCTGCGAATGCTGGTCCGTCCACTTCAAATATGAACGATTCTAATGTATCTACTTCATGTGCAGAAAAAGTAATTGTGAAGGAGTGGACTGATGAGGATGACGACCCTAGTTTTGAATTTGATAATAACTTTGTTTCTGATGTTTCTTTAAAAATTAATGTTTTGAATTCTGTTATTCTGACTGTTTGTGTGGGCTCTGTTTTAAAGAGCAAGGATTCTTGTGTGGTTGATTCGGTTGAAACTTTGAACTCTAATAATGTGGTTTCTAATAAAACTAAAATTTCAAAAACATCTAAAAAATACGTAGCACCTAAATTTGTCAAATAGGGATGCTCTAATGAAAAACAAGGTGATAAGTTCAAAAATGAGAATAGGAGTCTCGCAAATTTAAGCAGACTGGTCTACCCAACCAGTCCAGACAAGGAATTGCCCAAAATGACTTTTTCATAAAATGTCAAACTTGTTTTAATTGTGGCACTCCTGGTCATATTGCCAGAAATTTCCACATCGTCCTTACGTTCCCTACAATGGATTTTATCAGAGGAATATGCCATACATGCCTCATAATGCGTACAGGCAAAGATTCAGGCATTATCAGGCTAGTTCCTTTGACGATGATTGGAATCGAAACAAATCAGCCAGGTTTAGTCCTTATCAGACCAAACCTAACATGTCTAAAAGAAAGGTCAGAAAAGGTGTTTCAATTTCAAATTCTATTATGAACACTAAGACTAGACCAAAACAGGAGAGAAAGGCTGATTCGTCTGCATCTACATCTAAAACACCGGAGGTTACGACAACCATTCGTACCTATAATTCCAAATCATACAGACATAGATAGTTGCCTAAATCTCCGGCGAAAGTTTCTAAAAATTCCATGTTAGACGATCAAAAGGACATGTCATGGCAATCCGTGACAACTGTAGATGAATCAGGGTCACCCAGTGTAAGTATGGACTGGGTACCAAAAAGTAACTCATCCCGCGCTTTGTGTAGGGACAGCTATGGAGGAATATCATATGACCTTGGTATGTTGATAGTGGCTGTTCTAGGCACATGACAGGGGACATTACCTACATGACATACAAACATTTAACGGTGGGTATGTGTCTTTTGCGGGAGGAGAGAAAGAAAATATCACTCAGAAGGGTACTGTAAGTAACGGTGTTCAAAAGTTTGAAAATGTTAATTTTGTTTCAGAGTTGAAGTACAGTCTTTTGAGCGTGTCACAAATTTGTGACAGATTTTTCAACTCACTTTACTAAGAAAGAGTGTCTGATTTTGAAACTTAGTATAATTATACCAGAAGACTGGATTCTTGTTCGATCACAACAAAAAGATAATGCCTATGTGATCGACATGAACAAAAATGTTCCTGACGAAATAACCTGTTTGTTCTCAAAAGTGTCAGAACATAAAGCAATGCTTTGGCATCGTCGGCTTGGTCATGCTAAAAATAATTTGGTGCGTGGTTTAACAATCAAGGATTTTGTGACTGTGGAAAAATGTGTGGCTTGTGCTTTGGGTAAACATCATCGAAAATCTCACAAGCCAAAGTTGATTAATACCATATCATCAGTTTTTCAATTACTTCATATGGACCTTTTCGGGCCTATTCATGTTTTGAGTTTATCTCGTAGCTCTTATTGTCTTGTTATTACTGATGATTACTCACGTTTTACATGGGTATTTTTATTGTCAAATAAGAGTGAAACTGTAGATCTAATCAAGAAGTTCGTTGTGTTCATGAAAATTCAACTGAACCTAAAGCTGAAGGGAATCTGTTGTGACAATGGAACGGAATTCAAGAATGCAACTTTGAATCACTTTTTTTCCGAAAAGGGTGTACTTCGTCAGTACAACGCTCCACGGATGAAAACCCAAGAGCTTTTCGCACAAAGGTAGTCCCATATACTATAATGAATGATATATTATACAGGAAATCTCTTGCAGGACCATATCTTAGGTGCTTGGAGAAGGCAGAAGCTCAAGAAATTCTTCAGAATATCCATGAAGGAGATTGTGGGAATCACACTGGGGGCAGAGCACTATTCTCCAAAATCCTGAGGATGAGATACTTTTGGCCAACGATGAAGAGGGATGCCATGAATTATTCTCAGAAATGTGATGCATGCCAAAGACATAGCAACATTTTGCACCAGCCAGCAGAACCCCTTGTATCCTGTTATATCCCCTTGGCCTTTCATGAAGTGGGGAATGGATATTGTTGGAAAGCTACCCAGAGCTCCAGGAGGAAAAGTCTTTATGCTGGCTATGACTTATTATTTCTCAAAGTGAATTGAAGCAGAAGCTTTTGTTCAAGTCAGAGAGAAAGAGGTTAACTCATTCATCAAGCGCAATATCCTGACAAGATTTGGAATCCCATCAAAGATAGTGTGTGACAATGACTCACAATTCATTGGCAAGAGAACAACTAACTTCTGTGCCAGTTGGGGAATCAAGATGATCACTTCAATGCCTGTCCATCCTCAGGCTAATGGTCAGGCCGAATTAAGCAACAAAATCATTATCAATAACCTGAAGAAAAAGTTGGGGTCTAAGTAAGGAAAGTGGGCCGAGGAACTACCTTTTGTTCTTTGGGCAGATAGGACCACTTCAAAGAAGGCTACTTGTCAGACTCCTTTCTCATTGGTATTTGGAGCTGTAGCAGTTATCCCTACAGAGATGGTTATCCCTACAGTTAGAGTTAGTCATCAGAATCTCGAAGATAATACTCAAAGTCTACTTGAAGATCTGGATGCGGTAGAAGAACTCAGGAATTTAGCAAAGATCATAATGACATCTTATCATCAGAAGATAGCAAAGTCCTACAACAAGAATATCAGGGTATGTAGATTTCAAGAAGGGGATTTAGTTCTCCGAAAATCTTTTTAGAATACTACAAATCCTACGGATGGAAAGCTTGCACCAAAGTGGGAAGGTCCTTACTTGATTGAGTCAGAAGTAGGAAAGGGGGAATACAGATTGTCTACTTTGGATGGTGACTTGTTACCAAGGGCTTGGAACGCTATCCACCTCAAAAAATATTTTATGTAAGACTACTATCCCGAGGATAATTGCTATCCTGAGAAATTTAACGGTGATATTAAACAACTAAGGTATGTATTCGAATTTATATGTTTATTCATTTTCAATATTATCATTCTTTTATCATGATACTGACTTAGGCATCAGAGGGGTGTTAGCCTTGCTAACACCCACCCCTCACTTAGATTTTACTGTTTTGTAGCTTGAAGATATGTGGTATTCCCACATGGAATGAAGTTTACTCGGGCCTTGTCACCGGTAAAATTGGGCCTTGTCGCTAGTTTATTTGGGCCTTGTCGCCAGTTAAGGTATTATTTAACGCCTTCTAAGGTTCAAGGGGTTTTCACCTCTTTTTAAGATCGCCTGTAGTGCACGTTTATTCAGCCGTAGTTCTAGAGGCGGAGCCAGCACATGAAATATAGTGACTTGTTACCTCGTTATCCTCAGCTATTGGTTTGAATCTCATGTTAGTGGTAGACGTACCACTCCTAAGGTTTAAGGGGTTTTCACCTCTTCTAAGGGCCTTGTCTCCAACTTATTTATTCCTAAGGTTTAAGGGGTTTGCACCTCTTCTAAGGGTCTTGTCGCCAGTTTATTTATTCCTAAGGTTTAAAGGGTTTTCACCTCTTCTAAGGGCCTTGATGTGTTGTAAAACACACTTACTTTCCTTATCGTTTTATCATGTTTTAAGTACTTTATTAGTTTAATTATTAAGAGTTATGGCTTGTTTTTGCTTGATTTTACAAAGATTGAGGATTAATTGTAGGTTATGAGTTTTAAGGAAGAAAAGTGTCAAGTTTGGAGACTCTAGGCGCCTTTTTGATCAACTTTGAAGACTACAACTCAAGGCCCGACCCAAGCCCACAAGATCCAAGCCTTTTAAGCTTAATATATGAAGATAATTAAAAAAAAAGAACCCTAACCAGCCATCAATCCTGAAATCAGCAGCCACCTAGGAAAAAAATAACCCAAAAAGCCCCCATTCAAGAGGAAAAATTTGTTTTTTGCAATTCTTGAGCCAAGGGAAGAAGAAGGAGGCTAAGGACAGTTGTGGACAGCAGCTAGGGACCATATACACTCAAAATCTCAACCATAATATTGAGTAATTGAAGGTTCCCAGCCGGATCACACAGGAATATCTCGTAACACGAGGGTGCGGAATCCCAGCGTAATACGATACGAGGGTAAGATAGATAATACGTTGAACTGATAAAACAAACACACGGAACAATACTAATAAACTCGATTGTATTGCAACACTTCAACACGTGATATCAATAATCACTAACACACGTTCAGAGAAAAAAACCCTCTTTTTATCGATAAGCCGAAGTGAGGTTTAAATAGACCTCGACAACTTCGCCTAACATACTAGGCGAAGTTGTCATAACTTCGCTTATCCTCCAAGTTCGCCTACATCCTAGGCGAACTTGTACAAAACAATATTCAAAACCAAACAAACAATCTAAAACGATTACAGACACATACAAAACACAAGATACTGAACAACTGACATTATGCACCAACAGACTCCCCTTTGGCAGTAGCTTCATATCTCTATCTTCATTCTCGTGTCTAGTAATCCCAAAAATCTCGTGCCACCCGTCTTCAAGCATGAACGCCCTGTCTTACACAGACAGAGACCACCCTCTGGTACTTCTTGGCTTCATCTTTCCACGCAGGAATGTAGAATATCTTCTTATCATTTAGTACCTGCAAATCAGCTTGAGACAAATTTACCAAGTGCATGGGATCATATACTCTCAGAATCTCCTGTTCGTCCTCATCTTCCATAACAGCTTCAGCTGCTTGACTATCAACGTACCACCACTTGAGACTCTTTAAAACATCCTTGGGCATTATCTTCATCGGCACTTCTTTCAAACACTGAATTGGCTTATATTTCATCACCATCCAAGGTTTGCCATCAGGTCGCATTCCCCTTTCCTTATCTTCAACTAACTTCCCTTTCTGAGACTTTAACAACTCAAACTTCTTCTCTTTCACACTTTCTTTCCACACGATCTTCCCAATTATTCTAGCCATATTGTCATCACTCCTATTAATCAATCTCAATTTAGCCAAATCCTTCACCTCACACTCAGGTAAGGTATTGAGCGATCTCAAAGTCTTCTTAAAATACTGAATCCCATCAAAGCGTTTAATCACAAATAACTTTAACTGCTCATCATACAGCCAGCAAATAATACCTTTCTTCGACTCAGCATACCCCTTGATATTGTAACTCTTTTTGAACATTGTTGGAACCGCTGGCTTCTTTGTCTTGACAAACCACTGAGCACAGCCTTCTTTCCATCTCGGCTGTTCTTCCCACTCAGACTCATCTGACACATCCATATCTTGACTCACATTCACCTTGTCAACATCTGGAATATCATGTTCTACACCATCATCCATAATCTCACCTTCTTCTATCTCACTATCAATCACAATCTGTTCTCCTATCTTTTCAATCTCATCAATAGTTAACATATCATCTGTTAAATCATCATCATCACCCAACATTTCCTCATCATCAACAACAACGACATTCTCACCACCTGATCCACCTGATGTACCAGTTGACTACCCCTGAGATGTGGAAATCCCAAGAGTTTGTTCAGTTATTGGAAACTCACCACCTGCACCTTTTGATGCATTGGGATCATCGTCTCTATCTTGTCTCTTCTTGGTTCTCAACTCGTCGCCCTTGTAGCTCGTCTCCCCCTGAGATGCTAAGAACTCTTTAAGGGCATCAAATAATTTACCGTGTTCAACAAGGAGGGACGACTGTAACTGGTTCTCTGTCACAAGCCTCTGGATGGCATGAGTTTTGATGAGATTAATTCTTGACTGTTCAGCAACCACCCTTTCAAGAGCTGCTATCATCTCGGAATCTGATAAAGTAGCATCAAAATCAAACCTTATGTGAGAAATGTCTTGAGCATACGGTGGAGGAATGCCCAAACTAACTGGAATATCAGAAGTAGTCGGAAAAGTAACTGAGGGTGGTATTGAAACAGGCATCCCCGCAGTAGCAACCAACGTTAACTCAACAAATCTTGCAACAACCTGCGATAGAGTGACAGTAGGAGGTGGCAAGGAGACTATCTCCGGTGCTGTAAATTGAAACGTGGTCGGAGGAACACCAAAAGATGACGATGTGGTCACCACGGGAACACTTGAGGTAATCGGTACTGTCACAGTCATAGAAGCAGGAACCATAGTCATACCAGATAACGAGGGTGGAGAGAAACGAACCACCCTTGAGCTTTCACCAACTCCTGAACTTTCACCAGCTTTGACCTTCTTTGATCTTCGTATCAACTTGTCTAACTCCTCCTCATAGTCAGATTCACTATCACCCGAGTCTTTCTTTTTCTTGCCATGTATTCTTTCTTGTCTGACCAGAATCTGTTGTGCTTCAACGATATCGTCAGTGGAGGAGTCAGAGTCGGTTCTCTCAGAATCCGCCACAGACGTAGCAACCATAGAAACATTCACACCAGATGCCTCAGCTACTGGGGCTCGAACCTCAGCAGCTGGATCAATTTGTTCCATGTCAAAGAACCCTTGCCCTCCAAAGGCGACTTCAAGATCAACCTGTTCTTCCGGAGCTGCAACAGGATCAGCAGGCAGTGCTTGCTGTACCACAGGTGGTTGTTGAACCACAGGAGGTGGTTGAAGAACATTAGCCTGTTGCGGTGTCGGGTCATGAAATTCATCTCCCGAAGGAGCAACATAAGCAGGATTCACCAAATAACCAATCAATGCAGTGTGTCGTGGACGAAGTTCCGGTTTGCTACGAGCTCTTGATGACCTACATTGCGCAAAAATTCTCTTACTCACACTTTCAACATAACGGATAGGACGTCGTTGAGGCAGCGTAGGGGCTACGTGATTCAGAATCATCTGGAGGAATTTTGGGTACATCAAAAATCTTTCCCTGGCGACCGCACGTCTCTGACGATCAATTTCATAAAACAGCATCTGACTAAAGCTGTAGGGCTTGTTGTAAGTCAGGGCAGTCATTGCAGTTTTTATCGTTGCCCCCATACCGTCTGTACCAGCTTTACGACCAGACATGCACACTATCATCACGTGCATCAGAAAACGCCACTGATCTAATAAAAATCCCTTTCTCCTTTGAGTGTCACCCAACGGACCCGAATAACCCATACGCAGAAACGCACCATCTCTGAATGGAGCTGGAAAATCTGTTGGATCATTTGTAGTTTCAACCCCGAACTGTAAAGCGACCCTTATTTGATCTGCCGAGAACTGTACCACCTGATTGTTCACTGTAGCGCGCATAACCGGAGGATCAACTCTACAGTCATATTCAACCGTTCGCCAAAAGTCTTCGATATTTGGTAGTGAAATGGGGAGAGTGGTCGTGATGGCGTGAAAAATACGTGAGCGAACGAGGACTGAAATGATCTCACGATAGTCGTCTATACCACTAGCATCCGGATCCAAAGTGATATACATGTTGTGACCCGGAAAGAACTGTCGGTTGTTGTCACCACCTTCGTCACCACCAGCACCACCAGTCCCTGCCACAGCAGCCATATCTGCACAACAAATGGTCTAAGTTAGAACATTGACGTAGCAGATCATAACTTCGCCTATTACCATGAGCGAAGTTATGATATCTTTAACTTCGCAGAGCCCAACTTCGCCTGAGTAAACAGAACAGAACACTTAGGTAAAATTTGCATGTACAGGCGAAGTTAGTAATATGGCGTAGTTGTGTACAACTTCGCCCTAAACCCTAACTTCGCCTCCATCTGAAACGGCGTAGCACGATGATCCTTTCATGGTTTTGTTTGGTAGTTTTTGAGAATGAAAACATGAAAAGATTGTTCAATTTAGATCTAGAAGACCAAATGGGTTACAAGCACAGTAAAAACATATAGTTTATCGAGTGTTTAAAGGGTTTCACAAACTATGTCATAAATCGGATCACCAAGGCTCAGATTATCACCATTAATATGAATTACGGGTTAAACCGATCCTACACACCTTTATCACGGACAAGAAAAAGATAATAATGAGGTTCGATTCAAGGTATAAGTTCGTCGAGGGTTAGAAGTGTGTGGGTATAAGTTCGCCGAGGGTTTATAGTTTGGAAAATATTTGACCAAGTTGACCACCGTTTCACCTTATATAGTTTAGAAAATACATGGGCGAAGTTATGGTTAACTTCGCCCTTTCACAACTTCGCCCCTAAGTCAAACAGCTGGTCAACTTCGCTGTAGTTATAACTTCGCCAGATCCAACTTCGCTTAATAAACAACTTCGCCTTAAGTGAGATTAAAGAAAAAGGAATCAAAACTAGTAACCAAGTGTTTATTAAAACGTACCAAGGTATAAAACATAAAACAAAGTAAAGATAATTAATTAAACGAGATCAAATTTAAGTCTGGACGAGAACCTGCAAGTTTTAGAAAAGATCCGAACAGGAATCATACTAATTAAGTGGCTGTCACATAGATCCATGTTCAGCGGTATTATGACATAAAGAAACAGGTTGTAAGCAGGTATAAAACTTAGTATGGTTTTCATCGCTTTTGTGATACGGATTAGGTTCAATTAAGCTCAAACTTTAGATGGACATCACATGAGAGATTGTGATGCCTCCTATCTATTCTCAAAGCGTATTTTGGCTTTCCCCAAGCCACCTCGAGTTGACTTCGACCCGTAGTGTCTGATTAGTCAATGTGCACACACCTATCTTTGGAGTCTTCTTCCCGTTCACTCTCATGCTTGAAATATTCTTTCTTGCCTCTTTCTTGATATTTGACACATCATAAGCTTCAGAAGGCTTAACAATATACATGTTTTTTTTTATAAAGACATTAATACAACTTCAAATAGTAGACAACTTCAAGTCCCGAATCTGGATCACTGCAGGTACTTGACACTATCTTCTCGGGAATCAGAACACTCATGGGCTCGTGTATGACTGGGTAATCACTTTTATGCCTATCATTCGGAAAGACGTATATGAAGACATGCACAACTCAGGATGATTCTCCACATTAAATCGAGAAGATTTAGTTTGTATCACTTCTACTTTTACGTACCATAGAAAGCTACCATAACATACAATGACTGTTCTTGAGTTATTTAGGCCTAATAACTTCACCAGTTAAGCACACAAAAACAGTTTTCTATCACTTTCCAAGGTTGGATCAATTTTCTTTTAAACATTGTATTGAAACTTCTTACGAAGTTATAGACTTGAAAAATTATATCATCTCCCAAAAAAATTTTAAATTCTATCGCCCCGATCAAGTCAAAGTCTTCAGGTAAACGGCTATCCCGAAGATCCAATGAATCAGCTGGACCGACCACATACGAGTATGTGTCCTTCTAACTAAGTATGAACGACTATTTTTCAGCGAAAGAATAAAAGCCCATCATAAACCGCCCCGGTCACTTTCAGTCATCTGGTTAATGGTTATCCTCATAATCTACAAGTAGAAGTAAGGACCAAACATATCCGAAAGATATGTCCTTCAAACTTAAGAAACCGACATAATTTTAAGCGATAGTGATGTTTTTTTTTTTTTAATAAACCAAGTTACTCGGGATGGATCATCCCATTAAGCTCAACAAGATTTTGAAAACGGGATCGGTCAAAAGCTTTAGTAAAAATGTCGGCAAAATTATCCAAAGAATCAACCTTTTCAAGCACAATTAATTTCTTCTCAGCACAATCTCTTATAAAGTGATGACGAATGTCAATATGTTTAGTTTTGCTGTGTTTAACGAGATTGTTAGTTACTGAGATTGCAGCAGTGTTATCAATGCAAATAGGAGTTTGAGTGAAATTCAGACCATAATCGCACAATTGCTGTTGTATCCATAGAACCTGGGAGCAGCAGTTTGATGCTGCCATGTACTCTGCTTCGCAGGTTGAAATGGCTACTGAGGTCTGCTTCTTGCATTGCTACGACACCAATCTTCCTCCCAGAAACTGACACCCACCGGTTGTTGACTTCCTATTCGGATTGCAACCTCCATAGTCAGAATCAGTGTAAGCTACCAAATCCATTTCTCCCCCTTTCGTGTACCACAATCCCAACTTAGGCTTGCCTTTGAGATACCGCAAGATTCTCTTCACTCCCTTCATGTGAGATTCCTTTGGGCTTGCCTGAAAACGAGCACAAAGACAAACTGCAAACATAATGTAAGGTCTAGATGCAGTTAGATACATTAAAGAACCTATGATTGCTCGATATTGGGTGGGATCAACATCTTCATCACTGTCAGAATCAGCACCCAGTTTGTAGTTGACGCAAACTGGAGTGTCAAATGGGGTGCTATCGTCCATCTTGAAGCGTTTGAGCACATCATGGACATATTTCGTTTGATGAATAAACATCCCATCTTTCTTCTGATCTACCTGCAATCCCAAAAAGAAAGTTAATTCGCCCATGGCGCTCATTTCAAACCTCTTTTTCATGACTGCTTCAAATTCCTGACACATGGTGACTTTTGATGCAGCAAAAATGATATCGTCCACATAGACTTGAACGAGTAGAAAATCTCCCCCTTTTCTCTTGACAAACAGCGTGCTATCGATCTTTCCTCTTTCGAACCCATTCTCAAGCTAGTAATCGGACAAGGTTGCGTACCAGGCACGAGGGGCCTGATGTTGCCCATATAAAGCTTTACTAAGTTTGTACACATGATCAGGAAAATCTGGGTTAGGGAAACCCGGAGTTTGTTCAACATACACCACTTCATCGACTTTACCATTAAGAAAGGCACTTTTCACATCTAACTGGAATACTTTCATCTCTTTTTGTGCAACAAATGCCAAAAATAGTCGAATTGCCTCCAATCTTGCTACAGGAGCAAACACTTCGTTGTAATCAATTCCTTCTTGCTGATTAAACCCTTTTACTACCAGTCTTGCCTTGTTCCGTATGATTATCCCTTTCTCATCTCTCTTAAATTTAAAAACCCACTTTGTCCCGATAGCATTTACGTTATGTGGTTTTTCAACTAATTTCCATACTTCCATCTTCTCAAACTGTGCTAATTCTTCTTGCATGTCTTCAACCCACGAGCTATCCTTTAGAGCCATTTGATAATTCTTTGGTTCAATCTGGCTGATGAAGCAGGTGTACAAGCATTCATTTATGATACCCGTGTCTTTAATGCTTGCGTAAACACATGTGTGTTCATCCAAACTTCTTCTTGTTTGAACACCGTCAGACAGATTACCTATCACGTTCTACAAAGGGTGATTTTTGTGAATTCCAGTAGTCTGAACTGGACCGACTTCCAGATTGTTTTCTAAATTTGAAGAGAGTTCATCAGTGTGTGATTGATATTGAGTGTGAATTGGATTGTAGAATTCTTCTTCATTGAGGCAGCAGGAGTATCAACGGCACTTGACGAGGTTGGTTGACTTTCATCGTCTTGCGGACGTTGCACAATATTTTCCTCCTCGTCATACAGAATCTGTGAAGCAATTTTCTCATCAACTTCTGCAAAATCCAAGTAAGGCACATTAAAAGATTTGAATAGTTTATCATAGTCGAAAGCTTCAGCAGGTCCCATGCTAGGCCTTGGGGATTTGTAACTCGTAATGTCAGTGTTACATACCACCTCAACTTTGCTGCTCGATAAATTAAAGACTCTTCTGTTGGGAGTCCCAACAACATATCCGACTAAAATACCTTCGTCGGCTTTCTCCCCAAATTTCGAGTTTTTCTTTAATATCGAACATGGGGACCCGAAAGGTTCGAGACCATTCAAGTTTGGCTTTCTACCATGCATAAGTTCATAACAAGTTTTATTTAATCTTTTAACAGTTAAAACACGTTTAAGGATATAACAGGCTGTGGCAACAGGCTCAGCCCAGAACACCACGGGAAGTTTAGCATCTGCCAGCATGGTTCTGGCTCCTTCGATTAGCGTTCTATTCTTCCTCTCAGCTACTCCATTTTGTTGCAGAGTATACGGGGCGCTATACTGATGTTCTATCCCTTTCTGTAAGCAGAACATCTCCATCTAATAGTTCTTGAACTCTGTACCATTATCACTCCTTATGTACTTAACCTTTCTCCCAATAATATTTTCAACCTTGGTAATCAAGTTAATTACCAACTGAACTGTCTCATCTTTTGCCTTCAGAAAGTAACCCAAGAGTATCGAGAGTAATCATCGGTTACAACCAAGCAGTATGACGTTCCACCTAGACTCTTTACATTCATAGGACCAAAGAGATCCATGTGTAGTAGGTCTAGGGTACTGACAATTGAGTTAACCTTCTTGGAGTGATGAGGCTTTTTGTGTTGCTTTCCTTTCTTGCACGACACGCATTGATCTTCAAAGTTAAAATTCTTCAAGGGAACTCCAAGTACAAGCCCATTCTTGACAATGTAATTCATTTTGCGAAGATGTATATGTCCCATTCTTCGATGCCATAACTCTGACTCAGACTCAGTTGCCTTTGACAGAAGACATGACTCTTCTGTTGTCATCTCAGTTGATCTCATATCCATTACATACCTGTTCTTTTCTCTTGGAGCTTTCATCACTACCCAGGCCTCTAGTATCTTGAAACCAGGATAAAGAACGATTGCTTCAGTTTTTGTAAAATGCACCGTGTATTCTTTGTCACAAATCTGAGATACACTCAACAAGTTATGCTTCAACTCTTCCACAAAATTCACCTTCTCTAACTTCATTCTTCCATTCATCACAGTTCCAATACCACTTATTCTACCTCCACTTTATCCAGCGAAACTAACCCTTCCTCCTTGAACAGATTTCCAGTCACGTAAAAATTTCTTGTTACCAGTCATGTGCCGGGAACAGCCACTGTCAACAACCCACATATTGTTTACAGCCCTGTTTGACTGTTCCTGCACAATTAAAGAAATAGATTAAAATCTGGGGACCCAAGACCTACTGGTCTTGGGTCGATTAAATCTGTTGTCCGGCATCCAGTACTTTGGTTGCCCAAAGTCAGTTTGAGGATGGTTTCTGTAAGTTCTGAGAGGAAACCTTCTAGAGGACTGGCTATGAGGCCATCCACATCTTAGTGAATTAACTGAATGATAATTGTTGGATTGGTAGTTTACAGGGAAATAATGAGACTGATTTCTTTTAAATCTTGGATTAGTCCAATGACTGAAATTTGGGGGCCTCATACCTCTAAATTTTCTCTGTTTTAGAGGACAATCAGCAACAAGGTGTCCTACTTTATTGAATCTGAAACAACTTCTGTTTTGAACTTTTGTCTCAACAGTTGTTGCAGATGTCGAGGTTGCGTTACTACCCGTTTGTCTAACATATGGTGGGACGAACGGATTTAGGGAAGAATTCTTTTCATTGCGCTTATATTCCTCCCCACGTTTTAATAACACTACCTCTTCTTTTATCTCACCCAATTCGGATGACTTGTCCGAATTTGATGAGACAGAGCTAGGGACAGAAATCTCAACATTAGAACTTGACTTACTTGTTTCGCTCTTATTAAATTCAGTTTCTTTAGTCGAAATTTTGATTGGAACTGTCTGACTAATCTCAACATTAGCAGATTGCTGATTACTAGGATCATAAGTATTGTTATTGTTATACGGTGATGGAACTTTAGAAAATCCAATTCCTCCTTTGTTAACCGGGGAACGTTGAACACTTATGATGTGATCTAGCATTGCTGAAGAATTTCTAAATTGTTCAATTTTTCTGCTTAGTTCCATCACTTTTACCTGGTAATCAGCAATCTGTTTATCTTTTTCAGCAATTAGTTTGGTTTTTTCTTCTAACACTTCATAACTAAGATCAATTACTTGTATTTTTTCAGCTAGACTGGCTTTAAGACTTCTGATATCCTTTTCACTAGCTTTTATTTTTACCGAGCAACTGTGTTCTCTAGTTTTAGTATAGTGATGATCTTCTTTTAAGGTTTTAAATTGTGTGTCCAAACTAACAAACTGATCAGTTAATGTTTTCAATTGTTCAGACAGATTTTCACATTGTTCACAATGAAGTTCAGAACTTACCTTAGAGAGCTGATCATTCACTTCTGCCATATTGCTTGATTTCCTCCCGTTTCCCTCTCACTTCCTCCAGTTTCGATGTTTACCGAATTAGCCTGTTCGAACACTTCCTCAACCTGTATATTCCAGTTATATCCACCATTTTGTCTAGATACCATAGCCCTATTTTCACTACCACCCCCATTCTGTTGTGCAGGCCTGTTCTGACTTCGTTCGACTCTCTCATTTTTACATTCCTTAGAAAAGTGACCATTTTGTTGACAGTTGTAACATCGAACCTTTGATTTATCAAACCCTGGTCTTTCTCCAACGAACTTTCTACCCGTTTTCTTCATGAATCTCTTTACCCTTCTTACTTTCATAGCCATCTGCCACTGTAGGTCCATCTCTTCCAAATCATCAGCATCGATCTGATCATAGTCTTCATCCAAAGTTGCAGGGTCGACTATTTTACCTTTGATGTAGTTCTCATAAGATGCAATGAAGGATGCATAGAGAGCAAACTGATGTTCAGTTGATTTAACACTCATGGGCATCTTTGAGTAGTTGTAGCTTGGAACATTTGACGAGAAATTTCCAGTTTTGGCACGAGGTTTTGAAGGATTACTACCTCCAGCTACGAAACATACGTCACCATCCATATTGAGAGTCACATGACCATCTCGAGTTGAGTTTGAGTTTGATTCTCCCTTGAGTAGTAGGCAGAGGATTCTGATTTTGAACTTGAGCTTGGAGTGACTTTCGCACCATACATTCCTGGATCCTGAACCTGATCAGTTGGTGTCTCCTTCCGAACCATGTTAAGTTCAAAATTTCGTAACTTATTGACCACTGTTTCCAAATCAATCTTGGCAAAGTCTTTATCTTCTCTCATCAGAACAGTGTACATTTCCCATTTCGGTGGAAGAGCATCAAGAAGTTTCTCTACTACCTCTTCTTTCTTGTATTCAATGGAGTAATTACTTAGTTCGGTCATCAAGTGATAATATCTTGTGATGGTATCGTCAAGTGATTCATTTTTCAAATACTTGAATACAGAGAATTGGGTTTTTAGCAGCTTTGTCTTGGAAGCACGTATCCCCACATTACCTTCATATCTATTTTCTAGTGCTTCCCATAGCTCTCTAGCAGTTTTGTATTTCTTGAAGGTATGAAGAATCTCTTGTGGAAGAGCCATTGTTATAGCTGCATGAGCTTACTCTCTGCCTCATACATTTTCTTTTCCTCCTCTTCCATCTTACTGTACTTCTTAATCTGTTCACGACCTTCAAACAAGGATGTTGGTGGAATGTATCCGTCTTGAATGCACACCCACATCTTAGAATCTTGATACTTCACATACTGTTCAAACCGATCTTTCCATGCAACGAAATCGGTACCCTTAAACATTTTTGGAGCTTTAGTTGCTGAACCGGCTTCAACCTCCATCTTTACCAGTTCTGTGATGTTTATTGAAGTCATAGTTGAAAGAACACGACTCGAAATAAAAAGAAAATACTTTCTGTGAACAGTGAGCAGATAGCGAAGTTGTTACAATTTCGCTTGAAGCTTAATTTAACTTCGCTTGAAGCTTAACCTCGCTGCTTCCTAACTTCGCCTCTTATTAACTTCGCCTTCACAGTAACTTCGCTTAAACCTTATAAGTTCGTTTAAACCCTACGTAAGTTGATGGCAACTTTGCTTGATGAACACGAGGTTTTGCAGGTTTTAATTGGATGTATTGCGAGGTATGCGAAGGTGTTTTGGGGTATATTTGATGGTGGAAGATGGGCAAGATACAAAAACTAGGTATTTCAACATAAACTCGTTCCGCGAATAGTCGAACGGAACAATCTTAACACCCGTGTGATAATCCCGAACCACACAATCACGAGCAAAAGCTCTGATACCAATTGAAGGTTCCCAGCCGGATCACACAGGAATATCTCGTAACACGAGGGTGCGGAATCCCCACGTAATACGATACGAGCGTAAGATAGATAATACGTTGAACCGATAAAACAAACACACGACACAATACTAATAAACTCGATTGTATTGCAACACTTCAACCCGTGATATCAATAATCACTAACACACGTTCAGAGAAAAAAACCCTCTTTTTATCGATAAGCCAAAGTGAGGTTTAAATAGACCTCGACAACTTCACCTAACATACTAGGCGAAGTTGTCATAACTTCACTTATCCTCCAAGTTCGCCTACATCCCAGGCGAACTTATAAAAAACAATATTCAAAACCAAACAAACAATCTAAAACGATTACAGACACATACAAAACACAAGATACTGAACTACTGACATTATGCACCAACAGTAATACATCCATAAACTTTGTGTTTTTGTTCAAGAACCCTAACTAGTTGGTTTGATCTTTTATGTTGGATTGTTTTGCAAGTAACTTAAAGATTGACTTGTGTTTGATTTTTCTTGAATCTTGAATGAGTTTACTTATGTTTATGTTGATATTTATGATGTTTAAATCAATTATTAGCTGCTGTCCAAAACTAATGTTAGGCTAAACTTGTTAGTTCTACCTAGGTTAGATGAATATTGTTAGGTTTTAGTAAGTAGATTGGATTGTTGATGATCATGACTTGAATTGTTATTGTAAAGTTTGGTTTAATATTGAATTAGGTTGTGTTTAGTGTCTGTGTTTTGACTAATAATACTCAATTACCTCTTGCTTTGATTGATTGAATCGGTTTTAGTTGATTTTAGCTTGTTTGAACTCTTTACTTTGTGTTTAGAGATTGTTTGCGGGGTGTACAATCGTAGGGTTTAGTTGGGTATATTAATTAGTTAAAATCAACGGGTAGACACCTTCTTAGAGACTGAGATGTGATAGGAAGTAGGGTCGTCTCATAGCTTTTACTTGTAAGGATTAGGATCGCGCGAGAGCGGATTCGGTTCTTGTCGGGTTTGGGTTTGTGAGTGACTAGTTGACCTAGTTTAAGTTAAACTAAATAGTTCCTCTATCCTTGGTTGCGTAGTATTCGTCTCCATTAGGGTAGTGTGTCGGTGGGACCGAGAGGAGAGTCGGCATTAGAGCACTTTAACAATTAGTCACCTGGTTAGTTCTTAAAATCAACTAAGTGTAGGTTAGGGTTTGTTAGTGAGACCGAGAGATGATCTAGCTTTCTTGAGTGAACCTTAGTTGTGTCATCCTTAGGAACCGGTGTCGTGAGATTCTACAATCCATTAGCTTATTATACCATCAATAGGATTCTTACCTAGGTAGACGTTTTCCCCATTGATCAATCTTATTTTCAAAGTTTCGTCTAATTTCTTAATTTAAGTCTTTTAAGTTAATTTAAGTTAGGTTAAGTAGTTAATAATTAAAAATCATTTAAAATATATTATTCTTAGGTGAGTCTTATTTAGGGTTAAGTATTAAGTACGTTTTCACGTGTCCTTGTGTTTTCGATACTCGGACTTCCTTAGTGCTATACTATTAGTGATCGGTACACTTGCCGGTTTTGTGTGGTTTCTTTAGGATTTTCGTTTAATAAATTTAAAGCTTAGTTGTGAGAGCATCATTATACACACATCAAGTTTCTGGCGCCGTTGTCGGGGATTTTCATCTATGAAATTAAGGGGTTTTCACCTCTTCTAAGGGCATTGTCGCCAGTTTATTTGGGCCTTGTCACCATAATTTCTAAATTTATTTACAAGATAATGTTAACAATGCATGTCTATCAGTATATCCCTAGAATCGAAGGAACATCCTAAGAAATGATCTTATTACAAGGATGAAATGGTCTAGACATTATCAGAGTTAGTTGCTATATGATTCTTGTATGATTTCCTATTTGGGAATATTCTATATTTCGTATTACTTGTCTTATTTATAAGATGAATTTTATGACTTGGTTTATTGAATTAAACCTAAACTATTATTAAAGAATTTCATTCCTAATAAAATCATTTTTTTAATAAAAACTTAATAGCAGAAACAGGGATAAAATACCAAGATAAGTCATAAAAAGTTGTTATACTAATATTAAAGTGCAGGATAAGATAATTCGGGTTTCACTCAAAAACAGAGCCCATCCACCTGAATCATCTGATTGTTCAAAACATGAAATAAAAGATAGTTTGGGCTTCGCCTTGAACCAGGATCCCTCCTTCCAAACCATTATCTAAACATATTGTTCATACATAATCAAAATAGAAACTGTTCAAACAAACAACCACCGGAAACACATCAAACAACCTGAAAACCAAGCTCAAGCCTTGTCATCATCACCCAGATCGCCCATCTTCTTTTCCGCTTCGCCACCTCACTATCACCTGGCTCCTTTATCACCTCAGAAGTACCTGCAGCCTCGACTTCTTCAACCTTTTCACCCCTCAACATCTTCAGCTTCTTTGCCCAAGCTTCGGAATTCCAGGAATTCATCACATAGCCCTTTACCTGCACCTCCCCTGACATCTTGTGCATTGACTCCAGAATACTTGTAGCCGCAGACCTCTTGGCATCTTCAATAAGTTCGGCTTTCTCCAACTCGAATGAAGCCTTAAGATCCACAATCTCTTTACCTTCTTTTTGTAAAGCTTGATCCTTGTGTCTGCTGCGTGTTGGAGAGATCTGCAATCTTGCCCTCAGCCTCTCTCAGAGCCAATTCAGCATCTTGGAGCCTTTGGTGGTAATTTTCAATTCCCTGTTATCCTCAAGTAAATATAAATTTTCTGCAGATTATTATTCTAAGGATAAATAAGGGTACTTACTATTCCGAGAAGACTGGCTAGAGCTTGTAATTTCTCTCCGGCTTCAACGTTTCTCATATCAGCAAAAGGTTCAGTTTCAGCTGAGGTAGTAGCCTTCCTTTTCTTCTGGGCAGCACTCTTTTGGCGAGTAGTTGGAATCCTCGGCTTTGGGGAAAGAGTCTTGGAGTGCTCCTGTTTCACCACAATTTTGTCCTCAATGAAGTCGTCCAAGTCGATCAAGCTGAAGGAAGATTTTGATTTCGGCATTTCTGTGCAACAATTTATCAAGTTATTTTCTAAGAAAGCGAAATCCTAAAGGTTCTATGAAATACCCTGGATACTTACCAGAAGACATATTTTCAGAAGACCACACGGCAGTTGTGCTGGTTTCGCCTATTTCTCTTTCAAACCAAAATTCTCTTTCTTGTGCCGGAATTTTAAACAAAGCTTTAAGCCTTCGATTCGTATCTTTTCTATACCTTACCAAATCCTCAAACATAACTGCAAAAAAAAAATATGTGTTAATACTAACTGTTTACAGAAAGAAATTCTATCCTAAGGATTTCCTACCCTTATGAGCCCATTCAACAGGAAAGTTTACTCCATCAGGATTTAAGTCCCGGCGTACAAAGAAGAACTTCTTCTTCCAATCGTGGTCATTAGCAGGCACTTTGGGGACTATGTAGAGGCGACTGGTTTTGGATTGAAGGCAATAACGAAAGGATCCGTGTGTACGAAGATTATAGGTTGCGGCTATCTCAGGGATACCTATTGTCAGTTGTGGGTTTTATTCAAACGATCTATTGTAGATAAGACTCTCCACACCATTGGCATAACCTGGGAGTAGGAGAAGCCGGTAATATCGAAGAATTCCCTAATAAGCGGGAAAAACGGATACGAGAGACCGATTCAAAAAGGATAATGGAAAAAACAAACGCAGGTTTCGGGCGAGAAATCAGCTTTGGCTTTGGGGTCGTATGGTCTGATGACGGCCTTATCGGGCAACAAACCAGAATTTTTTAGAAGTTTGATATCAACTTCGTTGAAGAGACACTGATCCTCATCAGTTACAGGGATGTGACCCTGATCGATGAAATCCTCGAAGTTGCGAAAGAATAAGGGTTGAGCGATCGAGGGGTTCTTTTTTTTCATTTTTATTTGAATTAAACGAGAAGCTTCAGAAAATTAAAAGATGAAAGAGAGAGAGACTAACCTGCTTATGAAGCGATGAAGAAATTGTTGTTATTTTGAGATTTCGGAATGGGTTAATTATAACCTAAAAGAACGGTTACAGGGTTTCCTCAATTCGCGTGCCGTCCTTCAAGTCGCAGAAGATATTATTAAGTTTAAAATTCAAATTTTTACAGCTGTCAGGCAATAATTGTAAAAATTAGGGGCACTGTCGGGAGCAAATTTTTATTCTCGGGATTGATCATGACTTAAGGATTTCAACCTACCCTGCCGGTGCAAGTATTCTGAGTATTACATTTTGCTAATCCAATTGTCCTTTATTATTTTATTTGTTTTACAGATAAGACCACGTGTTTAATGTGCTAATAAGAGACGTGGGTTGTAACGGGTATTCATGAAGCTTTGTCAACTCGAATGTGTGTAGCGGCGGCTAGTGGAGGACTTAGTCTAGGGTTTATTCCGGATTTCTCGGAATTTCAGTTGTATTCTTTTGATTATTTAAATGAGCTGAATTGGTCATAGAAAACACACACTTCACATTCATAGCGACCAGAACTCATTGTAACACTTAGTATTCGATCAATTATCAGCTCCACCACTTGTAATCACCCTTTTTGTTATTAATAAATAGACGATGATAGTTTTCACCGTCCGGGGGTTTTTTGTGCCGGAAATCCTCAAGATCAAGGGCTTTTTCCCTTGAAATCAAATAATTGTGTTCACCCTATTTTTGATCAAGCACTCTATCTCACATACGAATTTGATCACAAAATTACTTTCTAAATTTTTGACCGAAACAGCGGCCATTTAAGTGCAGATCCTATTAGTGTGGATCCGAAACCCTTGCATAGACAAGCTTCCTTGAGTCTTTTAGGAATTGGGTTGATCTCCATCCTTTCCTTATATTAAGCCACAAGCTCTTCCTGATCAGTGGTCCCATCATACACCTTCATGTTGGGGGTTTGAGAGCGTTTTGGTATCTCCGCATCACATATTGGTGGAGAAAATCTAGACAGCTTATGGCTCTCTTATGGTATTTCAGGGATTGGACGGGCCACTCCTGGCACGCTGGATATCATATCCTTAAGCTTCTAAAGTTCCTTAGCCATAGTCTGGTTGATACCTGTATCCTGCATAGAGCCAAGGTTAGTGTCCAAGGATTTGTGATTATATGTGTTACCTCTTAGTTGATTGAACGTTGGCATCCCAGAAGAGTAGCCAAAATAATATGTATCTGCTATGGTAGTCAGTCCACTAGAGGCAATGGTCTGGATGGGGATGATGTCTCCTTCATGGACCTATGAAGACCTTTGATTCTGAATCCCGGAGGATCCTTGATTCTACCAAAAGGATCCTTAAGTTTGGGAGTTGAAGGATCCTTGATGATACAACCCAGATGATCCTGGTTGAAGGATGGATGATCCTTGTTGAAGGAACGAGGATCCTTGAGTTTGTTAACTCATGGATCCTGGTTGAAGGATGGATGATCCTTGCTGGAAAATTGAGGATCCCTGAGCTTGCTGACCCATGGACCCCTGTTGAAGGATAGATGATCCTGGTTGAAGGAACGAGGATCCTTGAGTTTGCTGACCCATGGACCCCTGTTGAAGGATAGATGATCCTTGAGTAATTTGAGCCAAGGATCCTGGAGTGGTGAAATCCAGCATCCTAGGCACCAAAAGAGTCTTATCCTCCAATGGCCTCTTGTTATTCTTGAGATCTTCTATCTCATGAAGGATCTTCTGATTAGTCCTTTTTTTGCTGCTCCATATATGCTTTAACATGTGAAAACATAGCAGAAACATCATTGTTAGATTTAACCACCGAAGTGGCAGCAGCGGTTTTAGAGCTCTGGAAGACTGGGATTTGTGTCTTGTTTCCAGCTGCGGTGGTCCTTGGAGCTGTTGCTAGCGGAAGAGGCATCGGTGGTAAGGTTCTTGGTGGGTGAGAAACTGATGAAGGCATGGCGTATGAAGCAGAAGATTGTTGAGAGGCCATTGATAGTATTATAAGTAATAAGGTTGAAAATTGATAGGAAATAATATAGATTATAGCACCAATTGCCCCACAGTGGGCGCCAAATTTTTTTGGTCAAGAATCAACTAAGAATAATGTAACCAAATATGTAAGGTGAGGTTTATTGCTTAATTGATTATGATGAACACGTAAATGAAATATGAAGGAACACAATGATTTGTTACGAGGAAAAACCCTTGATCTTGGTCGGATCGCCGGCAAAAAAAACCCCGGGTGATGACAATTTTCTATCACCACTATATTAATCAAGAAAATGAGGATACAAGGTTGAAGATTATTATCAGTAATAAAATAATTCTAAGTGTGTGTTGTTGTTGGACTGCCCTCTACAAATGTAGCTGGTGTACTATGTATAGGATGTGTTGTGTAACGTGCCTTAACTAATCATAACTCAATGAAGTTATAAATAATAAAGATAATAACTAAGTTTCCTAAAAATCCGCCATTATCTCACTATAAGCGTAACAGCCACTTTGACCATGTGCTCCATCACTTAGACTGCGAACTAGGGGGTACAACGGGTCTCTTAGCTGTTACATCTGTCAAATATAATGTTATACAAAGAGAACAATTGTAACATTCGTTACTTTTCAAACCCGAAAACTCGACCCATTTTAAATTTTAGGTTTTGTTTCTATTTAAATTTATATATTTTTATAATATCATTAATTAATCTCAATTTTCATTAATGTATTTTATGTGATCATTTCTATGCACTTATACATTTCACCACCCTTGTAGTATACATACTCATTTAAAACATTCATAATCAAGATCAAATATTTATGTACATGTCCCTTGCAATTTACTAGAATTATTATTTAACTACAACTACTACTTTTATTATTTATAATTATTATTATTATCACCATCATCTTTTCATATGTTACTTAACTAATAAAATGAATGTTTTAATTCAATAAAATTTATTAAAATAGTTAAACCTTTTGAATACCCTATTAAACAATTTTTAGTTTGTGTTTTAATTATATTAAATATGATTAATTTTCATAATTTCCTTAAGACATAACAACTCTATATTTTCAATATAAAAGGAGGACAAATCCTCCATTATTTTCACACATCAATCCATTCTTTTCTTAAGTTTAAGAGCACTAACAAGTAAGTTGTTACCATTTCAAGCATTTTATAGCTTTCGTTTTAATTTTATCTTGAATGTTCATACTTGTTCATAAGTTGTTCTTCATGATCATGTTACTTTTATCATAAAAATATTATATCTTGGTTTTAAGAATCATTATGATCATGGATATCCAAGATAAACACTTTGATTTTTTTAAATCTTGGATCAAGCCTAGTTATTTTGTAACAACAAACATGAATATATATTTATCTAAATCTTATGATTCGTTGATCATCATAACTTATAAACTTTCTTTTAAATAAGATTATTTATAAAAATTTCTTTTATTTAAAATATTTTACAATAGATATAACATACTTCATATATTTGAATTAATAATTGAGTAAATTAATTATTGTTTATTTTATTTCAACATAACTACTATTTATTATTTTCTTTAAGAGAATTCATGCAAAACTTTTAAGTTAATTAATTAATTATGTTATTTGAAAACAAATGTTTAATCATAAATAGTTATTAATATTATTATTTAATCATATATTAATAAGTTATAATTATTTGTCTACAAATCATTCTTCAACAAATAAACATCAAATGATTTATATAAACTTTATTCATTTTTGTTAAACTCATTAAAAATCCCCAAGTCCCCATTTACCATAAGTTAATTAACTTTATAATTCCGGTAGCTAGTCCTTGATTTTTGTATCTTCGTTATTATTTATAGTTTCGTGAGATTCAATTGCTTCGTTTGTTAACTCGCTTTCGGTTATTATTTCAAGTTGTCTCCAATATCGAAGGTGAGTTTCTCACAACCCCGTTTTAACGCTTTCATACATTTTGGAGATAGTATATATATCCTATCACATTACAATTTCGTTATTCATTATTTACAAACTACAATTCGTTACATGGACTTGTGTGTTTATTCGCTTACTTGCTCAAAGATTACATGCTCATGGTTTCCTCATTAAGTATGATCATACGCCCCCCTATGCACTCAGGACCTCGATTTTATGAGTGGAATAGGGACCACCGATCCTTGTATGTTGGTTATTACCAATGGAAAAGACACTTACTTGCGCTATTATCCGAGTACGTTTGTGCACAATCCCGATTGGAAATGACCTTACTTGCTCATTTACGCTTGTTCATGGAATTGTAGATTTTTATGTATTTATATCAAAACTTGTGCGAACTCACCAACTATTCATTTAGTTGACATTATTTTATATATATGCTACAGGTACCTTATTTAGAGAACGTTGAAATGATGAAGACATTAGTACTTAGGATATTCAACTTAATGGGACGAATTGCTTAAATGTGTGTTTATTTGTATTTCTCTTACTTCCAAAATTGTGTACTTGTTGTTTAAATAAATTAATGATAATATTGTCACTTAATAGTGTCACATGTGTTTTGAGCAATCTGTACGTCACACTCGGGCGTATTCCGCTTTAGCCGGGGTGTTACAACAATTGTTAGTTAATAATAAGTACTGAGGATCCTTGATCCTGACATGATCTGAAACACATGCTATGGATAACTGTTCCAGAAATATGCCAGGATAACTTATCCACAGTGTCAAATTTCCGTGCCCTAAGTGTTTTCCAAAACTGAAATCTGATCACCAAAATTTGCTAAATTACAAGAAAACCGAGTGATTAATTTTGTGTTATTATTTTTTATTTTTTGTTTTGTGTTCTAATGCTTTTACTGTTGGGTTTTATACAAGATTATCAAAGTTCAAGTTAACCATATTTAACTAGAAAACGCAACGGAAGCTAAGATTTTAAAACAAGTTATGAACATACCATTATGTTAAAACTAAAACCCAAAGAGCTAGGATCAAAATTACAAGAACAATATGCTCACAAAATGTAAATTGTACCTTCTTCTACCTTTAGAAGAACAAGTGGATTGTTGAAGAGGATGGTGGATGAATGACAAGCCTCCAAAGAAGAAGACCTCAAGAGTGTGATACCCCAAGCTATTTGTGGCAACACCAAGTTGTTTGCTAGGAATTATGAACACCAAAACAAGCTCACAAAACACCCACAAAATGCTCAAATGAGCCGTGGGTTTTTGAGAGAGAGTGAAGAGAGAGTAATTTTGATTCAACACTTGAATTTTTAAAACAAGCAACCTCTAAAATGCATGTCTTGTGAATGGTTATTAATAAAAGGTGGTCAACACAAAAGGACAAAACTTTGGATGGGACCAAACCCTCCACCCACATGGGGTGGCCGGTTTTGTTGTTTTTTTTTTTTTTTTTTTTTTTTTTGTGTTTTTGTTTTAACCATTTAAAACTTCTCCATTCATTTTATAAAACTCATTTTTATAAAATGTACATACATTCATATAATTATTTAACCAATTAAATAATTAATTTATATATAAACAAATTATCCAGATAATTTATTTAAATCCTCAAGTGTGTTTGTTTAGAAAACCAATTTTCTAAACACGTAGTGTTCGGTATTCGTTTAAATGATCAAATCATTAAAGAATACATTTGGTGTCGTCTAGCTTGTTATTGGGTATGACCCGACTTGGATCAAACACAGTTAGCCACATTAATATAAGTATGTGTCTCGGGCATACGTAATTCCAACAATCTCCCACTTGCACGAGATACATAGAAAATTAATGCAAGTGGTGAATACCGCCTAACAACAGTTCACCACCCCTAATGTGTTTGACGAAGTGCCATTCAATAACATCATCCCTTCAAGTCCCTTACTTGATATGGTTTAGGTGAATCTATCATTATATCCCTTTGTTACTAGATGTCATGTTGGATCTAAGAGACATAGGCGATCATTCTCTTTACAATTCAACTTTATCAGGCCTTAGACATCTAAACTCTCAACACATAAGAGGAACAAATTCCATCTTGACTGTATACGTCTCTCACTATCACTTTATACTCCACCTGAGCTCATCCTTATGTACCATCTTTTACGAATAGCGAAGGGCAGAGTCAAAGTGTAATACTTGGTGAAAATCAAGACCCAGTATACATCTCAGGTCTAAGGATAATATGAAATTCTCCTTTACTCAAAATTACTAATGATCAGGTCCATTGACTCCATGTAGTAATATTGAGAGCGGGTCAGTCCAATATTCGTATCCCACAAATATCTATGAACCTTGGCAGCAAACCTATGCTCCATATTCATTCCTTATGAATATCCACCAATCCTAGTTCATAATAGTCTTGCTTCATATTTGTTCCCACAAATGTGATCGACTACGGACTTTTAGAATAAGATAACTTATTCATGGATTAAACATGCAAAATTAGAATTTAACTCAAGATTCCATAATCATATAAAAGAGTTAAATTACAAAAGTCTTTTAAACGTAAATACAAAATAGATCAAATCCAATTACTAGAATATCGGAGTCCTAAGCCACTCGCATGACGCTCATGTTTCGGTCTTTCTAGGAGCTTCGTGAATGGATCCGCAAGATTTTGATCAGTTCCAACTTTGCGAATACATATCTTTCCTTTTTCAACTTCATCCCTTATGTAGTTGAATCTCCGCTCTATGTGCCTTGTCTTTTGGTGCGAACGAGGTTCCTTGATTTGTGCAATCGCACCCTCGTTGTCACAAAAGATTTCTAGGGGGTCTTGAATGGAAGAGACCACCCCTAGATCAGTAATGAATTTCTTCAACCATGCAGCTTCCTGAGCTGCCAATGAAGCGGCGATGTATTCTGATTCTGTAGTGGACAATGCTACCACTTCCTGTTTTGAGCTCTTCCAAGAGACAGCTCCTCCATTAAGAGTGAACACATACCCAAATTGTGATCGAGAATCATCTCGATCAGTTTGGAAGCTCGCATCCGTGTAACCTTTTATAGCGAGTTCCTCCTCACCAGATCCATATATCAGAAACATATCCTTAGTTCTCCTAAGGTATTTCAATATGCTCTTAACAGCCATCCAATGACTGTTTCCTGGATTCTGTTGGTATCTGTTTGTCATGCTCAAAGCGCATGACACATCCGGTCTAGTACATATCATCGCATACATAATGGATCCTATAGCAGAAGCATATGGGATTTGTTTCATCATCTCTTGCTCATCCTTTGAGCTTGGACATTGAGCTAAACTCAATATGGTCCCTCTTTGAATAGGTACAAAACCTTTCTTGGAGTTTTCCATCTTGAACCTTTTCAAGATCTTATCAATGTATGTACTTTGGTTCAAACCTATCAAGCGCCTTGACCTATCCCTATAGATCTTTATTCCCAAAATATAGGCAGCTTCACCAAGATCCTTGATGGAAAATCTACTTCCAAGCCAAGCCTTAACGCTTTCCATGGTTGGAATGTCATTTCCAAATAGTAGAATGTCATCGACATACAATACTAAGAAGGTAATTATACTCCCACTAGCTTTCTTATACACACAAGCCTCATCAGCGTTTTTGATGAACCCAAAACTTTTGATTTCTTCATCAAAACGATGATTCCAAGTTCTAGATGCTTGTTTCAATCCATAGATTGATTTCTTTAACTTGCATACTTTATTAGGATGTTTCGGATCGACAAAACCTTCAGGCTGAACCATATAGACATCTTCCTCAAGATATCCATTTAGGAAAGCGGTCTTGACATCCATTTGCCAAATTTCATAATCATAATGTGCAGCTATGGCAAATAATATCCTAATAGACTTTAGCATTGCCACAGGCGAAAAAGTTTCATCATAATCAACCCCTTGAGTTTGAGTGAAACCCTTAGCTACAAGTCTTGCTTTATAAGTATCCAAGTTTCCATGCATATCAGTTTTTCTTTTGAAAACCCACTTACTTCCAACAGCTTTGGAGTTGAGTGGTGGTTCAACCAATTCCCAAACTTGGTTGTCATACATGGATTGCATCTCAACGTTCATGGCTTCAAGCCACTTGTCGCAATCATTCTTGGACATTGCATCACGGTATGTGGTTGGTTCATCCGAATCTACCACGTAGCAACCTTCTATAAAAAATCCATATCTTTCAGGTGGATTGCTAACTCTACCAGATCTGCGAACGTTTTGTGTGTTTTGATCAACCACTTGATCACTTTCAACAACCTCTTGTTGAGTGCTAGTATCAACCAATTGTGTATCATCTTGTGGTTCTTGATCCTCATCAAGTTTCACTGTTCTACTATTAGTTCCTTCCTTAAGGAACTTAGTTTCCAAGAACTTACCCTTTCGAGCAATAATAACATTTTGCTCACTAGGATCATAAAAGTAATATCCTAAATCATCTTTAGGATAACCTATAAAGATACACTTAGTGGATCGGACTTCTAATTTGTTTGGGGTGTATTGCTTTACATAAGCTTCACAACCCCAAACTCTTAAGAATGATAGCGATGGAGCCTTTCCATGCCATATTTCAAAAGGTGTCTTCTCCACTTTCTTGGTTGGAGCCATATTCAATATGCGAACAGCGGAAAGTAAAGCATAGCCCCAAAATGATAGAGGTAAAGTGCTTCTAGCCATCATCGATCGAACCATATCTAATAGGGTACGATTTCTCCTTTCAGACACACCATTATGTTGTGGTGTTCCAGGTGGAGTAAGTTGTGAAATAATTCCACAACTCTTAAGATGATCTTGAAAAACACCACTTAGGTATTCACCTCCTCTATCACTACGAAGTACTTTGATTGTGGTCTTGAGTTGTCTTTCTACTTCAGTTTTGAAGTCTTTGAACATTTCAAAAGCTTCATCTTTGTGTTTCATTAAGTACACATAACCATATCGACTATAATCGTCAATAAAGGTAATGAAGTATCTTTCACCATTCCTAGTCATTGGTCTAAAAGGACCACATACATCCGAATGTATGATACCCAATAATTCTTTTGACCTTTCAAAAGTTTTATTAAAGGGTTGCTTTGTCATTTTGCCTTGTAAACAAGATTCACATACATCAAATGAATCATACTCATTTGTTTCTAGAATACCATTCTTGCGAAGAGTTTGCATGCGATTCTTGCTTATATGTCCAAGGCGACAATGCCAAAGATAGGAATCACCCAAGTCCTTCTTGAGTTTCTTGGTGTTGACATTGTACATTGAACTACTATGTGACGCACCAATTTGATCTATTTCATATATACCATTTATGGGTATAGCTTTAAAATAAAATATGCCATTCATCAAAACATGAATATCATAATCAATAAACTTAAGATCAAAGCCACATTGTTTTAAAAGAGACACGGAAATAATGTTTCTCCTTAACTTAGGAGCATACAAAACATTCTTCAAAATTACTTCCAAACCACTTGGAAGCTTTAACAAGTAGTCTCCTTGGGCTTGGACTTCAACTCTTGCTCCATTGCCCATAAAGAGACTAATGTCCCCTTTGTTGAGTTGTTTACTTCTTTTGAACCCCTGCAACAAATTGCAAATGTGAGTTCCACATCCGGTATCAAGTACCCATGTATTTGAAGAAATAACATTTAGTTCAATATGTATAGTAAAGATAATACCTGAGGTATGCCCCGCATCCCTCTTATCTTTTAACGCATTGAGATAGGTCGGACAATTCCTTTTCCAATGACCTATCTCTCCACACTCAAAGCATGGATCTTGCGCCGCAACCTTTTGCTTCTTTTCCTTCGGTTTGATGGGCGTGATGGCTTTCCTCTTTCCCTTTCCTTGGACGTGGCCCTTGCCCTTAGCAACACTTGCTTTGGGGTTGGAGTTATGTCCCCTTTTTCCTTCATTGATTGTTAGAACGGGTAAAACCTTTTTACCCATTCCCGCTTCGGCCGTTCTTAGCATTGCGTGAAGCTCACCAATGCTTTTGTCCCATCCATTCATGTTATAATTCATGACAAAGGTTTCAAACCTTTTGGTCAAAGAGTTGAGGATCAAATCCGTAGCCAACTCATTAGACACGGGACAATTCAACCTACGAAGCTTTTCGATGTAGCTTTTCATCTTTAGGACATAAGATGAGACGCTTTGGGTTTCCTCCATACGACATGCATGAAACGCTCGAACCGTTTCGAAACGTTCCGCTCTAGCTTGTTGAAGGAACATTTCCTTCAATTGAGTTATCATGTCGTATGCCCCATGATGCTCGAAATCCTTTTGGATTTCGGGAATCATAGTCCCTAACATGAGGCAAGAGGCTTGCACCGAATCTTTGGTGTACTTGACCCAATCGTTATACGCCTCCTCATCTTCCACGTTAGGCTCGTCGGGAATGGGATCGTCTAAGACATATGATATCTCTTCTTGCTTGAGAACTATTCTCAAGTTGCGATACCAATCCATAAAGTTATTATGGTTTAGACGATCCTTTTCAAGGATGGTTCTTAAGGATAGGTTACGGGTGTTATGGGTAGAGGTGTTTGCATTGTTAGCGGCCATCTACAAAATTTAACAAAGTTCTATTTAGTATTATAATTAATTTAATTATTAATACCCTTTTATTCCAGATTTTAAAATAATAATTAAATTCTAGAATCCAACGATAAATCAAATTTCGGTTAGGTGACCTTTATCCCGTTATTTGATTTAACAAGGTAGTCAACCTTGACAATTGCAACCCTTTGCAACTTCTAGAGGTATGGGACCATTCGAAATCCTTATTTCGTGTTGGCATGTTTATCCCATCAACACCATTGGATCCCATGCTTAGGTGACCTTTATCACATGGTTTCCAATTCAAGTCGTCCTACTTGTATAAACATGTAAGATTAACATACAAGTGGTTAGGTGACCTTTATCCCACAAATATGTTAATATTACCCTAAGTATATTAGTTTGCTCAAAATGGTTAGGTGACCTTTATCCCATTTAAAGTTCCCTAATACGTTAAGTGTCATACAAAAGGATGGTGTTAGACTTGTTTCTTTGGTAATTATGAAAAAAAGGATTTTAAATTTTTCAAATATTCTAGTTGAAAAACATTATGCCATATCCTAACATGCATTTAGAAATATGGCGATTTTGAAAACCAATTTTCAAGGTTCTAGTTATAATAAAACCAATTTTATTATAGGTGAGTGATCGCTTAGTTTTAATAAACCCATTTAATTAAACTAATTGACGCGATATTACCAAATATATATTAGAACCCGTTTTATGCTTGTTGTCGTTCCTATGTGACGGTTTGGATATCCTAATATCTATCAACCACACATTACATAAAGTAAAACAAACAACCAAGCATACACATGCAAAATATAGTCATAACCGAAAACCGCTAAATTTGACCATACTTGTTAGCCGAAACAAGTATAGGTCATAAGTCACACCTAAGGGACAAAACATGACACAAGGATGGAATGTTGACTCCCACTTGACCTTGCATCCAAATGCTTCAAGTATCCTCTCCAAGTTGTTGTGTTCTTGTTGGGCTTGTTAATGGGCTCCAAACTTCCAAAAGTCTTCTTGGGCCCAAGAGTGAAATTTATGGGCCTAATGGGCTTGAATCCCATGATGGGCCGGTGAGGCCCAACAAGCCCAAAATTTCGGTCCAAGGCCCAAATCCACCAATTCTTGCATCTTCAATTTTTACAAAATGTATCCTAATACATATTTTTCTAAAAAAAAGGAAAATGCAACTAATCTATTTATTACATACCAATTTATGAATAAATAAATTACACAAGCCTAAGATTATGAATTATTACAACCATATTGAATAATAAACATAATCAACATACACAAACAACAATCAACACATCCAAGGTCTAGGTTTCGGTTATGACACATCCAAACATACCAAATGTTCTAAGCATGCAACCTAAGCAACCAATGCCCAAAATATCACAAAGACAAAAGGTGCCCCCCCCCCAAGAGGCTACGGCCACCCCCCCCCCCCCCCCAAATTTTACAATTTTGATATTTCAACATCCAAATGTTAAATGGTTTCCTAAGATCTTTCCATGCATGTCAAGATCTTACAAAACCATGAGGGGTAAAATCCACCAAATTTTCGGACCCCTTTTTCACCCATGAAAAAACCCGAAATTTAGGAACATGTAAGGAGCATAAGTCCTTGTAACCGGCTCTTGATGCCATTGTTGGGTTTTATACAAGATTATCAAAGTTCAAGTTAACCATATTTAACTAGAAAACGCAACGGAAGCTAAGATTTTAAAACAAGTTATGAACATACCATTATGTTAAAACTAAAACCCAAAGAGCTAGGATCAAAATTACAAGAACAATATGCTCACAAAATGTAAATTGTACCTTCTTCTACCTTTAGAAGAACAAGTGGATTGTTGAAGAGGATGGTGGATGAATGACAAGCCTCCAAAGAAGAAGACCTCAAGAGTGTGATACCCCAAGCTATTTGTGGCAACACCAAGTTGTTTGCTAGGAATTATGAACACCAAAACAAGCTCACAAAACACCCACAAAATGCTCAAATGAGCCGTGGGTTTTTGAGAGAGAGTGAAGAGAGAGTAATTTTGATTCAACACTTGAATTTTTAAAACAAGCAACCTCTAAAATGCATGTCTTGTGAATGGTTATTAATAAAAGGTGGTCAACACAAAAGGACAAAACTTTGGATGGGACCAAACCCTCCACCCACATGGGGTGGCCGGTTTTGTTGTTTTTTTTTTTTTTTTTTTTTTTTGTGTTTTTGTTTTAACCATTTAAAACTTCTCCATTCATTTTATAAAACTCATTTTTATAAAATGTACATACATTCATATAATTATTTAACCAATTAAATAATTAATTTATATATAAACAAATTATCCAGATAATTTATTTAAATCCTCAAGTGTGTTTGTTTAGAAAACCAATTTTCTAAACACGTAGTGTTCGGTATTCGTTTAAATGATCAAATCATTAAAGAATACATTTGGTGTCGTCTAGCTTGTTATTGGGTATGACCCGACTTGGATCAAACACAGTTAGCCACATTAATATAAGTATGTGTCTCGGGCATACGTAATTCCAACATTTACCTCATAATTACTCTTGTCGAAACGAATGTTGTAAGAGATCGTTTTTAAATATGGATCTGTTTTAGATAAAAATGAGCTAAGGATAATATATCCAAATCTGTGAATGTGAGGTATAGTGCTATGATAGTAACAACGATTGTATGAACGAAATTAAGATGAACATCGTGATTTGTTCCGAGGAAAAACCCCTTGATCTTGTTTAGATCAAAGGAGAAAAAACCCCGGGTGATGACAAATCGTCTGTCACCTCTTTATTAATCACAAAAAATGGTTACAATGGGTGGAGTTTATGATCAACGAATACAATAATGCTATGTGTGTGTGATTACAGAGAACTTAGCAGCTAGAGTAAGTGCGAGTGTAACTATCTGACCTAACATTGATCACAAACTCGATATATAAAGAAAAGAAAAACACATCTAACAACTAGCTCTTATTAATCCGCCAATTATCCACTCTCTTCCTTCGTGACTTTTGACCACGTGCTATAGAAGTCCAGTAGCGAAATAGGTGGAGGACTGAGTCTTAGAGTCGTTGCATTCATTAAATAACAACCTACACACATGAGACAATAGTTGATAATATCATATGCTGAGGATCCTTGATACTATCACAGCTTTGGAGCCCTTCGGTAGGATAATTGATCTAGATCTGTTGTCAAGAATAACATAACCTCAGTATCAAAATTATCTGCTATAACAATTGCTCCCAAAATGGCGGGTGTTAATGCTTTACAGCTGGCATTTTGAAATTTGAATCACTGCAAAAAGTAGAAATTTGAATCACTGCAAAAAGTAGATGATTAGACAGTCGCCAGAGATATTTATTATCAAACCCTTAATATTAATCATAACCGCCTATATATGTGATCCCTATAATCCTTTTATAACCACATATCCAGGCATCTCATCAGGTATCCTTCCTTCTCTCTTTATTCTTTTAATTTAGTGATAACATGTATGCCGCCTCTTCTTCTTCTCCTCCATCTATACTGTCCGACCAGTACTTCGAAGATTCCGAGTTGACGGAGATGCAATCCCAAAACCTTCTAGCCAATCCTTCTATGGAGATATGCAAGTTCAATGACCCGAGATCGATGAGTTTCGAGCACTGTTTCCACCGGGAACTGTTTTCCGGCCGTATGATTCCGGCGTTCGATGTGACATTTATTCTCAAACCTGGGTGTTCTTTTCGGCTTGTCCCTTTCTCAGTGGCTACACTTATCCTTTCCCCCCTTTCACACAGAGTTTCTTTGAAACCACCGACATATCTTATATCCAAGCTATGCCCATGACTTTGAGAGTCCTGAGTACCATAGAGAGAATTATCGAGGAAGAGGAGACTGACTTCGGCATCCCAGAATTGTCTCACCTTTATACCCTAACCGCTCACGATCCAAGTCGGTTCGTTTTGAAATCCAAACCTCAACAACCACATCCGATCTCAAAAGTAACTTTAAACGATTCCTTTTGGAGGAATCAGTTCTTCTTTGTGAATCGCAACTCCATACCTAGTGGGGCTGATTTACCTTTAAAATGGGTTAAAAAGGAAAGGATCCTGGATCCTGGATCCTTAACAAAGACACGATCCGCGATAACCGATCTAACTCTGAATCTTTTCTTTCTTAATATTTGCAGTTGAGAACTTTGCTTCCCTAACCAAGCTACCTGGTACTATTGAAAAAATAAAACGATTCCTTGCCCTGGATTCCGAGGTTAGAACTTTTCAAGCCCGATTTATCAAAGATTTTTGTGAGATCTCCTCAGACTCCAATATGTCAAGTAAGATTAATATAATAATTTGAAATAAATAGCATTAGATAGAGTACTTATCTATTAATTTATCCCTATAGGTGCTAAGAAGTCTAAGAAGTCTGCCAGCAAATTCTCCTTGGAGGACATCGACCGCATGATCACTCCTCAATATATCAAGAATGAGGCTTTGATGGCAGCAAACACTTCCGAGCCAAAAACTGCAACTACCGGAGCCAGGTCAGCCGCTTCTAAGAGAAAGAGATCTTCCGAGCCCGAAACTCACTTTGGTGTGATCCTCACTGTAAGCATCTTGTATCCTGTTGTTTTGAATCTAATGATCCGATATCCTTCTAATTTTCACTTATCTGTTGGTTACAGGCTGTGAACGCTTGCAAAGACCACTATAAAAAAATCATGAACCAGATGAGTGAGAAGCTGTCCGGGATGGGAAGTGTCGTGGCTACCAAGGATAAAGCCCTAATCCAGCTTTCCAAGGACAAAAAGCAGTTGGAGGATAAACTATCCTCAGCAGAAGCCCAACACTAAGAAGAGGTGAAGCAGGCCGCAAAGGAGGAAAATATGTGGGCTGCCAAGTCGGTGCTGGAGGCAATGATCAAGATGGCGACAGAAGCCGGTGATCCTGCCTTTGATAAGGCGACCTGGGATGTGAAGAAGTGGAAGACTGCTCTGGCGGCTCTTGGTGGTGAAGAGGATGTGAAGATGGCAGAGGAGAACGAAGCTGGAATCAGCGGGGTTAAGGACGTGGTGGAGACCGAAGAAGGGGTTTTTTGCAGCAGAAGGTAAAGAGGCTCCTTGAATGGGCAATGAAGGATATTAAAGACAAGGCCAGAGCCCATTTTTTATGTTGATGTTTTTATCGATAATCGGTTGTAACAAACAATAGTAATTAGGGTTTAAGGATCAGTGATCCTCAAAACAATCTTCAGGGGTACCGAAGGTGGATGGATCCTCTGTTTGTGGGGATGAAGCCTTTGGTGCCTATGACTTTTATTTTCCTGCACTTAGTTTAATGATTAGTAACAACTTGCTTAAACCAGATGGATGGTCCATGTTTTAAATGGTGAAGTCCGGGTTAACTTTTGGTAATTTCAAGCAAGTTTTTCTTATTGAATGAAATCTTTTCATTATTTGTTTATTGTTTGTTATTGTGAAAACTTTTCTTTCATAGCCTTAGCCTTACTGAAAGTTTTAATTAAGAGTCTTGAGTAAAAAATTTTAGGATAGAGTATCCTTATGAAAAATAATTATAAAAATTTTAGGATAGAATATCCTTGTGAAAAATAATTTAAAGACTTTAAATCCTTAAAAAAAAGTTATCCTAGCCAAACATATAAAACTTTATAAGTAGAAATCATACCATAAGGTCTAATTAGACCTAAGTTACCAAAAGTACCAAACCTTCGGTGATCCTTGTAGAAATAAGCTAGGGATTTTGAGTCCATAAGTCTCGATTCTTGTTATTGGACTTAGAACATCTGTTGCAAAGAGCTTATAAGATTAATTGGGGTTAAACCCATAAAATTGGGGATTAAACCATAAATAAACTGGGGACTAGCCCGTGGAACTGGGGACAAGCCCGTGTAATCTGGGGACATGCCCGTGAACTGGGGACAAGCCCAAAACTGGGGACAAGCCCAAAACTGGGGACTGGCCCAAAGATATGGATGTCAACTGGGGACTCGCCCAAACCGGGATTTAGCCCAAACGTGAGACAACATGAAAATGTTGCAAACCGGTGGTATGGTACGTCTACCAAAAATCGTAGGATCCTTCATATGGCCGAAAACAACGAAACCGTCAGCCACTAAACGTGTACTCTTCTCGCTGCCCCTGACTATACGTTGGATAACGTGCGCTCTAGGCGAGAGTGTAGAAACTCTAATTTATAAGAAAGGTGAAAACCTTTAAACCTTGGAGGATATGACCATCGGGGGTCATACCCAATCGTGGGCTAGGCCAAGGAAAATAGTTTAGTACCTAAATGCAAAGGAGAGGTGGCCAACCTCTTTATCATTGAACATCTTACCAATATCCTGCATTGTTACTTAAAACTTGGATAATACAAAGGTTAAGAATATGTTATCCTTAAAATAATAAAAATCTTAAATGAATAAGTGATCAGATAGATATTACAAATTTTAGGATCCTCGATCCTTTAAGGATACTCCATCCTGGGAGGATATTGGATCCTGATCAGAAAAAGTACTTCTTAAGGTGGATAGCATTCCACGCTCTTGGTAAACTGTTGCCTTCCATAGTGAGCAAATGATATGCCCCCTTCCCTGCTTCCGACTCGATCAAATAAGGACCTTCCCACTTGGGTGATAGCTTCCCATCTGCCGGATTGGTTGTGTTTTGGAAGGCTTTTCTTAAAACTAGATCTCTTTCTTGAAATCTTCTGATCCTTATATTTTTGTTGTATGCCCCAGCTACCCTTTGTTGGTATGCTGCCATTCTGATCTTGGCTTGGTTTCTGAGTTCTTCAACAATATCCAAGTCTTCAAGAAGGATTTCATCATTGACCTCAGGATCACGGATGCTTGTTCTGGCTGTCGGAACCACCATTTATGTAGGGATTACGGCTTCTGATCCAAATAGCAATGAGAAGGGTGTTTGGCCTGTTGCATTCTTGGGTGTTGTCTTATCAGCCCAAAGAACATAAGGTAACTCTTCGGCCCACTTTCCTTTCTTGGATCCTAGCTTCTTCTTTAAGTTGTTGATGATTATCTTGTTGCTAGACTCCGCTTGACCATTAGCTTGAGGATGTACTGGAGTGGAGGTAATCATAATGATGCCCCACCTGTCACAAAAGTTAGTGGTTCTTTTCCCGATAAACTGGGAACCATTGTCACAAATAATTTCTGAAGGAATGCCAAATCTAGTAATAATATTTCTTTTAATGAAAGATATCACCTCTTTTCAGCGTACTTGAACAAAGCTTCTGCTTCTATCCACTTTGAAAAGAAATCAGTCATTGCAAGCATGAATATTTTTCCTTCTGGTGCCTTAGGTAGTTTACCCACAATATCCATGCCCCACTTCATGAAAGGCCATGATGAGGATATAGGATACATAGGTTCTGCTGGTTGATGTAGGATATTTGCATGTCTTTGACAAGCATCACATTTCTTTGAGTATTCCATGGCGTCTCTCTTCATTGATGGACAGAAGTATCCTGTTCTTAGGATTCTAGAAAATAGAGCTCTACCTCCATTATGATTAGCATAGTCTCCTTCATGAAAGTCTTTGAGCGCCTCTTGAATTTCAGGATCCTCGATACACCTCAAGTATGGGCGTGCAAGAGATTTTCTGTATAGCATATCATATAATAAAATGTATTATGATACCTTGAGTTTGAAAGATTTAGGATTCTCCGTGGTTGGAATCTCTCCAGTTTGAATGTATTTTTTGATTGGGAGGATCCAGGATCCTTGTTATCTCTCCAACTTCTTGTTCTCCTATTGCTGGCGAGAGTATATGAATGATTGGGATCTTTGTTTCTTCTGGAATCTTCAAAGATGAGGCTAAATTTACCAAAGCATCTGCCCAAGCATTCTCTTCCTTTGGTACCTGCACAATGCTAAATAATTCGAAGGATTTTGCTAATTCCTTCACAACATCTCGATATTTAATTAGTTTTTCTCCTTTAACAGCATATGAGCCATTAAAGTGGTTAGAAATCAACAACGAATCTATATATACATGAAGATACCTGATCCTCATACACTTAGCTAATTTCAAACCTATGATCAGAGCTTCATACTCTGCCTCATTGTTCATTTCTTGGAATTCAAAAGCTATGGACTGGGGTAATATGTCCCCGTGTGGCGATTTCAGTAGGATACCTAATCTTGTCCCTCTTACGTTGGATGCTCCATATGTGAAAATGATCCAAGGATCCTTGGTTTCTTCTAGTTGTTGGACCTCTAAATCAGCTTCCTTTTGCATATCACTGCTGAAATCAGCCACAAAGTCTGCTAGTGCTTGTGATTTGATGGTTGTTCTAGGCTCATACAGAATATCATATGCACTCAGCTTCACGGCCCACTTGGCCATTCTTCCTGACAATTTTGGTTTTCTACGCACATTCTTAATGTTAGGCCATGAATTTTATACTTAGGATCCTTTTATCCTTAACTGTCTTATAGATAGGTTATCCTTGAAATATGTATCAGGATATAAAGGATCGACGATCCTCAGTATTACTTGTTTACTAATGATTGCGTTTAGTATGGTGATGTGTTAAACAGGTATGACGACTTTGAGACGTATTTGTATCAACTATCTTCATATAGCAACTTCTAGCTGGAGCATGGATCCAAGATCCTAATTCAACATAGCTGATTATAGACGAATTCTCTAGAAGATTGATGATTAAATAACAGCAACGACTATGAGACTCATTCTTCCGCTTATCTCGCTATCGGGTGGCTATTGGCACGTGGTCAAAGGTCGTGGAGCGGCTATGTGGGAAACTTCCGAATAGATAGGACATATTGTTATTGTTATTATCTTATTTAAATGAGATATGATCGAGTTAGGAAGACACATGTACTTACACACACACTAGAGCAGAAATTAATACTCTCTACACACTAGCATACTATGTAATCTCGATCATATTCTCCACCACATTTGTAACCACCTTTCGTTCTATTAATATAATCGACGGTGATAGTTTTCACCATCCGGGGGTTTTTTGTGCCGGAGACCATGATAATCATATACTTATCGACCAAAGGTTACCTTGTTGATCATTGAATAAAGTAATCCGACCAAAGATTATCTTATTAATCCTTGACCGGAGTTATTTTACCAAAGATTACCTTGATAAGTTTTGACCGAAGTAAGACTATCTTGGTTAAGGGCTTTTTCCCTCGTGATCAAACCTTTGTGTTCATCAATATTATGCTTACGCACTTATTATTATCAAGTTAGCACCTTACCTCACTTAACAGATTTGGATACTTGATCCTTAGCAGATTTTTGTCCAAAACACTTAACAGGATAGTTAGTTCTCAAAATAATAGTATAAGTCTCAAAGTAATGTCTCAATTTAGAAGAAGACATAATAAGTGCAAGAATTAATTTTTCTAAATGAGAATTCCTGGATTTTTCATCTAAAAGACTTTTACTTACATAATAAATGGGATGTTGTTCACCTTCATGATCCTTCACAAGGACAACACTTACAGCATTTCTTGAGACAGCTAGGTACAGGTATAAGGATTCTCCATCCACAGGCTTCATCAGAGCTGGTGTTGAGGATAACTAATCCTTTAAGGCTTTAAGTGCAGCCTCATGCTTCTCCGTCCACTCGAACTTCTTTTTTTCCCAAGAATGTCGTAGAAATCTTTGCACTTCTCGGAGGATATGGAAATGAATCTATTGAGAGCAGCCATTCTTCCCGTCAATCTCTGGACATCCTTAGCATTCACAGGGGATTTCAAGTTGATGATGGATTCGATTTGCTCGGGGTTGCCTATATTCTTCTTTTAGTCACCATGTATCCTAGAAGCTTTCTAGCCTTAACACCAAAATGGCATTTTGACATATTCAATTTCATGTTATACTAGTCGAGGATATTGAATGCTTCTTCAAGATCTCTGAGATGATTCTCAGCCCTCTTTGACTTCACCACCATGTCGTCTATGTATACCTCCATAGTCTTGCCTAACTGATCCTTGAACATCATGTTGACTAATCTTTGATATGTTGCCCCTGCATTTCTTAGTTTGAATGGCATAGTAATATAACAATATATGTTGGTAGGAGTCATGAATGCTGTATCCTCTATATCAGATGGTTCCATCTGAATTTGTTGAAATCCAAAGGAAGCATCCATAAAGGTGAGCATCTCATGTCCTGTCATCGTATCCACCATGGAGTCTATATGTGGTAATGGGAAAGGATCCTTGGGGCATGCCTTGTTTAAGTCAGTAAAATCGACTCACACCCTCCACTTTCTATTCTTTTTAGAAACAACAACCACATTAGCTAACCATCGAGGATACTTAACCTCTCTGATCATACCGGCCTTAAGAAGTTTTTCAACTTCTTCTTGTATGATCGCGTTCCTCTCAGGAGCGAATTTCCTTCGCTTCTGACGGACGGGTTTAACATATAAATCAAGGCCTAACTTGTGAGTAATTACCTCCTTAGAAATACCTGTCATGTCTGAATGTTTGAAGGCAAACGTGGATTTTCTTCGCTTTAGGAAGGATATCATATCCTCCTCAATCTCACTAGGGATACCGGATCCTAGGAACCTCTTCACGTCTGGATCCTCGGGATCCAAGGATACTTCTTTTATGTCTTTCTCCCAAGCTTCCAGCATGTCCCTAGGATGTTGTTGTGGTTACTATGCTATTGTCTGTTTAGATGCTGGCTTCATTGATGAAGAATAGTAGTTCTTGGCCTCGACTTGGTAACCATCTATCCTTACTACTCCCCATTAGTCGGTAGTTTGATGCATTGATGGTAAGTAGAGGCCACTGCTTTCATCCCATGTAGCCAAGGCCTGCGCAAATTAACATTGTAACAAGAAAGGTTATCTACAACACAGAATATTTGGTAAGAATTTAACCCTTCGATGTATATTGGGAGTTTGATGTACCCCAATGTTTTCTTGGTCTCGCCACTGAATCCAACTAACACCGATGTCCTCGGGATGATCTCCGAGTCTGTTATATTCATCTTATGGAGCGCATCGTGTTGGATGATGTTGGCCGAGCTTCCTCCATCGACTAGGATCCTGCGTACATAATGGTTAGCAATAAATAAAGTAACAATCAAACCGTCATGACGGGGATCCTGGATGCTTGATTTTTCTTCTTCATCAAAGAAGGTCCTTTTGTCTGTTGTTAAGGTGGTGGAAATAACCGGTCGTTCCCCGTTATCCAACTTGGTGTCCTTGGCCAGCCTCTTAGCTGCGGAGAAGGAAGTTCCACATCTGTCTGAGCCACCGGAAATGAAGTTGGTCACTTGAGCATCTGGTGGGGGCGAAGTTGCTTTTTGAGGAACTTCTTCAGGATTCTTGATCCTGGACTTTTTTCTTCCCAACAGTTCCTTAAAATGGCCCTTACTAATGAGGCAACCGATTTCCTCCTCAAACCAATGCAATCGTCCGTCATGTGGCCAAAATCCTCATGGAAAGCACACCATTTGGATTTTTCTCTGAAGGTGGTTGACTTCTCGTTCTTTCGGGGCCACCTTGCCTTCTCCCCAAGATCCTTCATTGCACAAATCAAACCATGGGTATCTACGGAGAAGCAATATTCCGAGATACTAGGGTAATCCTCATCGCCATCTCCTTCTTCAACAGCTCGAACATTTTGATTGTTGAACTTACAGTACGACTTCGAATTATTGTTTCTGTATGAGGATCCTTTATTCTTATCAGGGGATTCTTGCTTTGTTTGAGCCCCTAATCGTTCCTGGATCCTTTTGTCATCTTCCAACCGTATGAACCTCAGTGCTCTGTTCCATACTTCATTTAACGTCCTGCAAGGAGTTATCACAAGATCATCATAAAAGGGGGAGCCCTTTGGAATTCCCATCTTGAATGCTTCAACAACAGTTTCCAAGTCAAGATTGGGGATTTCTAGAGCTTCCCTGCCGAACCTTGTAACAAAATCCCTGAGGGATTCATCACTAGGTTGGATAACGTGGTATAAATCACTAGTTAACTTCTCAAATTTCCTACTACAGGAAATTTGACTGTTGAACAAGTTATCTAAGTGTGAGAAAAAAGTAACAGAAAAGGAAGGAAGACTTAGCAGCCATTTCAAAGCAGATCCCGACAGTGTAGCACCGAAACCTTTGCATAGACAAGCCTCCTTGAGCCTCTCAGGAATTGGATTAATTTTCATCCTTTCCCTGTATTGGGCTACATGCTCTTTAGGATCAGTGGCCCCGTCATATACTTTCATGTTGGGGGGTTGAAAGCGTTTAGGGATCTACGCGTCACAGATTGGTGGAGCAAATCTGGAAAATTTATGGCTTCCTTCCGGTATATCAAGAATAGGAAGGATCTGTGACAATCGTCAATTTCAGGTTAACTCCGTTAACTCAACTCCGTCAATTCAAACTTAAGATCACTGAATCTATAACACACACTTCATTACATTTAAACTAGGGTTTAAATGACGCTTAACACTTAATTCATGTGTAGTCTTTCGGGATTTGCACCGAAACGCAAACGAGTTGACGCAAACGATTGGTGAATAAACGAAAAACGTCAAAACAGTAATTATGTGATAATTATGTGTTAGACTTATGTGTTATGTGATAACATGGTTATAAACGTTAACTCAATATGTAAACAAGTTAATTTGGGCTAGAAAAGTAATACTTAGAAGTGGATGGGCCAAAGTGTAACATGTATTATTATAAATACTAATAATAATAAACCCTAACCTATTCTTTTCTCCCTCACAAAAACCGATCAGCCTCTCCCCTTAGCTTCACTTGGCTGCCGTCACCTATACACACACATACAACCACCAATTTCAAGTTTTGATCGAAGATTAAGGTGCTAGAAAGGTATAATCGACTATTCTATGCATCTTTATTACTTGATTTTGATGTTTGTTGGGTTAATTACAAACCCTAGCTGCCGTCACCTATATGATGTTGTGTTAATATGATTGTTGTTGATTTGTTAATGATTTGATAACTAGATTTAATCTTGTTGTTTGGTGATTGTTGTGTCTTTGATTTGAGTTCAAACACAAACCCTAATCTTGTATGTAATGTGAAATTGATGTGCATGGATGGTGTTTATGGGTCTAGAGGGTTATATGGATGCATGATAGTTCATAGATTGTTATCATGTTGAGTTTGGATGAAACAGGTTCTGGACAGAATGTGTATACGATGTTTAAGTGACTGTAACGAAGTGTAAACGTGAAAGTTGGTTGAGATTGTGGGTACTGCAGTAAACTAGGTTGAGTCTAGTTTCTATAAAGTATAAGTTTGTAATTTTTGGACAAGTAGAAGTTAACTTTTATGATTTTTTAAAAACATTGTGCAAAGCTGAGCTGTTAGACCTGCTGTTAGGTTATGTTGTAAATGTTATATCTCATGAACTACTAGACCAATTGGGTTGGTTCCACTTCTGGAAGTTGTCTCATTGAGTTAGGAACCAAACCCAAGTGGTCTTGCATTTATTGGATTTTTCGTTTAACGGGAATTGCAAATAACATTCTGTTGTGCATGAATCTGACTGTTATGAGTTTGCTGTAATGATTTGATGATTGTGAGAAAACTATGAGGAATAAAAATGTAATAAAATATGTTCTGGAAACCTAAGATATATATGCTTCTGTGATGATATTTGGTAAATTAATTTAGATGCTATGATCGGTGAAGTAGTACAATCTTTCTAGTAGGATTTCTGTCTCGATCAAACTAGCTGCTGAGTTTTGTGAAAATGCATGAAATATGAAACTTGCTAATTTATTATCGTGTGTTGACCAAATTGCCCTTGAGGGGAATGATTGCAAGATAATTGTCGTGTTTTGACTAAAATGCCCTTGCGGGGAATAACTGCTAATTGATTGTCATAATTTGACCAAAATGCCCTTATGGGGAATAATGGCTAGTTAATTGTTATTTGTTGACCAAAATGCCCTTACGGGGAAAAATTGCTAGTAATGTACGTTATGAATACATGACATGTATATGATTGCTTACACATGTGATGTGTCACAAAAACACTTGTTAAAGTCACACACGATTCACGAACGAAACACGAAACATGTTATGTGCATAGGTATTATGTGACGGGTCTAGAGACTCGATAATATTCCGACACTTAGAAAAATCTCTTTGTTGTTTTAGAACGTTAGAGAGAGTTTTTCGGTGACGCGCATCTTGGTGATTTATTGTGAGAAATTCTTCGCAAACAGTGAGTTTCACTTTCCCCTCTTTAAACTGTTTTCAAACGCTTTTCACTTGGGGGAGATAACATACTCCACAACGCATTTAAGATTTTGTTATAAATTATATATCACTTGTAAAGGCTAAGTGGCAAACAAAATAGTTGAAGTCCTACACATCGAACCGGTTAATATTTGGAATAGCGAGTCACTGTTGAGTAGTACTACTGGGTTTGACAAACCCCACCCAACGCTAAACTCGACTGGAGGTCGAGCGGGTGTAATTTTGGCTAACACGTACCATGGTCTGGAGGACCTGGTGACAAGGCACTTACTAAACGAGTCAGCTTCGGTGTCGAACACTTAGTAATACTTGTTGTATAGACTAGCTACATATCGATATATAATTTGACATAACACTATCTGGAAACGCTTAATGCAAAACGCCGTAACGTGGTTACGCAAAACGCTTAACGCAAAATGCCGTAACGTGGTTACGCAAAACGCTTATCGCAAAACGCCGTAACGTGGTTACGCAAAACGCTTAACGCAAAACGCCCTAACGTGGTTACGCAAAACGCTTAACGTAAAACGCTGAACGCAAACGCTAAACGATTTATTTTTATATAACTTGTGAACTCACCAACCATGTGTTGACACTTTTAGTATGTTTCTCAGGTAGCCGAGGCGGGCGCGCGGTTTAGGAACATGCATTGCTTGAAAACGCTTTTGTTATGCAAACTTATTTTTTAACAGTTATCATTGGTTTTAAGTCGTCCTGCGTGACGCAACTTTTGGTTAAAGGTTTTTACGCTTCCGCATTTAATTACTCGTAAACGTTTTCATGGTTTCGAAACTTTATTTTATGGTTTGATTATAACTGATGATTCCGATCCTGCCAGTTCACACCCTCTGACGGTAAAACTCCGTTAGTGGATTTTGAGGGTGTGACAGATTGGTATCAGAGCCATTGGTTATAGCGAACTAGAAGCTGCATGCATACTAGACTATAACCGCGACGACCCATTAGTTATAATGATACGCACTGCATAGGTTTGTGTAGTCTTGTAATCTTATCTCTTTACCTCTGTCACTCATACGCGCGCGCATACACGGCTTACCTGAAGGAATGTCGACGCCGCCATCATCATCATCATCCGATCCGATGACTCATGCTCACGGGAAGGAACCGCAGTTACCTACCGCCTCGCCACCCCGAGTAGTCCCGGAACTCGAAGCTCCCGCATCGAAGAGGTACCGCATATCCGGAGGCATTTACGAAAACGACGTTAGCTGGGATTGGTACCCTAACATGATCAGACATATGGTCTATCGCGAACAAGTTCCCCCGTTGCCTCACCCGAACCACCCTGCTTATCCCAACACCCTACCACCCATAACCGAACCTGTAGAGAGAGTTCTCGCAGCTGTTGTTTCATGCTTGGAGCGTGACGTGGGTTACATGCGCTATACGAGAGCCAACCTTTCCAGAATGTTAAAAGACGGAACCGAGACTAAGAAGGAGATTGCCCGCATGGCTGCGGCAATGAAAGAAATGCAAGAGACTAGTGATCAACAGATGAAGGTTATGATGAAGATGCAAGCTGAGATGATAGACTTGAAAGAGCAACTCCAAGAAGCAAGGACCCGAACCGAGATAGCTCCAGAGCGTTGCGATGTCTTACCAATGCAACTTGCTCAGAACGCAGCCGAACCTGAGGCAGAGCCTGAAGAGGAACCTGAAGAAGATCCCGAAGAGGAGCCTGAGGAGGATCCCGAGGAAGATCCCGAGGAGAAACGGAGGAAGAACCGGCTGAGCCAGAGGCACACTCAGAGGTGTCCCCAGACGATGTGCAGATGTGCAAATTCTTGGATTGGAACTGGCTAACGCGTTGAACTGAGAGGAGTTCAAGAACATGATGCGAGAGGAGTACTGTCCGAGAGAAGAGATTTCGAAGTTAGAGTCAGAATTTTGGTCGCTGAAGATGGTGGGCTCAGAAATTGAAGCCTACACTACTCGTTCTCACGAGTTGGCTGTGATGTGTCCGCGGATGGTGGATCCGCCGAGTAAGAGGATTGAAATGTACATTGAAGGGTTAGCACCGCAGATTCAGGGCATGGTGACGTCTTCCAGACCAGCCACGATTCAACAAGCGATCCGTTTAGCTCACAAACTGACGGATCAGGCTGTGACCCAAGGTGCGTTACCACCTAGGGGTTCGACCGTTAAAGCCCGTGACAACCAGAGTAACGACAATAACAGCAACAGCAACCCGAACAGCGGGAAGAGGAAGTTTGACAACACCAGATCTTCATCCTCGAACCTCCCACCGCAACAACACTACCGTAAGCCCGAATTCACTCGGAGCTTTAACACTCAGAATCACAACAACAACAACGGTAGCGGGCAGGTTTCGAGCGGATATGCTGGGAAATATCCAAAGTGCAACAGGTGCAACTATCATCATGTTGGCCAGTGTGACCGTGCCAAGTGTCAGATATGCGGAAAGATGGGTCACCAAGCGAAAGAATGTAGAGGAGACCTTGCGGCAAAGGGTTCTCCTAAGCCACCTATGACGACGAAGGGATGTTACGAATGTGGGCAGGAAGGTCACTTCAGGAAGGATTGTCCCAAGCTGAAACAGAACGACAACAATGGGGGTAATGGAAGTGGCAGCAAAGGAAGAGCGTTTGTAATTGGGTCGGGTCAAGCCCACAATGATCCGCACGTGGTGACTGGTAAGTTCCCTGTAAACGATGGTTTTGCTTCTATATTGTTTGACACTGGAGCTGATAGGAGTTTTGTGTCGAAAGCCTTTAGTCAACTCTTAGACTTAACTCCAACTCCGTTAGATGCTAAATTTCCTGTTGAATTAGCTGACGGTAAGACTATAGTAATGACTCATGTACTTGCGGGATGCAAGTTAAAACTGTCAGGTCATGTCTTTGACATCGACCTTATTCCTTTTACGCTTAGTAGTTTCGATGTCGTTGTCGGCATGGACTGGTTATCCGAGAACCGAGCGGAGATTATATGTCACGACAAGATAGTCCACATTACTACCTCTTCCGGCGAGATCATTTTCGATCCGAGGCGAGAGAAGCGGCATGACCACCAGCGTCATTACCCTTATGAAGACGCAGAAGTATCTACGAAAGGGTCATCCGGCAATTTCGGCGCAGATTGTTGAGAAACCCGCGGAGGAGAAACGAATTGAAGATTTACCTGTTGTGCGAGACTTCCCGGAAGTTTTCCCGGAGGATTTGCCCGGACTCCCTCCTATTCGTCAAGTCGAATTTCAAATCGAGTTGACACCCGGTGCGGCACCCATAGCACGAGCCCCGTATCGGCTCGCACCGGCGGAACTTCAGGAGTTGTCCACTCAGTTGCATGATTTGTTGGATAAGGGTTTTATCCGACCTAGCTCATCACCATGGGGAGCCCCTGTCTTGTTTGTCCGAACGAAAGACGGGACTTTCCGAATGTGCATCGACTACCGGGAATTGAACAAGGTGACGGTCAAGAACCGTTATCCTTTACCCCGAATAGATGATTTGTTTGACCAGCTTCAAGGATCGAGTTACTACTCGAAGATCGATCTGCGATCTGGTTATCACCAACTAAGAGTGCGCGAAGAAGATATCTCAAAGACGGCTTTCAGAACACGGTATGGTCACTATGAGTTTTCGGTTATGCCTTTTGGCCTAACCAACGCACCAGCCGTATTTATGGATCTCATGAATCGAGTATGCAAGGCGTACCTCGACAAGTTTGTGATTGTTTTCATCTATGATATCCTCGTCTACTCCAAGAACGAGACTGACCACGAAGAGCACTTAAGGGTAATTCTGGAACTATTGAAGAAGGAACAACTGTATGCTAAACTCTCGAAATGTGAATTTTGGCTTCGCGAGGTTCACTTTTTAGGACATGTGATCAACGAGAATGGTATCCATGTCGATCCCGGTAAGGTAGAGGCCATCAAAAACTGGGAAGCACCTAAGACTCCGACTGAGGTGCGACAATTCCTAGGACTGGCCGGCTACTACCGGCGTTTCATCGAGGGATTTTCAAAGATTGCTCAACCCCTCACCGCTTTGACTCACAAGGGCACTAAGTACAATTGGGGTGACGCGCAAGAATCCGCCTTTCAACTATTGAAAACCAAACTCTGCAGCGCCCCTATTCTAGCCCTCCCCGAGGGAACGGAAAATTTTGAGGTACACTGTGACGCATCTATACAAGGTCTCGGTTGTGTGCTGATGCAACTCGAGAAGGTAATAGCCTACGCCTCTTGACAACTACGGGTTCATGAGAAGAACTACACGACCCATGATTTGGAACTCGGAGCTGTGGTGTTTGCTCTTAAGATATGGAGGCATTACTTGTACGGTACCAAGTTTACCATTTACACCGACCACAAGAGTCTCCAACATATCTACGATCAGAAGGAGCTGAACATGCGACAGCGTCGTTGGGTCGAGCTGCTCAAAGATTATGATTGTGCCATCAAGTACCACCCTGGCAAGGCCAATGTGGTGGCCGACGCCCTCAGCAGAAAAGAAACAGATAAACCCAGACGGGTGAGAGCTTTGCAACTCACGATTCATGCCAGCTTACCCGATCAGATTCGCGATGCGCAACTTGAAGCTTTGAAAGATGACAATCTTCCATCGGAACTCATGCGGGGCATGAACAAACAACTTGAAACCAGATCGGACGAGGTTCGATATTTTGAGAACCGGATTTGGGTTCCACGATACGGAGAGTTGAGAACTCTAGTGATGGACGAAGCACACAAGTCCCGATATTCTATCCACCCTGGCTCAGATAAAATGTATCATGATTTAAAGGCACTTTACTGGTGGCCGAACATGAAAGCCGACATTGCCACCTACGTGAGCAAATGCTTGACTTGTGCCAGAGTCAAGATAGAATACCAGAAACCAATTGGTCTACTGCAACAACCGGAACTCCCAATGTGGAAATGGGAACACATCTCAATGGATTTTATTACGGGTTTTCCTAAGACACCGACTGGATGCGATACCATCTGGGTGATCGTTGACCGGTTGACTAAGTCTGCACACTTCTTAGCAATTAAAGAAACGGACAAAATGGAAAGACTGACTCGTGTTTACATGAAGGAAGTAGTGTCTAGACACGGAGTGCCTGTCTCAATCATTTTTGATCGAGATTCTCGTTTCACTTCGCACTTTTGGAAGTCGCTGCAAAGCGCACTAGGCACCCGTCTTGATATGAGCACAGCATACCATCCTCAGACGGATGGGCAAGGTGAACGAACTATTCAGACCCTGGAGGATATGTTGCGTGCCTGCGTATTGGATTTCGGAAAAAGTTGGGAACCTCACTTACCTTTGGTAGAATTTTCGTATAATAACAGCTACCACGCAAGTATTAAGGCAGCGCCGTTTGAAGCGCTGTACGGACGAAAGTGTCGATCACCACTCTGCTGGGCAGAGGTGGGTGACAGCCAAATCACTGGTCCAGAACTGGTACTCGAAACTTCGGAAAAGATTGTTCAAATCCGAAATCGCATGGCTGCAGCACGAGACCGCCAAAGGAGTTACGCCGACAAACGCCGAAAACCTCTCGAATTTCAAGTGAACGATCGAGTGTTACTCAAAGTCTCACCTTGGAAAGGTGTGGTTCGCTTTGGGAAGCGAAACAAACTCAACCCACGGTATGTTGGTCCGTACCAGATAACTGAGCGCATTGGTCCGGTGGCGTACCGACTGGACCTACCAACAGAACTCAGTGGCATACACGATGTATTCCACGTACCAAATTTGAAGAAATGCCTGTCCGATGAAACCCAAGTAGTTCCTTTGGAGGAACTGCAAGTTGATGAACAGTTACGTTTCATTGAGGAACCAGTCGAGGTTTTGGATTGGGAAACTAAAACGCTTAAGCACAGCAAAATTCCAATCGTTAAGGTTCGTTGGAACTCGAGACGTGGACCGGAGTTCACGTGGGAACGCGAGGATCAAATGATGAAAAAGTATCCTCACCTTTTTGAAGGGCTAACCAAACACAGAAAACCGCGAAACCCGGCAAACCGTCAGACATCACCGGAGGTATGAATTAAATTTCGGGACGAAATTTCTTTATACTAGGGGATGATATGACAAACTAAAAATTTTTCTTACTTTTCAGACACTCATCACGACTTGACTCAAATTTTCGGGACGAAAATTCTTTAACATGGGAATGATGTGACAATCGTCAATTTCAGGTTAACTCCGTTAACTCAACTCCGTCAATTCAAACTTAAGATCACTGAATCTATAACACACACTTCATTACATTTAAACTAGGGTTTAAATGACGCTTAACACTTACTACATGTGTAGTCTTTCGGGATTTGCACCGAAACGAAAACGAGTTGACGCAAACGATTGGTGAATAAACGAAAAACGTCAAAACAGTAATTATGTGATAATTATGTGTTAGATTTATGTGTTATGTGATAACATGGTTATAAACGTTAACTCAAGATGTAAACAAGTTAATTTGGGCTAGAAAAGTAATACTTAGAAGTGGAGGGGCCAAAGTGTAACATGTATTATTATAAATACTAATAATAATAAACCCTAACCTATTCTTTTCTCCCTCACAAAAACCGATCAGCCTCTCCCCTTAGCTTCACTTGGCTGTCGTCACCTATACACACACATACAACCACCAATTTCAAGTTTTGATCGAAGATTACGGTGCTTGGAAGGTATAATCGACTATTCTATGCATCCTTATTACTTGATTTTGATGTTTGTTGGGTTAATTACAAACCCTAGATGCCGTCACCTATATGATGTTGTGTTAATATGATTGTTGTTGATTTGTTAATGATTTGATAACTAGATTGAATCTTGTTGTATGGTGATTGTTGTGTCTTTGATTTGAGTTCAAACACAAACCCTAATCTTGTATGTAATGTGAAATTGATGTGCATGGATGGTGTTTATGGGTCTAGAGGGTTATATGGATGCATGATAGTTCATAGATTGTTATCATGTTGAGTTTGGATGCAAACAGGTTCTGGACAGAATGTGTATACGATGTTTAAGTGACTGTAACGAAGTGTAAACGTGAAAGTTGGTTGAGATTGTGGGTACTGCAGTAAACTAGGTTGAGTCTAGTTTCTATAAAGTATAAGTTTGTAATTTTTGGACAAGTAGAAGTTAACTTTTATGATTTTATAAAAATGTTGTGCAAAGCTGAGCTGTTAGACCTGCTGTTAGGTTATGTTGTAAATGTTATATCTCATGAACTACGAGATCAATTGGGTTGGTTCCACTTCTGGAAGTTGACTCATTGAGTTAGGAACCAAACCCAAGTGGTCTTGCATTTATTGGATTTTTCGTTTAATGGGAATTGCAAATAACATTCTGTTGTGCATGAATCTGACTGTTATGAGTTTGCTGTAATGATTTGATGATTGTGAGAAAACTATAAGGAATAAAAATGTAATAAAATATGTTCTAGAAACGTAAGATATATTTTCTTCTGTGATGATTTTTGGTAAATTAATTTAGATGCTATGATCGGTGAAGTAGTACAATCTTTCTAGTAGGATTTCTGTCTCGGTGAAACTAGCTGCTGAGTTTTGTGAAAATGCATGAAATATGAAACTTGCTAATTTATTATCGTGTGTTGACCAAATTGCCCTTGAGGGGAATGATTGCAAGATAATTGTCGTGTTTTGACTAAAATGCCCTTGCGGGGAATAACTGCTAATTGATTGTCATAATTTGACCAAAATGCCCTTATGGGGAATAATGGCTAGTTAATTGTTATTTGTTGACCAAAATGCCCTTACGGGGAAAAATTGCTAGTAATGTACGTTATGAATACATGACACGTATATGATTGCTTACACATGTGATGTGTCACAAAAACACTTGTTAAAGTCACACACGATTTACGAACGAAACACGAAACATGTTATGTGCATAGGTATTATGTGCCGGGTCTAGAGACTCGATAATATTCCGACACTTAGAAAAATCTCTTTGTTGTTTTAGAACGTTAGAGAGAGTTTTTCGGTGACGCGCATCTTGGTGATTTATTGTGAGAAATTCTTCGCAAACAGTGAGTTTTACTTTCCCCTCTTTAAACTGTTTTCAAACGCTTTTCACTTGGGGGAGATAACATACTCCACAACGCATTTAAGATTTTGTTATAAATTATATATCACTTGTAAAGACTAAGTGGCAAACGAAATATTTGAAGTCCTACACATCGAACCGGTTAATATTTGGAATAGCGAGTCACTGTTGAGTAGTACTACTGGGTTTGACAAACCCCACCAAACGCTAAACTCGACTGGAGGTCGAGCGGGTGTAATTTTGGCTAACACGTACCATGGTCTGGAGGACCTGGTAACAAGGCACTTACTAAACGAGTCAGCTTCGGTGTCGAACACTTAGTAATACTTGTTGTATAGACTAGCTACCTATCGATATATAATTTGACATAACACTATCTGGAAACGCTTAACGCAAAACGCCGTAACGTGGTTACGGAAAACGCTTAACGCAAAACGCCGTAACGTGGTTATGCAAAACGCTTAACGCAAAACGCCGTAACGTGGTTACGCAAAACGCTTAACGCAAAACGCCGTAACGTGGTTACGCAAAACGCTTAACATAAAACGCTGAACGCAAATGCTAAACGATTTATTTTTATATAACTTGTGAACTCACCAACCTTGTGTTGACACTTTTAGTATGTTTCTCAGGTAGCCGAGGCGGGCGCGCGGTTTAGGAACATGCATTGCTTGAAAACGCTTTTGTTATGCAAACTTATTTTTAACAGTTATCATTGGTTTTAAGTCGTCCTGCGTGACGCAACTTTTGGTTAAAGGTTTTTACGCTTCCGCATTTAATTACTCGTAAACGTTTTCATGGTTTCGAAACTTTATTTTATGGTTTTATTATAACTGATTATTCCGATCCTGCCAGTTCACACCCTCTGACGGTAAAACTCCGTTAATGGATTTTGAGGGTGTGACAGGATCACCCCTAGTATGCTGGATATCATATCCTTGAGATTTTGTAGTTCCTTAGCCATAGCTTGGTTTATAACTGCATCTTGCATGGAACCACGGTTAGCATTTAAGAATATAGGATCATACGTGTTACCTCTTTGTTGTGTAAAGGTTGGCATTCCAGAGAATCCTTGATCCTGGAAGAAGGATTCTTGATTGTGGATGATGGATCCTAATGGTTGGGAGTTGAAGGATCCTTGAGGATATGATCCGTAGGATCCTGGTTGAAGGAACAATGATTCTTGTTGAAAAGTTGAGGATCCTTGAGCTAACTGACCCATGTACCACAGTTGAAAGATGGATGATCCTTGCTGAAAAGTTGAGGATCCTTGAGCTAGCTGACCCACGGACCCCGATTGAAGGATGGATGATCCTTGCGCATGTTGGGCCAAGGATCCTGGAGTAAAGAAATCCAGCATCCTAGGCACTAGAGAAGTCTGATCTTCTGCCGGCCTCTTAGTCCTCTTGAGGTCTTCTATCTACTCAAGGATCCTCTGGTTAGTCTTGTTTTGCTGCTCCATGTATGCTTTGACCTGCGAAAACTTATTAAAAACATCATTGTTAGTATTAATTACCGAAGTAGTAGCAGCAGTTTCAAGCTCTGGAAGACTGGTAGTTGTGTCTAGCTTCAAGTAGCAGCAACCCTTGTTGTCATCGTGATTGGAAGAGGCATCGGTGGCAAAGTTCTTGATGATAGAGGAACTGAAGATGGCATGGTCGATGAAGCAGAGGTTGATTGAGAGGTCATTTATGGTGATATGGGTATGAAAGGTTGAATAATGATAGGGTATTCTCTGGATTATAGCACCAATTGCCCCACGGTGGGCGCCAAATTGTTTTGGATAAAAATCAGCTAAGGATAATGTATCCAAATCTGTAAATGTGAGGTATAGTTCTGTGATAGTAACAATGATTGCATAAACGAAATTAAGACGAACATCGTGATTTGTTGCAAGGAAAAACCCCTTGATCTTGTTTAGATCAAAGGAATAAAACCCCGGATGATGACAAATCGTCTAACACTTTATTAATCACAAAAAAGGGTTACAATGTGTGGAGTTTATGATCAACAAATACAATATGCTACGTGTGTGTGATTACAGAGAACTTAGCAGCTAGAGTAAGTGCGAGTGTAACTATCTGACCTAACATTGATCACAAACTCGATATATAAAGAAAAGAAAAATACAACTAACAACTAGCTCCTATTAATTCACCATTTCTCCACTCTCTTCCTTCATGACTTTTGACCACGTGCTATAGAAGTCCAGTAGCGAAATAGGTGGAGGACTGAGTCTTAGAGCCATTGCATTCATTAAATAACAACCTACACACATGAGACAATAGTTAATAATATCAGATGTTGAGGATCCTATATCCTATCACAGCTCTGGAGCCCTTCAGTAGAATAATTGATCCAGATATGTTGTGAAGAATAACATATCCTCAGTATCAAAATTATCTGCTCTAACAGGATCAAGCCATGGTTGGGTTTGGAAATTAGTTTTCGGCCCAAGTCAAAATGGCTGATAAAAGGTTGGTGAATATTACCTGGACTTGATCTATTGGTTTGACCCAATTACATGTTTTCGGCCCATCAGGGTTCTCGGTCCAGAAGTATGTTGAAGTTTAAAAGGCACTTTTTGCATTATTGGTTTCATTTTCTTAGATTTAAAATATGTAATCTCTCTGATCCGAAAACCCTAAAGTCTCTAAGTCATTCATACTTGCATTCCTCATATCTTTTGTGACCAACGTTGATAAACTATAGGTAAATGAAAACTTTGAGAAAGGGGTTTTCGGGTCACTGTTCGACGAAACAAATAGTTTGATTATTATTTGATTTGGTTAAATAAGTTGTGAAAACTGTTTAGGATGAAGAATTATGGTATTTGTGAGTTCTATGCTTAACATTTTATGAGTTCTTAAAGTTGCAGGTTTCAGTAATAATGGTGGTCTTGGTGATTTGGAGAAGATGATACGTTTTTCGAGATGAAACCCAAGGGTTTTCATGGCCGAGATCTTCATAGATCTCGGGATTCTGAGTTCTCAGGGATGATTGATCGACAACCATCGGTCAAATAGAGAACTCCTTAGTCTATTTAAGATATCAAGGGTTCCCGGTTGACCATTTGACCAAAAATTAACTTTGGTTAACTGAGAACTTATGTTCACAGTTGAAAAGGATCTTTCTTAAACAATGTCTGACAGAGAACTCTTTACTTGGACCGAAAAGTAAGTTTATGGATCGAAAACTGCTTATTATATATTAAATTGACATCAATTTACACATAAGGACTAATGTTATCTAAATTTTCACTTTTGGTCCATGTTTTTTAGCCATGTTGTCAATTTTATTTACAATACTGAGTGATTATCCAATAAAATAAACACACTATAAACTTGACTCATTTGTTTCAGTCATGGTTGATCAAGCACCACTGAAATTTGTGGATACTCACAACATTGTCGGATTCTTATATGATCCACCTCTTGTACACAAAGTATTCAAGTCCATGATAGTGGGGCTCAACATGTGCAGGATCTCTCATGCTATACGAGAAACTCCTATTATTTGCAAGAATATGGTGACGGAGTTTTGGAACAATGCTTCTATTAACCTACGGGATGCTGGGGGAGTTGTAACAATCGACTCAAAGATTAAAAAAAGCATGTTGTCAACTCAGAGGCTATTATTCGTGAAGTTCTACTGTTCGATGATCAACCCGACTACGCAACTGAATACCCCAATGATGTTGTTACTGAAGTCACTTTAAGAATGGGATATTAAGGATCCTACCCTCCAGCCATCAAGAAACTTTTCCATCCTTACTGGAGGTTCTTAATTCACGCGTTCTTCACGTGTGTCTCAAGACGAAAAGGAGGTTCAGACGAGATCAGCCACAGTCATATGTCGTTTATGGTTGCTCTAAATCATGGACAGAAGTTATAACTACTCCAAGTTTGTGTTCGATGAAATGATGAGTAACCTCAAAGGGAAGAAGAAAGAGATGATTATGATGTACCTGAGGTATTTGCATATGTTATTTGACTCACACTACCCTGACCTTGTCAAATCTGTAGAAACGCTCGATTTAAATCCCAACACATTTGGGTTGATGAAGCAATCACGAAAGGGGGCAAAAGTAGTATACAAAGGAGTTCACAAACTTGTCAAGTTTGGAAGGTTTGCTGAAACTAAGGTTTCTCCTGCTAGTGCTAGTGCCTCGATTGCTGATGAGCATGTGACACCTGCTTAGCGGTTCATAGCTTCATATGAGACTATTTCTAATGATGATGAGCCAGATATTTCTTCATCACAACACATGGAGACTGAACACCAAGAAGAACATACTGTACCTACTGCTGATCAGTGGAAAGACTTCGAGATGTTTAAAGAACAGCTCCAGTCGACTGCATTGAAAACTCATCAATTAGTCACTGCGACACAAGATGAAGATATTCTAAAGAACCAACCACCGATCTTATCCCAAGAAAAAGGATAAAGAAAGATCTGAGACCGGGCGTGCTGGTTACAGAAACTACACCAACCAGTCAACATAAAGAACCTGAGCCTGAAACCACTGAAGCTCAAGTTGATACTACTCCGTCCACTACTGAGCCTCGAACTTAAGATCAAATATATGATGACATTGCTCACGAGTTCAGGTTTAAAGCAAATATTCAATCCACAGACGAGCCATTGGGATCGTCTAACCCAATTGGTCAATCAATTTCAAGCGCCACTGACAAGATTGCACACATTCTGGCAATGCAAGACAAGTTTCAGCAAGATAAAGGCAAGGGGATCACTCTTGATGCTGAACCTATTGATGTATAGTCCTTACAACGACGAGTCTTTGAACATGAACAGGACTCAGTTGTGAAGGATGTACGAATTCAAGAGCTTGAAGCAAGCAAATCTGATAAGGATTTGAAGATCAATGAACTTCAAGCTAATATGGGTGGCCTCACTGACTTATACTTGGATCTTCAACAAAAACTTGTTCGGAATTTTGGAGATGAGTTCAAGAGTGGTGAACACGTTGTTGCAAAGGCTCCTACTGATACTGAAAGACTAGAACAATACCTTGTTTCCCCTCAAAAGACAGTTGAGCAAAGTGAAAGACTTCAAAAGAAGATTATGATTATGAAGAATTTAACCAAAATGTGGAGTCTTCTGATCGCACTGATTTTTTTATTCTTGAACTTCAAAAGAGATTTTCTAACAAGTATGGTAATCGATCAGGCGTCGTGTGCCATATGGTGGGTCAAAAGAAGGTCGGAGAGTACCGAATATTACATGAAAATGAAGGATTTTGGTTCGTGGACGAAGGTAGATCTTAGTGACTTAATCAATGCTCCTTTCCACAATCCCAACAACGACAAAAGAGCTATTGATTTCTGGAATTTTTTAAGAAGTCAAGTGGATCGGGGGTTTCCAGATATGACTACTGCATAATCATTTTTGAAGAAAGCAAAAGGGGTAAGAGATCCGAAGACGGGAAAGACTATGGTAAATGTAATGTGGCTAGCAACTAAGAAGGCGGGCCATGTTCCTCTGTCTACCAGAATTCCAGATGGCTCCTTAGATGAGATGAAGTTTTGGACGTATGACAGTGAGAAGGCAACGGTAATTATCCGTCTACGAAAAGGGCAATTTCGTTTTGTCGACCCACGTGATTTACTTAAGTTTGGAGAAAAGGATATTAAAACTCTTAGCAACTTTCAAATTATGGTTAAACCACTGTACGAGCCTGCTGCTAAGGAGTATACAGGGATGGTGGGATAAATTATCAGAACAGGTCTATGGGCTGGTGCTTACAAGGAAGTGGGCTAATAAAGTTGAACGATTGACATTGAAGATACAAACAAAGGGGGGATTGTTGGGCTAGTATTAGTGTGGTTTGTACTTGATATTGGGCTTATATTTTAAACTGAGAACATTTGGATCTCGGTAGGCTTTTGGGTTGTTTTGGGCTTGAGTGTAGTGCGTATATAAACAATGTATCTAGGTTATCACAGGTTGGCCGTTCATAGAGAGAGATAGAGAGATCGGTGTGTTGGTGTAATCAATTGTGCTTAAGCACTTGACGCTTAATATACGTTTGTTTTGAAGCATCTTCGTTGAGTTCTTAGTGTGTTTGAGTATATAATCTTGAATCACTTTATGTTACTTTCCGCATAATCACAAGTTTAATTGATATCACATTGAAAGATCCGTTCTAAGGACTTACAAGAAGTTCCACAAACCGGTGATTCCATGCCTAATGTTTGTTTTATGGCATTTGGTTCAAACAATTCAACTATTATTTCAAGTACTCCATTTGCTGGGTGAGTAGTTCTTCTACTTCTCAACCACCATAAGTTAATATGAAAGAAGCATAACAACATTTTGCTTACATTAGTGCGTTTATGATGCCGTATGAACAATTGGTGGGTGGAACGATTGCTACTAGCGAGCTAACTAATGAAGATTAAGACCAGATTGACCCGGATGTTTTTGAATTGATGGACTTAAAGTGGAACATGAAAATGATAGTGAGGGAAGTGAAGAAGTTCATGCATAAAATAGGAAATATTTGCCTACTTTGAACAAAAGATTTGGGTTTGATGAATTAAAGGTTCGATGTTACAATTTTCAAGACTATGGCCACTTTGCTAAAGAGTGTGACAAACCGAAGAAAGAGTACTCGGGACCTAGTAATCAAGACTGAAGTTCTCGTAAGAAGTATTCTGAATCAATGGATAAGACTTCTGGGGGTATAATAGTGAAAACTGGTGGGGTCAAAAGCATTGGCTGTTGTTGATGGTATCAACTGGAATCAAAGGCTATTAGGAAACTCTCCTAATGGTAATCAAGCTAATCTGGCCATGTTTGAGGCAGTTGAATAGTTTCAAGATGCAAGCGGGGGTGGATTACTTGAAGAAAGTGATGACTCAGAAGTTGAGACTGATTCTGATGTTTCTACCCAAGAGCCTCAAAATTATTTCGCTTGTATGGCTAAGATCGAGGAGGTTAGTCCTATTCCTGCTTTTTTGAACATGTTAATGTAAAATCTAAAATTGTGAATGAGTCTGTGAGTTCACAATGTTCTCAATGTTATGAATATAAATCAAAGCTTGATTTGATTCATCATCACAATGAGACTTTGATGAAAGACTTAGCTATAGTTCGTGATAACTATAGACAATCCACTGATCTTGAAAATAGATCTAAAGTAAAAAATTTGAGGCTTTGTCAAACAGTAATCATGATCTAAAAGCCGAGGTTTCAGGAAAATTGTTAATCATTGATCGGAAGTTACAGGAAATCTTGAAATCAAGAACCAAGTTTACTGAATTCGAAAATGAGATACTTGAGTTGAAACACAAACTTGGAAAAATTAGAAATTCTTCATTTCTATTAAATGAGATCATTTAAGTATCTGGTAAACATAATGGATCTAAAATGGTCTAGGATTTGTTGAGGTTCCTCCACCGTTTCACAACGATTATTTAAACAATCCATTTTCCCGTGAAAGGGAAAATGTTGATATTAACAGTCCTTTGACTGTTGATCCTCCCAAATGGTTGAGCCTATAATCAAAATCGAGAAACCAAAACAAATTAAACGAGAAAAACTAGTTTCTCATGTATCAACACAAGAAACTCATGTTCGAATCAACAAACTTTTTGTTGATTCCGTTGATGAGGTAGTCATTAAAGATGTGTTTGAACCCGAGGCGGTACACAAAGAACAAAACATTCCCCGTTCAAACCACATTCTTTGTGAACCCCATGAATTTGAAGAAGTAGTGTATGGGTCAAACATATCTAATGTAAGCAAAAAGAAATCAGAAAAGCCATGTATTTCTGACGAGGATTTGTTGAAATTCATTTCCAACTATGGGTAACGTAAAAATGGGAAGAGCTTTTAAGTTAAAAGTTATTAATAATGCTTTTTATGAAAAAGACATTCCATTGAACTTTATCAAACCTGAGTTGATTGAGATCGTCTTTTAGAATGAGACATCAAGTTTAAGCGGCATCGAAAAACTTTTGGAAAATCCAATTCGTTGAACAAACCAATTTTTAAATCCTAAGTAAAACCGCAAGTGAAATTTGTGGAACGTGTTAAGTTTTTCAGTTCAACTGGAACTTGTAACTTACAAGGTTTTCAAATTGTTCAAAGCATTTTGTTCACTTGGACGATTTTGATGTATCGGTTGAATCTTACAATCTCAGGTTTCATATACTTATGTTAACCCACCACACACATTTGTGGACATGAGAACTTGTTTATCATGTGGTGAACATGGTCATGTTGCACGTCAATGTGGAACTATGGTGAAAAAGACTGAAAATCCATTAACCAAAGAAAAATCACCTAAGGTTCTTTTGGTGAAACAAATCTTGAAAAGACAACCACCACAAGTTAAGTTTGATGATACACATATCATGTTTCATGACGTGAACCCACTTAAGGTGGTTCATGTTAATGTAAATAAGATTAATGTAAAGAACAAATTGTTTGAACTTGTTTACCCTATTTGTCAAAATCAGGATACAAATGTGATTAAAGATGCCTATCTTAGTAGAAAGTCAAAGAAACAAATGACATATTCGCAAGTGCATCAATCATATTTGAAACCTAATATTATTGAGTCTGAAAAGGAAACAAAAGAGGTGCCCAAGACTGAGGCTTGGGCAGCCTTTTTGGACTAATCATTTTCCTTGATTGTGTAGAGCTCATCCAATACTATTTCTGGTGATAGTATTGGATCTTCATACGAATGTCAAAAATATTTAAGGAGGGTATGTAGCTTTTGCTAGTAATCAAGGTGGTATGATTACTAAGGAGAGTGAAGTTTCAAATGGTAGTATTACATTTGAAAGAGTTAATTATTGTGATAAGGTGGATCATAATTTGTTGAGTGTGTCACAAATCTATGATAAGAAATTTACCACTTTATTCACTGGCAAAGAATGTGTAATCCTTAAACCGGGTTATGTTATTCCTGAAGACATGGTAGTCATGAGATCTCCCCGATCTAATGATATTTATGTACTCAACATGAGTTCTAATGTATCGTCTTTTTCTTCTACTGAAACTTGTTTTGTCTCGAAAGCAACCGAGAAAGACTCAATCTTGTGGCATAGGCGTATGGGTAATATTCATGTTCGTAAGATGAATCACTTAAGGGAAAATGATTTGGTGGATGGTGTTTCACTAAAACATTTCAAATTGACCGGTCATTGTGTTGCTTGTAAAAATGGTAAACAGAAGAAGAAGTCGCACCCGTTGAATCAAATTAATTCTATTGATACTCCTTTGGAACGTCTTCATATGAACTTATTTGGTCAAGTGAATTGTTCTAGTATTGCTGGAGATTGGTATTGTTTAGTTGTTACCGAAGACTATTCAAGGTATTCATGGGTTTTATTTATGAGTTCCAAAGATCAGACACCAATTCTCGTGCAGAATTTGATCACCAATCACTTTACACACATAAAGTGAGACGATTTGAAGTGATAATGGAACGGAGTTCAAGAATAATGTTTTGGTCTTTTTCTATATTCAAAAAGGAATCCATAGAGAATGCAGTGGTTCATATGTTCCACAACAGAATGGTGTTGCTGAGAGAAAGAATCGAACACTTATTGAAGCAGCAAGAACAATGTTGGCGGATTCAAAGCTTCATGTTCAATTCTGGAATGAAGCTGTGACCACTGCTTGCTATACGCTTAATCGTGTTCTAATGATTAAAAAGCTCAAGTATACGAGTTATGAGCTACTCAATAACCATAAGACTAACTTATTCCTTAAACCATTTGGGTGTCCTTGTACTATGCTTAAACGAGAGGCGGGTAAATTCGATGAAAAGGCTATAGAGGGCTATTTTCTTGGGTATGCATTGCCTAAAAAAGGTGTCTTTAATTTTTCACCTGGGCATGTAAGAGAATGGTATCATGTGGATTATCAAAGATACACTACACCACCTGTCGGCAAGGGACCTGATTGGATGTTCGATTATAAGGAGTTATTAAGTCATGTACTCCATCGGTTGAGGTACCAAATGAAGATTTGGTTCGTGCATATTTGGAAGAGCAAATGATTTCCATACCAAGATCTTCTATTTTTGATGATGACGTGGTACAAGATCAACCTGAGACATCCGATGATGATAATATTTCTTCTGATGATGCTCATTTTAAAGATTCTTCTTCTTCATATGTTGATACTCCGGAGGTTACTGAGTTACTTGTTAGAGAATCTTCTTAAACTTTAAATGAGCTAGCAACTGAACAAAACATCACTAACTTAGAAGAAAATGTAGTTGTGTTTGAGAATCCGATTGTTCGGATTAACACGTATCATCCTCAAGATAACATCATTGGTGATCTTAATGTTAGCGTTCGTACGCGACATCAAGTCGTTAATGTATGTGAAGATAAATTATTGTGTGCATACGCTGACATGCATGCTTCGGGAATCATTGAGCATCGCCTGATACACTTGCTTTTTATCTCAAGTAGAGCTGGCAAGCTTTCCCATGGCACTTCAAGGTTTTTCATTGGTAGAAGCAATGTAGGAAGAGTTACAACAGTTTGTACGATTGGGCGTATGGGATCTCATTGCTAAACCTAATCAGGTTAAAAATCATATCCTGAAAAAATGGGTTTTTTTAAGTGTAAAAAGGATGAGTGTAACATTTCGGGTATTTTATCAATTAAGTTCTGATATTAAAATAATATATTATAACCCAAACTACCTCCAGGTCCGACCAGTTGACCTAAACCCGACCCGACGGTCCCAAACCATTCAAAAACCTCCAAATTCCCGCTCGTTATGATCAATTAAGTTAGGAAATTAGCATATTCCACCAAGTAAACGCGTAACCGACACCTAATTATAGTATGAGCGTGTTAATTATTCTGTAATTTGATAAACTAGCCATTTTAAGCTTAAACGAACCCTAATTTCGTGATCTATATAACCCCCTTGTCATGAACCAATTAAACTTGCAGAAACCTTCTAATACCCGTCGCCAACAATTCCCCTAAACTCAATTCCATTTAAAATCCCAACCCGTCACCTAATTAAACCCCTTTTTGGCCGCAACCTAGCTCGATCAGTTTCACCCACTTAGCAAGGGTTTTAATCCAATTAAAAGGTACAGCTAGAATCGCGTTTTGTCATATATCAAAAGCCCCAGCCTTGTTTGATCGAACATGGATCAGATTACCCAATTGGATAATCTAGGGTTCTTATTCTCTTTTGATTATGTTGTTATATATATATTTTTTTTGTTTCTGTTATGTTAACAAATGGTTAATCTGGATCAGCTGGCTTGTCACGCATATCACCAAGGCTGGGTCGCGGGTTCGAACCTGACCCAGCCCGTTTTTAATTCTTTTTACCCATTTTTGGTGATATTTTTTCATATTAACCTCATTTTTTATTATTATTATTGCTTAATAAATCTTATAAATATAACTTTGGCAAAACCGAACCTTCAAGTCCCCTGAACCCAGTTTTGTTATTTAATTTTATTTTAACCCAATTAAATAACTTTATTTTATATTAATTTATGTTCAATACATTTAATAAACGAAGAATGGTTACCGGACCTCTAGACTTGTCGTTTTTCTTCATAAATATTTTATATATATATATGAATATATATATATATATATATATGTTATGTTAACTCGTTTAATCACCCAAATTGTATTCATTTTTAAATATTCATGTACGTATAAATTTTCCAACTTTTATCACTTTATAAACATTTAATTTTTTTTAAAGTAAAGAAAGCAAATATAATAATAATAATAATAATAATAATAATAATATACAACCATAATAAAATGACAATAAGATCAATAACCTCATCGAGACCCAAGATCCGTTTTATATTATATTTAATTCACTTTATAGTTATCAACTAGGATTAATTGTCAGCAAATCTCGAGAAGCTTGACCGTTTTCATCCTAGCTCTTTCTTTTATTATCTCGTCCTCGTTGATCCTACTCTATAAGGTGAGTTTACATATCCCCCTTTTATCATCTTTTAAATTTTGGGGGTGGCATGTATTCCCTATATAAATTACTCTTTTTTTTATTAATTTATCTATTCATAACACAATTCAATATATGTTTATGTGTGATTACTGCATGCTCTATGATAATGCTCTATGTGCTTAATTGTTTATTTTATGTTTGGTGGTTGGTATCTCATCCTCATCTATCCTCATCTAGTATGATTATACATTTACCCAAGTACTTTGATTTCGTATCAATAAGAATGGGTCCACATCTATTTAGTTGTTTACATTTTCATAGCAATTGTAATGCTCAACAATAACATATGAATTGTGGTTTATATATATATATATATATATATATATATATATATATATATATATATCAAGCAAAACTTATGTACTCTCACCAACATTCGTGTTGAAAAACTTTATTTTTTTACATGCTACAAGTACAAATAATTTACATTGTTCAAGATCGAAGAAATTAGTTTTACCTTAGGATATTACTCAAAATAAAAAAGCATGATGTAATTGTCTCTTATTATTAAATTTGTGTACTTGTTTGATGTTAATGAAATTAAATAATTATTGTCACTTTAATTAGTGTCTTTTCAGCTACTGTCCAATCAATACGTTACGCCCCGGCATGTTCCGCCGCCTTTGGTCGGGGTGTGACAGATTGGTATCAGATTTGAAGGCTATAAGATAGGTGGTTAGATTTAACGGCCTAGTAGCATGCTTAGGGTCCCTATTGTTGGGTCAAGAGTTTGACCCAAATGAGGAGATTTGACCTATATGAAGAATATTGAAGATTGGAATCTTCTCAACCTCCTCAGAAACTGCTAAGTATTGAACCCGGGTACACCTTGGACTTTCGAGTAAGCTTTTACTTAGCCGTGTACGAGATTTTGCCTTCCGGGCACGGTTTACTTCAAATAATCTTCTTAAGTGGATATCCGAGCAAGGTATGCTTTTTGGTGATTTCCGAGTAAGGTTCATCTATTTGGCATATCCGAGTAAGGTTCACTTTGTCAAGCAGGGTTGTTCTTCAAGACCAAGTATTTTACTCTTCCGAGTAAGGTATGGTCAACCAAGTCCAAGAAGCCAAGTAATTGGAAGACCGGGCAAGGTATTCTTTAATAATTATGGTCCGAGTATACTTGATGAGTTGATGGAATATCTCTAAGTTATATCGAGTAAGGTTCTGCTCGAGTAAGGTATGTACTCCCGAGTACGCCTTATCAATAAGTTATTCAACTAACAAAGAGCCAAACAGGATCATAGAAGAACAAAGTTGCTCGTGAGTACTTGTCGAGCAAAGTTTGATAAGTCCAAGAAGATTGAAGTCTACTCGGTGAATATTTTACTTGGTAAAATATTCTCTAAGTAAAGTCTACCCAGAAACTGATTCCGAGTACACTTCTATGTTTACCAAGTCTGAAGGAAGGCCGAGTACACTGCGTACTCGGAGACTGAAGTTTAATGAAAAGCTTACCCGGAAGACTTGTTTTACACTTAGTATATTTTTGAATATGTAAATTGACTATGTACTATCGGATAGGGTTTCTAGAAGGAATGACAGCCTGTCTTAGGTTGGCAGGCCTATAAATAGAATAATTAGGGCACGCCGCCAAAGTGATACAGAAGACGAGACACGAAAATATGAACAAGACCGACACATTAATTGATAGAATATTTTGTGTGACGGCTGTCCTAGGATTCCTCCTAAACCCTAATCGATTATCCTTTTGTATGATTAACGTTATATAAATGGAAATCTTTTGAGTGAATCCTTCGTGTGTCTTCGTATATTGAATATTTATTGCAACCGTATGTTTGTTATTGATTCCGCCTTTAACAAACGGTCATCTTTCTAAATATAGTAACCCGTTATTAACTCTCTTGTCAACACGATTAATTTTGTGTGAGTTATGACATGATTGATTAAGATCCGATTCGAAACGACCATCAAATAATTTTTGGGACCTGACAAGTGGTATCAGAGCTGGTTGCTGCTATTTTTAGAAAGATTGTTGCTGATTAAGTTTTGAAGAAGAATGACGTAAGCAGAGCACTGTTCGATTGATTTGTGACGTCAGAGGCTCTGTTCTTCATATTTCTTCTAGAACTACAAGTTTTAGGTGTTTTCTTTTCCTTATTTCACTTAAAGCTTTGATTTTTATTGTTGAATCTTGTTCTATTCATATCAGACACCTCAGATCTAAGAATTTATTCTCAGATCTGATTGTTTTACTCTATTTTTGATAAGAACTTAACTTTTATTTTAAGAAAATGTCTGGATATGAGGAACAAGAGGTGTCTACTAATAAGATACCTAGATTGTATGGTCAGGAGAACTTTACCAAGTGGAAAGTGCTTTTTGAGGCTACTGTTTGTTATAATGACGTGGATATGTGGAATTCTATCAAGAATGGACCACAAGCTGCAGTTGAAGAAGGTGCTAATGCAAATGCTATTGCTGCTGTCAGAGAGAGAATGAGAAAGGTTGATGAAAGGGCATTGGCTATGCTCAAACTTGGTCTGTCTTGGGAAATCCTCACAAAGGTTGCACATCATCAAAATGCTAAGGCAATGTATGATGCAATCCTTGAGATGTATGAAGGGAACACTGAATTGAAGAACATTAAGAAGCAAAAACTGAAGCAACAGTTAAAAAGATTCAAGTATAGAGATGGTGAAAGGTTGAAGTCAATACTAGAACGTTTTCTGAGTATTGTGAATGAGTTGAGAACAACTGACTATGTAATGACTGACTTTGATTTAAATACAAAGTTGCTCAACTCAATGCCAAAAGAATGGTATACTGCTTGCAAATTCATCCTTCAAAAGCAAAATTTCAATGAATTGAAATTGGATGATGTAGTATGTTTTTTTCAAGCTGCTGAACTTGAAATGATTGAGAATGAAATGATCAAGGAAGATAAACCAAGTTTCAATGTGTCAAATGCTTTAATTGCTCCAATGGGGAATCTTACAACAAAGAATCAACAACAAATTCCCATCATTGAAGAACCAAGTGATCACAACAATTAGACTGCTAGGTCTTTCATTAGAGGTAGTTCAAGCAATCAAAGTGGTCAACAGAGATTTAATGTTCAATTGATTGATGATGATTCAGTTTCTATGGGAAATGGAAATGCTCAAAGTGCTGGTGCAGGGAATGTTCAAGGAAGTGAGGCACAAGCCCTAATGTCTATATTCACTGAGTCCTACAATGCATTTGTGGCCAAAAACATGATTCACACAAGTGTAGTGCAGGATGATTTGGAACAAATAGATGCTGATGACCTTGAAGACATGGATCTCAAATGGCAAGCTGCAATGTTGGCATTAAGAAGCAAGAGACTGTACAACAAAACTGGTAGATCACTAATTTCTTGTCCAAATGAGAGAATAGGATTTGATAAGTCCAAGGCTATCTGCTACAACTGTCAACAGCCTGGACACTTTGCAAGAGAGTGCAATTTGCCAAGGAACTTTCAAGTCAATCAGTTCCAACAGCCTAGAAATCAACAGTCTCAACAACAATACCAGCAGAATGTGCATAGAAACAACAACCAGCAGAACTTCAACAATAACCAAGGATTCAATCCCAACAACAACAACTTCCATCCAAACAACAACTTCAATCCCAATTTTAATAACCACTATCAGCCTCAGATGAACAACCAGCGGGGCATGAATCAGAATCAAGTATATCAAATGAACAACAATCAGAATCAAGCTGTTCAAATCCCTGCAACTCAAAACATTCCAGCAAACCAAAATCAACCAAGAAATCAAGGCAATGTGGCAGTAACTACTCAGCATGAGGGAAGCTTTGACTGGAGTAACCATGAGGAAGATATAGCAGATGATGTCAGAAGAGCTAATGTGGCATTCATGGCCATAGACTCTGCAACTTCATCTAAGGTACATTCTGATCCTAATGCTGATTTACCTAAACTTGTCAATGAATTAAAAGAAAAGATTGGTAAGTTGGAAAGTGAGTGTTTTAAGAAGCAAAGCATTATCAATGCTTATGAGGCAAGTGAGATTGTTAGTGAGGAAAGAATGAAAAGTTTGGAAGAAGATTGTATGAATAGCTATAGAGCACAGATAGAATTCACAACAGAAATTAGTGGGTTGAAGAAGATGGTGATTGATGAAAAGGTGCTGAATACAAAGCTGCAAACTGAAAATGAATTCCTAAAGAACTTGGTTTCAACTGGAAACATTTGTGGAATTCTGAATAAAGTAAAAGAAGATGAAAAGTACAAGGCTGTTCCACCACCATTCAACAACAACTTTATGCCTAAATTTGACAAAGAAAAGATAAGTGATTATCTACAACAATTCAAAGATGTGTTTCAAGACAAAGAAGAGGTTGCAGAATTGTACAAAAATGTTGAGGTGAGTGAAGATGGTGAATTTGTTATGAAGAAAGAAATGAAAGAGGAAAAGTCAATTGGAGTTCAAGTCTCTGAAGATGACTTTGATTCAGATGAATTAGATTAAGATGATCTAAGTGATTTGAGTGATCAAATCACTGAAAAAGAAATTCAAGCTGCTGAAAAAGGAAGAAGATATAAGAAGCCTGAATCTGTTGATCAACATCCAAAGTATCCTCCAGTTACACATAAAATGAAAAGAATGAATGAGCAAATTAAGAGAGAACATGTTTCGTTTGACATCAGAGAAAAGAAGAATGTGAGTTACAATGCTGTCAGACCTCCAAGCAAAAAGTTTTTGGAGAAGTTAGAAAAGAACAAGAAAAAGAAGGTAAATAAGGAAGAAATGGATATAGAATATATTGCTCCTATTTATCCTATCTTTTCAAGTGTTGAAGACTTTGATGTGTGTAGGTTCCCTGGACGGATCACACGAGATATCCCGATATACACAGGTGCGGAATCCCTGTGTAGATCGTTACGGACGTAGAATATAAGCTCACGAACACACGTACACACGATACGAACAAAACTCACGTTATATTGATAACTCGGATCGTGTTACTTACAGACTCACGTCAATAGACTCACGTAAACTGAACTCGATCAACCAAAACGATCACTGACCAACTTATTAACTGATTAACTAATTTACCGTAAACAGTAAACTACTTAAATACACGACAACTTCGCCTCAGGCGAAGTTGTCAATAACTTCGCTCGTTGAACAAGTTCGCCTAGGCGAACTTGTCAACAACTTCGCTTGGTTAACAAGTTCGCCCAAGCGAACTTGTCAACAACTTCGCTTCTAAACAAACAATTACATAAACAATATTACAGACTCGATTACAGACTTTATACATATGAACTACTGACATCTATGCACCAACAGACTCCCCCTTGGCAGTAGCTTCATATCTTGATCTTTCAGCTCTTGTCTCGTGATCCTGTATCTTCATGCGTGCACTCCTTCTCTAACACATACCGTCACAACTCGTTGATACTTTCTTGCTTCATCCTTCCAAGCTGGAATATAAAAGATCTTTTTCTCGTTGAGCATCTTCAGATCAGCTTGCGATAAGTTGACAAGATGCATTGGATCGTAAACTCTAAGTATCTCTTGTTCATCCTCATCTTCCATCACAGCTTCAGCAGTCTGGCAATCAACGTACCACCATTTTAGATTCTTCAACACATCTTGAGGCATATTCTTCATCGGAACCTCCTTGATGCATCGGATCGGCTTGTACTTCATCACCATCCATGGCTTGCCATCTGCTCTCAATCCTCTCTCTGTATCCTCCACGAGCTTTCCCTTCTGTGGCTTTAATAGTTCAAACTTCTTTTCTTTTATGCCTTCTTTCCACATAATCTTCTCAATCATTCTCGCCATATTGTTGTCACTTCTGTTTATCAGGCCCAACCTGGCCAAATCCTTCACCTCGCATTCCGGCAACGTGTTGAAAGATCTCAACATTCTCTTGAAGTATTGAATGCCATCATAACGCTTCACCACAAACAACTTGATCTGTTCATCATAAATCCAACAGATGATTCCCTTCTTAGACTCAGCATAGCCTTTAATGTTATAGCTCTTCTTGAACATGGCTGGAATAGCAGGCTTCTTGGTCTTGATAAACCAATGAGCACAGCCTTCCTTCCACCTAGGCTGCTCCTCCCACTCAGTCTCATCCATCTCAACACTCACGTCAGCTTTCTCAACCTCAGGGATCTCGTGTTCAACATTTTCTTCTACTATCTCCCCCTCTTCTATTCCACTCTCAATCACAATCTGCTCACCGATCTTCTCAATCATATCACTCGGCAGCACATCTTCATCGAACAGCACCTCATCACTGAACATGTCGTCGTCAAGCTCTTTTAGCGCATCGATCACATCATCTTCAACTAACACCACATCATCACCAGAACCACCAGCCACGTCAGTAGACTCCCCCTCAGCTGTGGAAGTACCAAGAGCTTCAGAAGTTCTTGGCAGCTCACCACCTGCATCTTTCGATGCATTGGGATCATCGTCATGGTCATTCCTCTTCTTCGTTCTGAGCTCGTCGCCTTTACAGCTCATCTCCCCCTGAGATGCCAAGAACTCCTTCAAGGCATCTATGATTTTCCCATGCCCGACCAGGAGGGATGCCTGTAGTTGATTTGCTTCCACTAGGCTTTGAATAGTCTTTGATTGTTCTGCCACGATCCGCTCTAATGAAGCTATTCTTTCTGAGTCTGACATTGGCGAAGGCGAGACTCCAGAAGCAGGCGTAACCGCAGGTGGTATCATACCTGATAACCCTGCAGCTGTGACGACCGTTGACTCCACAAAACGAGCAGCTACCACCGATTGAGTAAGCGTTGGCGGTGGTAGAGACACGATCTCCGGAGTCGACGTCTGGGTAGCAATGATGGATGGGGTGCCAGCCGTTGATGTAGCCACCACGGAAACATCCGCAGCGCTTGTACTCGTCACCTGTACAGAAGAAGGAACAATGGACATACCAGACAGTGCGGCTGGAGCAAATCGTACAGTCCTTGAAGTCTCTCCAGCTCCCATGCCAGCACCTGTCCTCTCCCGTCTTGATCTTCTAATCAGCTTATGAATGTCCTCTTCTTCTTCTTCCGACTCATCATCATCCTCTGTTCTCTTCCTCTTCCCAATCGTTCTTTCTCGAGACACCATCAGCCGTCTCCCCTCATTCATAATCTCATCTAAATCGGAGTCAGCCATCGACGTGGCTGCTCTAGTCATACTCACCCCCAAACTTTGTGCAACTGAGACCTGCACCTCTTCCACATGATCCATGTCAAAATAGCCTTGACCTCCAAAAACAGCGTCAAGGTCTATATCCTCTGCAGTAGATGCAACAGGCACAGCAGGAGCAGGAACAGCTTGAGTTGCTCTTGCCTGTTGCGGATGAGGATCTCTGAACTCGTCCCCGACAGCAGGAACATACTCTGGATTGATTAAAAACCCAAATAGAGGAGTATGCCTGGGACGACGTTCAGGATTGCTCCTCGCACTTGACGTGCGGCACTGAGCAAAGATACGTTTGCTCACTGATTCGACGTATCTGATCGGGCGTCTCTGAGGTAGAGCCGGAGCCACATGGTTCAATATCATCTGTAAAAAGCGTGGGTACATGATGAACCGCTCCCGAGACATCGCCCTTCTTTGCCTGTCTATCTCGTAAAAGACCATTTGGCTGAAACTATAACGCTTCTTATAGGTCAGTGCAGTCATAGCAGACTGCATGGTCGCACCCATGCCATCTGTGCCCGCCTTCCTCCCCGACATGCACACGATCATGACGTGCATGAGGAAGTGCCACTGGTCTAGAAGGAAACCCTTCCTCCTTTGGGTATCTCCTAATGGACCAGAGTAGCCCATTCGAAGAAACGCTCCATCACGAAAAGGAGCTACGAACTCTATAGGATCGTCTCGAGTCTCTTCTCCAAATCGTAGCGCCACCCGGATCTGTTCAGAATTGAACTGAACTACTTGATTGTTCACCGTTGCTCTCATCACCGGGGGCTCAACACGGCAATCATATTCTACCGTCTGCCAAAAGTCTTCAATATTCGGCAGAGATATCGGCAACGTGTTTGTGATCGCTTGAAAGATCCTCGAGCGCAGGAGGAACGTGATAATCTCGCGGTAGTCGTCCACACCGCTCGCCTCCGGGTCAAGAGTGATGTACATATTGTGACCCGGGAAAAACTGTCTCTGATTTTCACCATCATCGCCTCCTGCACCACCAGCACCCGCTATCGCAGCCATATCTGCAACAAACTAACCAAGTTAGAACGACACAAAGACATAGCACAAGTTCGCTTTGTTACCATGAGCGAAGTTGTGATAAACTCTGTATAGGCGAAGTTAAAGTTGAGGAGAAGTTGGGAACAACTTCGCTTCAGCCTTAAGTTCGTCTAATTAACACCAAGTAAAAATGATCTTAGGCGAAGTTAAAGTTAACTTCGCCTCATCACAACATCGCCTCAGGCGAATTTAAGTTCTGGGCGAAGTTACGGATAACTTCGCCTCAGGCGAACTTAAGCTCCAAGCGAAGGTACAGATAACTTCGCCTAAACCCTATCGCCTGAATCTGAATCGGCGACAGTGAAGTTCATGGAACAACGTGCAGGTGATGAATCGGCTAGTTTTAGACGATTAAGCACTCGTAAACACAAGTTTTAAGGACATGTTGACGATCAGTATGGTGTTCACCACGTAAAAACATAGGTTATGAAAATCGGTTTCAAAACCGATGGTTCGAGGTTAATAATCCGGTTGTCGAAACAACCTTAGCTAAATCTAAGAACATAAACATGTGATAAACAAACCCTAACAACCTTTAGATCGTTTTGAAATCGAAGAACAAGATAACACGAAGGTTTAGTATAAGTTCGCCGAGAATGATTTAACTGTGGATATGTTCGCTGGTTTTTTAAAAACTGATGAACAGTTTCGACAATAAGTATCCCTTATATAGGGGATCTATTGTACAGGCGAAGTTACAGATAACTTCGCCTAGGCGAAGTTATTCACAACTTCGCCTGTTCAACAACATCGCCTAAAATTTCAAAATTTAACCCTTAAAATTTTAACAGTTGTCAATTAAGTTATAAATTGTCCTTTAAGAAATAAATAACATGATCAATTCTAAGTAACCAGTTAAAAAATCATAAAACTATCTAAGTACAAAAACGTAAAAAATTTAAAGTATAAGGGATCAAATTTCAGTCTCGATAGGGACTGCTACGTTTTAGAAAAGATCCGAACAGGAATCATACTAACTACATGACTGTCACATAGATCCGTGTTTAGCTGTATTATGACATATAGAGACAAGTTGTAAGCAGGTAATATACTTAAGATGGTTTTCATCGTTTCTGTGATACGAGTTAGGTTCAATTAATCCTTAAAATTTAAGTGGGTAACAACTCAGAAATATTGATGCCTCCTATCTATCCTCAAAGCGTAATTGGCTTTCCCCTAGTCACCCCGAATTGACTTCGACCCATAGTGTCTGATTAAACATGTATGTACTCTTCTTCTGGTTCCCGTTCTTCTTCTTACTCAAAGATTGAGAAGTCTTGATTTTATCATCACTAATATGTTACAATAACTTCAAATATTTTTTTTTTTTTTTTTTTTTATGATAAACTTAACATAGACTTCAGAGTAGTAACCAACTGCAAGTCCCGAATCTGGATCACTGCAGTTTCTTGAAACGCTATCTTCACGGGAATCAAAACACACATGGGCTCGTGTATGACTGGGTAATCACTTTTCTGCCTATCATTCGGAAAGATATATTATGAAGACACGCAAAACTCTTAAGGAGTTTCCACGTAAAATCAAGTAAAATTAGTTTGTATCACATCTACTTTTACGCACCATAAAAAGTTATCATGACATACAATGGCTGTCCTAAAGCCTTTTAAGCCTAATAACATCACTAGTTAAGCACACAGAATTAGTATACTATCATTTTCCAAGGTTGGATCAATTTTCCATTTAACATAGCTAACGAACTTCTTACGAAGTAACAGACTTGAAAAATAATTTCATTTCCCTTTTCTTTTTCAAAATTTAAACAAAAATCGCCCCGACCAAAACAAAGTCTTCAGGTAAAAGGCTATCCCGAAGATCCAATGGATCAGCTGGACCGACCATATACCAGTATGTGTCCTTCTAACTAAGTATGATCGACTAATTTTAAGCGAAAGAAAGAAAAACTCATCATAAACCGCCCCGGTCACTATCAGTAATCTGGTTAATGGCTATCCTCAAAATCTACAAGTAGAAAATGAGGACCAAAACATATCCGAAGACAAGTCCTTCAAACTAATGTAACCGACATAATTTTAAGCGATGAGTGACGTTTTTTTTTTTTTTTTTTTTTTTTAATAAATAAACAAGAAAAACATGGTTACTCGGGATTGATCATCCCATTCAGTTCAATAAGGTTTTGAAATCTGGATTTGTCAAACGCTTTGGTGTATAAATCAGCGAAATTATCAAGCGTATCCACCTTTTCCAGAATTATCAGTTTCTTCTCAGCACAATCCCGTATGAAATGATGACGTATGTCAATGTGTTTAGTTTTACTATGTTTCACGGGATTGTTAGTTACTGAGATAGCAGCTGTGTTATCAATGCAAATAGGAGTAAGTAAGAAATTCAGACCATAGTCGCGCAGCTGTTGTTGTATCCAAAGAACCTGAGAGCAGCAGTTGGATGCAGCCATGTATTCTGCCTCACAGGTTGAGATTGTGACTGAAGTCTGCTTCTTGCATTGCCACGACACCAATCTGCCACCAAGAAACTGACAACCTCCAGTTGTTGACTTCCGACTCTGATTGCACCCTCCATAATCAGAGTCTGTGTAAGCGACCAGCTCCAAGTCTCCTCCTCTCGGGTATCACAACCCCAGCTTCGGCTTGCCCTTGAGATACCGCAGTATCCTCTTTGCACCTTTCAAATGAGATTCTTTTGGATTTGCCTGAAAACGTGCACAAAGACAAACAGCAAACATTATATCAGGCCTAGATGCAGTTAAGTACATTAAAGAACCTATTATCGCCCGATATTGAGTTGGGTCCACATCTGCATCACCGTCTACTTCAGCACCCAATTTGTGATTGACGCAGATTGGAGTATCATATGGAGAACTGTCCTCCATCTTGAAACGCTTGAGCACATCATGAACATACTTCGTCTGATGAATGAACATCCCGTCCTTCCTCTGATCAACCTGCAATCCTAGAAAGAAAGTTAGTTCACCCATAGCACTCATTTCAAACCTTTTCTTCATGACGGCTTCAAACTCCTGACACATGGAGACTTTTGATGCAGCAAATATTATGTCATCCACGTAGACTTGAACCAGCAGGATGTTGCTTCCATCTCTTTTGAGGAACAACATGCTATCAATTTTCCCTCTTTCAAAACCATTCTCGAGCAAGTAATCCGATAAGGTTGCATACCAGGCACGAGGTGCCTGATGTAATCCATACAACGCCTTGCTCAACCTGTACACGTGATCTGGATAGTCTGGATCAGGAAAACCCGGTGGTTGCTCAACATACATAACCTCATCAACTATCCCATTCAAAAACGCACTCTTTACATCTAGCTGAAACACCTTCATCTTTTCATGAGCAGCAAATGCCAGAAACAATCTTATGGCTTCCAATCTGGCGACAGGAGCGAACACTTTGTTATAATCAATCCCCTCTTGTTGATTAAAACCCTTCACGACAAGCCTCGCCTTGTTTCTTATAATGATCCCCTTATCATCTCTCTTGCACTTGAACTCCCATTTTGTGCCTATCGCATGCACATTCTTTGGTTTTTCAACCAAAGTCCAAACTTCCATCTTTTCGAATTGAGCTAACTCTTCTTGCATGGCCTCGACCCACGATCTGTCCTTTAAAGCCATTTGATAATTTTTCGGTTCAATCTGGCTTACAAAGCAGGTATACAGGCATTCATCGATTATTCCTATCTCCTTAATGCTTGTATAAACACAGGTATGTTCATTCAAGCTGCTTCTCGTTTGTACACCTGAGGACACATCACCAATCACATTATCCAAAGGGTAATTTTTATGAATTCTCGTGGTCGGAACAGAACCGACATGCAAATTATCTTCGAAATTAGAAGAGATATCCCGATATACACAGGTGCGGAATCCCTGTGTAGATCGTTACGGACGTAGAATATAAGCTCACGAACACACGTACACACGATACGAACAAAACTCACGTTATATTGATAACTCGGATCGTGTTACTTACAGACTCACGTCAATAGACTCACGTAAACTGAACTCGATCAACCAAAACGATCACTGACCAACTTATTAACTGATTAACTAATTTATCGTAAACAGTAAACTACTTAAATACACGACAACTTCGCCTCAGGCGAAGTTGTCAATAACTTCGCTCGTTGAACAAGTTCGCCTAGGCGAACTTGTCAACAACTTCGCTTGGTTAACAAGTTCGCCTAAGCGAACTTGTCAACAACTTCGCTTCTAAACAAACAATTACATAAACAATATTACAGACTCGATTACAGACTTTATACATATGAACTACTGACATCTATGCACCAACAATGTGGGAGAGGTAGAGACTGTTGAGGAATATGAAAGAAGGAAGTCAAGATATAGAGAGAATGAAGATGATCAACCACTAAACTTGAAAAAGGTTGTCTTTGTTAAAGGGAATGTGGAAAGAAATGACATCAGAATAGCTGAGTTTGTACCATTTTTAATTGATTATGACAATTTGAAAAACAAAAAGACAATTGGTGTAAGAGAGCCCAAACCAAGTGAAAGATTCAGGTTACCACAAGAACATGAGATGTTAAGAGGAAAGGTGTGGTGCAGAAAGTGTGATGAATATGGACACCATACTGATTCATGTAATGAGAGACTCAAGTTTCAGCCATTCCATGTCCCAAATGGAACAAAGTTTGGTCAAGACTTTGTTTTGTACAAAGAGAAGTATGCAATGTATTTGGGATCTGGAAATGTGAATAGAAAAGAGATAAGAGTTGAAGTGAAGGGTGAGACAAAGAAGAAGATGCATATGACTGAAAATGTGAAAAGAAGTAAATCACCTCAGAAGCAAAAGCAGGTGATAAGGGAAAACCAGTCATTGAAATTCACCAAGAATACTCATTCAGTCAAGTCTGATGAGTCACAAGAATCATCAGGCAGTGAGAATTCAAAAGCAAAAGCTGTATATCAAAGAAAGAAACAAGCTGTACTCACTGGTGATGAAAAGTTCTTGTTGAAACATGGATATGAGCCACAAGGTTTCAAATGGAAACCTAGAACTGAAGCTAAAGTTGAAGCTGTGACTGATGTTAGAGACTTCTCAGAATCTAAAGACTATGTCTTACAAGAAAAGAGAACTGCCTCAGTTGAGCTTGACAATTCAGCTTCACTTGTCAAAACACCAAGAAAGTGTGCGTATGAAACTGACCATTCAGACAACTTGGAGATCACTCATGAAGATCCTGAACCTACTACACTCATTTCCCAAGCTGCCACTAAAATTGACACTGACAAGTTGCAAGTTGAAGAAGCTTGCATCTCATCACCAAACTAATCAAATTTCTCTTTGTGCAGGAACAGGCCACTCCATTGAATGATGTATGGTATATGGATAGTGGTTGTTCTAGGCACATGACTTATGACAAGAGGTCACTTGTGAATTATGTAGAGAAATATGAGGGTCCAGTTGCCTTTGGGAGTGATGAAAATGGAGGAAAGATAGTGGGTAAAGGGATATTGACAAATGGGAAGGTGTCTTTTGACAATGTCTTTCATGTTGAGGGACTACAATACAATTTGTTGAGTATATCTCAAATGTGTGATAAGGGTTACAAAGTCAGTTTTGATGATTCTCATTGTTTCATCTTAAAACCTGAGTTTGTGATCCCACCTGACATGATTATGATGATGGCACCAAGAAATGGCAACCTGTATGAGTTGAATATGAAAGATGCTATTTCAAGAGGTGGTGCATGTTTTGTGTCCAAAACCACTGAAAATGAGTCTAAATTGTGGCATATGAAGTTGTTGTTGGTGCATAATGTCAGTAGTTCATAGTCTAGTGTCTGTAATCGAGTCTGTAATGATTAATTATGTTTTATATGTCTTAAGCGAAGTTACTAACAAGTTCGCTGTTTAGGCGAACTTGTTAGTCAAGCGAAGTTATGGACAACTTCGCCTGAACATACCAGGCGAAGTTGTCGTGTATTTATATAGGTTACGGCTTAGCTTAAAAAAGGAGTTCGTGTGATCATTATCGAAGTTACGAGAGCTGTAACGTGAGGACGAGAGTTCGTGTCTGTAATAGTGATATTGTATCACGTGTTTTGGTTATAATATAACGTGTTTGATCTATTCGTGTCTTCTACGCTCGTAACGACCTACGCAGGGATTCCGCACCTACGTAGATCGAGATATCTCGTGTTGATCCATCCAGGGAACCTACAATTGGTATCAGAGCTTCGGCTCGATTGTGTGGTTCGGGATATTCACACGGGTGTAGAAGACGTCCCGTTTCGACTATTCGCGGGACGTGTTTTCTGTGTTTTTTATCATTCTTACCTCCTACCATCGTATTCAACCCTTTACACCGTCAAAAACCTCGAAAAACCCAGAAATCAGATCTGCAGAAACTTCGTGTTCATCAGGCGAAGTTGCCGTCACTGTTCGTAGGGTTTCGGCGAAGATATAAGGTTAAGCGAAGTTATCCACAACTTCGCCTACCTTCTCAAGTTCGCCTAACTCAAGCGAAGTTCTCTACAACTCCGCCTACCTCCTAAGTTCGCTTACCTCAAGCGAAGTTAAGAATCAGCGAAGTTCTTCAGCGAAGTTAAGACTTAAGCGAAGTTATACGTAACTTCGCCTACAGTACTTTTCAGGAAAAAAAAAAAATTTTCGGGTTTCTTAGTTTTTGAGAAAGATGTCGTCAATTAACATCTCAGAGTTAGTTAAGATGGAAGTAGAAGAAGGGTCAGCTACTAAGGCCCTAAAGTTGCTTAAAGGAACTGACTTCGTTGCTTGGAAGGATCGGTTCGAACAATATGTCAAGTACCAGGATGCGAAAATGTGGGTATGCATCCAGGATGGTTATATTCCACCAACTATGGAGTACGAAGGTCGTGATCAGATCAAGAAGTACAACAAAATGGAAGATGAAGAGAAAACGATGTATGAGGCCGAGAGCAAGGCTCATGCTGCTATCACTATGGCTCTTCCACAAGAGATCCTTCATACGTTTAGAAAGTACAAGACAGCAAGAGAGCTTTGGGAAGCTCTTGAGAACCGGTTTGAAGGAAATGTGGGAATCCGTGCTTCGAAGATCAAATTGCTCAAAACCCAGTTCTCAGTCTTCAAATATTTGAAGACTGAATCTCTAGATGATATCATCACCCGATATTATCATCTGATGACTGAACTGAGCAACTATTCAATTTCTTACCGAGAAGAAGAGATAGTTGAGAAGCTTCTTGATGCTCTCCCACCAAAATGGGAGATGTGCACGGTACTGATGAGGGAAGACAAAGACTTTCCCCAATATGATCTGGAAACGGCAGTCAACAAGCTCCGAACCTTTGAGCTTAACATGGTTAAAAAGGAGACACCTACGGATCAGGTTCAAGATCCAGGTATGTATGGTGCTAAAGTCAACTCTAGCTCAGGTTCGAAGACTGAATCAGCTGCCTACTACTCGAAGGGAGAGTCGGGTGCCAACTCATCACATGAGGGGCATGTGTCAGTCAACACGAATGGTGATGTTTGCTTTGTAGCAGGTGGATCTAGTGCTTCTAAACCGCAAGCAAGCAAGAGTAGTTGCTCTCCAAGTATTCCTAGCAACAACTACTCTAAGATGCCTATGAGTGTCAAATCTGCTGAAGAGCAGTTTGCTCTCTATACTTCTTTTATTGCTTCCTATGAGAACTACATTCAGGGGAAGATTGTTGATCCAGCTATGTTGGATGAAGACTATGACCAGATTGATACTGATGATCTGGAAGAAATGGATCTGCAATGGCAGATGGCTATGATCGTGAGAAGAGTGAAACGGTTTATGAAAAAGACCGGAAGAAAGTTTGTCGGTGGAAGGCCAGGGTTTGACAAGACGAAGGTAAGATGCTACAACTGTCAGCAAAACGGCCACTTTGCTAAGGAGTGTAGAAATGAGCGTGTAGAACGTGGTCAAGGAAAGTCTACACAGCATAATGGGGGTAGTAAAGATTATAGTGCTATGATTTCCAGAGAAGATGGTGAATACAACTGGAACCTGCATTCTGAAGAAACTTTCGAACAGGCCAATTTGGCGAAGGTTGAAACTGAAGGAAATGAGAAGGTTACCGGAGAAGAAAAAGCTCTCATGGCAGATGTTAAAGACCAGCTCTCCGAGGTATGTTCTAAACCTACTTGTTCTAAATGTGAAAACTTGTCTGAGCAATTAGCAACTATAACTGATCAGTATGTTGGTTTGGATGCTGAGTTTAAAACTTTAAAAGAAGATCATCACTTTACTAAAGCAAGAGAAAATAGCTATAAAGTTAAAATAAAAGCTTGTGAAAAGGATATTAAAAGTCTAAAAGCAAAACTTGCTGAAAAAATACAAGTGATTGATCTAAGCTATGAAGTTTTGGAAGAAAAAACCAAGCTAATAGCTGAAAGAGAAAAACAGATTGCTGATCACCAGGTGAAAGTGGTGGAACTGAATAGAAAACTTGAACAGTTCAGAAATTCCTCTGCTATTCTTGATCACCTTGTTAGTGATCAAGGTTCCTCTGTTAAGAGGGGAGGAATTGGTTATCATGAGGTTCCACCACCTTATAATCACAATTACACTTTTAATCCTAGTGTTCAGAAATCTGTTGACTTTGAGGTTGTTCAGACAGTTCCAATTAAAGTAACTAGTAAAGAACCAGATGTTAGTAGAGGCGAAACAAGTTCGCCTGTTTCAAGTGTTAAAATTTCTGATCCGAGTCCAGTCTCATCAAGTTCGGATAAGTCATCCGAGCCTGGTAAGGCAAAAGAGGAGGCGGTATTGCCAGATAGTGGAGAGAAAGATAAAACAACTAAAAAGAGTTCTCCGCTAAACCCGTATGTCCCACCTTATGTGAGACAAATGGGCGGTAATAATGCCTCAACATCTAAAACACCTGTTGATAAAAAGGTTGAACATAGGTGTTGTTTTAGGTGTAATCAATTAGGGCACCTAGTTGCAGATTGCCCTCTGAAGCAGAGATTCAGAGGTGTGAGGCCTACTAAAACTGAGAATAAGTCTAATGGTAATAATAATACTGGTACAAATGAAAACCATTCAAAATTCAGAAATGTGACTAATTCAGGTTTTCAAAGAAACCAATCTCAGTTTTACACTGCTAATAACCAAACCACAAGCTATAATTCTTTCAATTCACAAAGGTTTGGAAGGCCTCACAATCAATTTACAAGGAGGTATACTAATTGGACTTACAGGAATTATACAGAGACTAACTTTGGAAAGCCAAAGTTCGGGATGTATAGATCCAAGACCAATTGGTCTTGGGTCCCTAGATTCTAATCTTTTCCTTTAATCATGCAGGAACAGTTGAACAGGGCTGGCAATAATCTTTGGGTTGTGGATAGCGGCTGTTCCCGGCACATGACGGGTAACAAAAACTTGTTACACGATTTGAAACCTGTTCAAGGAGGGAGAGTGAGCTTTGCAGGAGAAAGCGGAGGCAAGATTACAGGAATGGGAACGGTGTCTAATGGAAAGATGACTCTAGAGAAAGTAAACTTTGTCGAAGAATTGAAGCACAATCTGCTGAGTGTGTCGCAGATCTGTGATAAGGAGTACACCGTTCATTTTACAAAGAATGAGGCGATTGTGTTGCATCCTGGTTTTCAGATACCAGAGGAGTGGATTGTGATGAAGGTTCCACGTGAGAGGAATACGTATATTATGGATATGAGGTCGACTGAAATGGCCACGGAAGAATCATGCCTTATGACAAAGGCGAGCGAATCGGAGTCCGAATTGTGGCATAGGAGAATGGGGCACATTCATCTTCGGAAGATGAACCACATTGTCAAGAATGGACTTGTGCTGGGCGTTCCCTTGAAAAGTTTCAACTTTGAAGACAAATGTCTAGCGTGCAAGAAGGGAAAGCAGCACAAGAAATCCCATCACACCAAGAAGGTCAATTCTATTGTTAGTACTCTAGAATTGCTTCACATGGATCTCTTCGGTCCCGTGAATGCAAAAAGTCTAGGAGGTACTTCTTATTGCTTGGTGATCACTGATGATTACTCACGATATTAGTGGGTATATTTCCTGAAATCAAAATATGAAACGGCTCAGATGGTGAAGAATTTGATTACCAAAGTTGAGAACGTTATGGATAAAAGGGTTAAGTTCATCAGGAGTGACAATGGAACGGAGTTCAAGAATTTTGAAATGGAGATCTTCTGCCTTCAGAAAGGGATTGAGCACCAGTACAGCGCTCCGTATACTCCGCAACAGAATGGAGTGGCTGAGAGGAAGAATAGAACGTTAATTGAAGGAGCCAGAACTATGCTGGCTGATTCGAAGCTACCTGTGGTGTTTTGGGCTGAAGCTGTTGCTACAGCCTGCTATATCCTTAATAGAGTCTTGACTGTTAAAAGACTTAATAAAACGTGTTATGAGCTTATGCATGGGAGGAAGCCCAACTTGAGTGGTCTTGAACCATTCGGGTCCCCTTGTTCGATTTTAAAGACAAATTCTAAATTTGGTGAAGTAGCCGATGAAGGAATCTTAGTCGGTTATGTTGTTGGGACTCCCAACAGACGTGTCTTTAATACATCGACCGGCAAGGTTGAGGTGGTGTGTAACACCGATATCACAAGTTACAAACCGCCAAAACCAAGCAACGGACCTGCTGAGTTTTTCGACTATGATAGACTTTTTAAGTCTTTTAACATACCGTATTTGGATAGTGCAGAAGAAGAAGAGAGAGTTGCTACGAAGATGATCCTTGATGAGGAAGAAAATCTAGTGCAAAGACGGCTGTTTGATAAATGTCAACCTTCCTCATCAAATGCTAACGATACCCCTGCTGCCTCTCCTGAAGAAGAATTTTTCAATCCGTTTCACTCTCAGCAAGAAACAACCATTGACGAGCTCTCTTCTAACTTGGAAGACAATTTGCATGTCGGTTCGGTTCCGACCACGAGAATTCATAAAGATCATCCTTTGGAGAATGTGATTGGTGATGTGTCCTCCGGTGTACAAACAAGACATAGCTTGAATGAGCACACCTGTGTTTACACAAGCATTAAGGAGACAGGCATAATCAACGAATGCTTGTACACCTGCTTTATCAGCCAGATTGAACCAAAGAATTATCAAATGGCTCTAAAGGACAGCTCGTGGGTCGAAGCCATGCAAGAAGAGCTGGCTCAATTCAAGAAAATGGAAGTTTGGACTTTGGTTGAAAAACCAAAGAATGTACATGCGATAGGCACAAAATGGGTTTTTAAGTGCAAGAGAGATGAGAAAGGGATTATTATAAGAAACAAGGCGAGGCTAGTCGTTAAAGGTTTTAATCAACAAGAGGGGATTGATTATAATGAAGTGTTCGCTCCTGTGGCAAGATTGGAAGCCATTAGATTGTTTTTGGCATTTGCTGCTTATAAGAAGATGAAGGTATTTCAGTTAGACGTGAAAAGTGCGTTCCTAAATGGGAAAGTTGATGAGGTTGTGTACGTTGAGCAACCTCCGGGTTTTCCTGACCCAGACTTTCCAGACCACGTGTACAAGTTAAGCAAGGTGTTGTATGGACTACATCAGGCACCTCGTGCCTGGTACTCAACCTTATCAGATTACTTGCTTGAAAATGGGTTTGAAAGAGGGAAGATAGATAGCACGTTGTTCTTCAAGAAAGTAGGAAGCGACTTCCTGCTTGTGCAAGTCTACGTGGATGACATTATCTTTGCTGCATCAAAAGTCTCCATGTGTCAGGAGTTTGAGGCCGTCATGAAGAAAAGGTTTGAAATGAGTGCTATGGGTGAACTAACTTTCTTTTTAGGATTGCAGGTTGATCAGAAGAAGGATGGGATGTTCATTCATCAGACCAAGTATGTCCATGATGTGCTCAAACGCTTCAAGATAGAGGACAGCACTCCATTCGATACTCCAGTCTGCGTCAATCACAAATTGGGTGCTGAGACAGACAATGACGCAGATGTGGACCCAACTCAATATCGGGCTATTATAGGTTCTTTAATGTACTTAACTGCTTCTAGGCCTGATATAATGTTTGCTGTTTGTCTTTGTGCACGCTTTTAGGCAAACCCAAAAGAATCTCATTTGAAGGGTGCGAAGAGGATACTGCGGTATCTCAAGGGCAAGCCGAAGCTGGGGTTGTGGTACCCGAGAGGAGGAGACTTGGAGTTGGTAGCTTACACAGATTCTGATTATGGAGGGTGCAATCAGAGTCGGAAGTCAACTACTGGAGGATGTCAGTTTCTAGGAGGCAGATTAATGTCCTGGCAATGCAAGAAGCAGACATCAGTCGCCATTTCAACATGTGAGGCAGAATACATGGCAGCATCCAACTGCTGCTCCCAGGTTCTGTGGATTCAACAACAGTTGCGCGACTATGGTCTGAATTTCTCACTTACTCCTATTTGCATTGATAACACAGCTGCTATCTCAGTAACTAACAATCCCGTGAAGCACAGTAAAACTAAACATATTGACATACGTCATCATTTTATACGGGATTGTGCTGAGAAGAAACTGATTGTGCTTGAAAAGGTGGATACGCTTGATAATTTCGCTGATTTATATACTAAAGCGTTTGACAAATCAAGATTTCAAAACCTTGTTGAGTTGAATGGGATGATCAATCCCGAGTAACTATGCTTTTTGTGCATATTAAAAAAAAAAAAACGTCACAATCGCTTAGAACAATGTCGGTTACCTTAGTTTGAAGGACATGTCTTAGGATATGTTTGGTCCTCATTTCTACTTGTAGAATATGAGGATAGCCATTAACCAGACGACTGAAAGTGACCGGGGCGGTTTATGATGAGTTTTCATTCTTTCGCTTAAAATTAGTCGATCATACTTAGTTAGAAGGACACATACTAGTATGTGGTCGGTCCAGCTGATCCATTGGATCTTCGGGATAGCCGTTGACCTGAAGACTTTGATTTGGTCGGGGCGATAGAAGTTAAATTTTTCTTTAAGGGAAATGAAATTATTTTTCGAGTCTACTACTTCGTAAGAAGTTCTGTTACTATGTTTTAACAGAAAATTGATCCAACCTTGGAAAATGATAGATTTACTGATTTTGTATGCTTAACTAGTGAAGTTATTAGGCTTTAGAACAGTCATTGTATGTCATGGTAGCTTTTTATGGTGCGTAAAAGTAGAAGTGATACAAACTAAATCTACTCGATTTTACGTGAAAACTCCCTAAGAGTTTTGCATGTCTTCATATATATCTTTCCGAATGATAAGCAAAAAAGCGATTACCCAGTCATACACGAGCCCGTAAGTGTTCTGATTCCCGTAAAGATAGTGTGTGAAGAAACTGCAGTGATCCAGATTCGGGACTTGCAGTTGTTTACTACTCTGAAGTCTATGTAAATGTTTATTCGAAAAAAAAAAAAAAAAAAAAACCTTATGAGTTATTGAAACATTCTAGAGCTGAAAATGTCAAGACTTCTCAATCATGGAGTAAGAAAGAGAACGGGAAGCAGATGAAGAGTACTTACAAACTTAATCAGACACTATGGGTCGAAGTCAATTCGGGGTGACTTGGGGAAAGCCAAATACGCTTTGAGAATAGATAGGAGGCATCATAATCTCTGAGTTGTTGCCCACTTAATTTTTGAGCTTAATTGAACTTAACTCGTATCACAGAAACGTTGAAAACCATCTTAAGTTATTTACCTGCCTACAACCTGTTTCTTTATGTCATAATACAGCTAAACACGGATCCATGTGACAGTCACGTAGTTAGTATGATTCCTGTTCGGATCTTTTCTAAAACGTAGTAGTCCCTGTCGAGACTGAAATTTGATCCCTTGTACTTTAATTTTTAAAAGTTTTTCGTACTTAGGTAGTTTATGATTTTATAACTGGTTACTTGGACTTGATCGTGTCATTTAATTCTTTAAGGAAGTTTTAAAACTTAATTGCAAATTGTTCAAATTATAGGGGTTGATTTTGTAAAATTTGATATATCGGCGAACTTGTGAATAACTTCGCCCTAGGCGAAGTTATCCACAACTTCGCCTGTATAAATCCGCTCCTATATAAAGGAATTTTTAAGGTCAACAGTTTCATAATTTTCAAAACCAGCGAACTTATCCTCTGATATTTCAGCGAAGTTATCGATCTGTTCTTATCGATCTTCTGTTGTTCTTATTTCGATTCCATTTCGTGATTCAAGGTGTGTAAGGTTTCTAGTATCGTATAATCAATGTTTTCGAGGTTGATCATCGGTCGTTTCGACTCGATTATCGACCTCGTCTTTCGAAACCTTAAACACCCGATTTCAAACTTGTATTTACGTGATAGTAAACCACTTGAACGTATAAAACTTCATAAAATCATGTATTTCGGAGTCCTTGATCTCCGAAATCACCAACTGCACGTCGTTCGAATCGCCTTACTGTCGCCGATTCAGATTCAGGCGAACTTACAGTTTGGGCGAAGTTATCCGTAACTTCGCCTGAGGTTTAACTTCGCCTGAGGCGATGTTGTGGTGAGGCGAAGTTATCATTAACTTCGCCTGGACCTTTTTACTTATTAGTTATTAGACGAACTTAAAGATGAAGCGAAGTTGTTCCCAACTTCGCCCCACCTTTAACTTCGCTTATACAGATTTTATCACAACTTCGCTCATGGTAACAAGCGAACTTGTGTTATGCTTTAATGATTATTTAACTTGGTTCGTTTGTTGTAGATATGGCTGCTATTGCTGGAGCAGGTGGTGCAGGCGGTGATGACGGAGGTGATCAACAAAGACAGTTCTTCCCGGGTCACAACATGTATATCACCTTAGACCCGGAAGCGAGCGGAGTTGATGATTTCCGCGAAATCATCACATTCCTTTTACGCTCGAGAATATTCCACGCCATTACGACCACTCTGCCGATTTCCTTGCCCAACATTGAGGATTTCTGGCAGACGGTGGAATATGACTGCCGCGTCGACCCCCCGGTGATGCGTGAAACGGTAAATGGTCAGGATGTTCAGTTCTCGTCTGAACAAATCCGGGTGGCTTTGCAATTCGGAGAGGAGACGAGGGACGACCCGACAGAGTTTGTTGCTCCGTTCAGTGATGGAGCATTTCTACGAATGGGATATTCTGGTCCCTTGGGGGATACACAAAGAAGGAAAGGTTTCTTGCTCGATCAGTGGCGCTTCCTCATGCACGTAATGATTGTCTGCATGTCAGGGAGGAAGGCGGGCACTGACGGGATGGGCGCGACCTTGCAGTCGGCGATGACTGCTCTGACTTATAACAAGCGTTACAGCTTGGGTCAGATGGTCTTCTATGAGATTGATCGACAGCGAAGGGCAATGGGGCGTGAGAGATTCATCATGTATCCAAGATTTCTCCAAATGATCTTGAATCATGTTGCTCCCACGTTGCCTCAACGTCGCCCTATCAGATACGTGGAGAGTGTGAACAAGCGTATCTTTGCTCAATGTAGAACTTCGAGTGCTAGAAGCAAGCCTGAACTGCGTCCTAGGCATACTCCATTCTTTGGGTACTTAATCAACCCGGAGTATGTGCCTGCTCGTGGGGATGAGTTTAGGGACCAGGCACCACAACAGGCAGGAGCACCTCAAGCTATACCTGCTGCTCCTGTTGTGTCACCGGAGGAGGAAGTGGACCTTGATGCAGAATTTGGTGGTCAAGGCTTCTTTGATATGGATCGGGTGGATCCAGAGGAGAACGTTCAGGTCCCTGTTGAACGTGCCTCAACTGTGCATGTTACTAGGGCAGCTACAACGGTGGCTGACTCAGATTTTGATGATGTAATGGATGAGGCAAGACGTATGATGGTGACTCAAGAGAGGACGTATGGGAAGAGAAAGAGGACAGATGACGACAGTGAGTCAGAAGAAGAAGAAGACATTCATAAGTTGATCAGACGTTCAAGAAGGGACAGGACAGGTGCAGGTAGGGGAGCTGGTGAGAGCTCTAGAGTGGTACGTTTCGCTCCGCCCGCACTGTCAGGTATGTCAATTGTTCCTACACCATTACAGGTCACAAGGCCAAGCGCCACGGACGTTCCCGTGGTGGCTACATCATCATCTGTTGGCCTCCCATCCATCACACTCCAGCTGACGACTCCAGATGTTGTATCGTTGCCGCCTCCAACGCTTACTCCGTCGGAGGTTGTTGCACAGGTTATTGAGTCGACAGTGGTTCACACTGCAGGGTTGTCGGTCACGATACCACCTGCGGTTACGTCCACAGCTACTTCTGATGTCCCGGTTTCATTCGAAATCCCTCCTCAGTATACTCAAGACATATCTCACATGAGGTTCGATTTCGATGCAACCCTATCAGACTCGGAAAGAATAGCAGCACTTGAACGGTCGTGGCAGAACAATCAAGGGTGAATCTTATCCAGACCCAGGCTATTCAGCGCCTAGTAGCAAAAAATCAACTACAGTCGTCCCTCCTGGTTGAACATGGAAAAATTATAGATGCTATGAAGGAGTTCTTGGCATCTCAGGGGGAGACGAGCTGTAAAGGCGACGAGCTCAGGACAAAGAAGAAGAAAGACAGAGACGATGATCCCAATGCATCGAAAGGTGCAGGTGGTGAGTTGCCAAGAACTACTCAAGCTCTTGGGACAACCACAGCTCAGGGGGAGTCTGCAGGTGCAGCTGGCGGTTCTGGTGGTGATGAGGTGGTTATGGTAGATGACGAGGAGATGGGAGATGATGTGATCGATGCCTTGAAGGAGTTGGATGATGATATGTTGGATGATGAATTTATGTGTGAAGATGATGTTCTACCAGTCGAAGAGATTGAAAAGATTGGTGCAGAAATTGTGATAGAAGATGATGTTGAAGAAGGTGAAATAGTTAAGGAGAATGTTGAACACGAGATCCCTGAAGTTGAAAAGTCAGATGTATGTCAAGATACAGTAGATGATGATACAGAATGGGAGGAGCAGCCTAGATGGAAGGAAGGCTATGCTCATTGGTTTATCAAAACTAAGAAGCCTGCTGTTCCAACCATGTTCAAGAAAAGTTATAATATCAAAGGCTATGCTGAATCAAAGAAAGGAATTATCTGTTGGCTATATGATGAACAGTTAAAAGTGTTCGTGGTGAAAAGATATGATGGGATCCAATACTTTAAGAGGACGTTGAGATCTCTCAATACATTGCCTGAATGTGAGGTAAAGGATTTGGCTAGATTGGGGTTGATTAATAGAATCGTCGACAACATGGCCAGAGTTATTGGGAAGATCATGTGGAAAGAAAGTATTAAAGAAAAGAAGTTTGAGTTATTAAAGCCACAGAAGGGAAAGCTAGTGGAAGATAAGGAAAGAGGAATGAGAGCAGATGGCAAGCCATGGATGGTAATGAAGTACAAACCGATTCGATGCATGAAAGAGGTTCCAATGAAGACTATGCCTCAAGATATGTTGAAAGATCTTAAATGGTGGTATGTTGATTGCCAGACTGCTGAAGCCGTGATGGAAGACGAAGACGAACAAGAAGTGCTAAGAGTGTATGATCCGATGCATCTTGTTAATTTATCGAAAGCTGATCTGCAGGTGTTAAATGAAAAGAAGATATTTTATATTCCTGCTTGGAAAGACTAAGCGAGGAAATATCAGCGAGTAGTCACGGTATGCGTGAGAGAAGGAGTACATGCATGAAGACCAAGAGATTGAAGATTACAAGACACGTGCTTGAAGATCAAGACATGAAGCTACTGCCATGGGGGAGTCTGTTGGTGCATAATGTCAGTAGTTCATAGTCTAGTGTCTGTAATCGAGTCTTTAATGATTAATTATGTTTTATATGTCTTAATCGAAGTTACTAACAAGTTCGCTGTTTAGGCGAACTTGTTAGTCAAGCGAAGTTATGGACAACTTCGCCTGAACATGCCAGGCGAAGTTGTCTTGTATTTATATAGGTTACGGCTTAGCTTAAAAAAGGAGTTCGTGTGATCATTATCGAAGTTACGAGAGCTGTAACGTGAGGACGAGAGTTCATGTCTGTAATAGTGATATTGTATCACGTGTTTTGGTTATAATATAACGTGTTTGTTTATCGTATCGTGTTTGATCTATTCGTGTCTTCTACGCTCGTAACGACCTACGCAGGGATTCCGCACCTACGTAGATCGAGATATCTCGTGTTGATCCATCCAGGGAACCTACAGTTGTGTCATGTGAACTTAAAGAATATGAATAGACTGGTCAAGGGTGAACATGTGATTGGTTTACCTACAAGAGAATTTAAGTCAGATGATCATTGTGACTCATGTCAGAAGGGAAAACAACACAAGTCTACTCGTAAGACTAAGCTCATCAACTCAATTGATCAACCACTTGAGTTACTTCACATGGATCTCTTTGGTCCTGTGAGTGTACCAAGTATTGGAAAGAAAAGATACTGTTTGGTGATCATTGATGACTATTCAAGATATACTTGGGTTTATTTCCTAAGTACCAAAGATGAGACTGCTGAGTTGATTAAAGGTTGTGTCACGATGATTGAAAACAAGCTGAATAAGAAAGTGAAGATGCTGAGAAGTGACAATGGTACTGAGTTCAAGAATGGAGTTATGGAAGAATTTTGTGCTATGAAAGGAATACTTCAACAATTTTCAGCTTCAAGAACTCCTGAACAAAATGATGTTGCAGAAAGGAGAAACAGAACACTAATAGAAGCTGCAAGAACCATGTTGGCTGATGCTAACTTACCTGTCACATTCTGGGCTGAAGCAATCAACACTGCTTGTTATGTTCAGAACAGAGTGCTTGTGAACAAAAGGCATGATAAAACTCCATATGAGATTTTCAACAATAGAAAGCCTTACATCAAGTTCTTCAAGCCCTTTGGCTGCAAATGTTTCTTACTAAACACTAGAGACTATTTGAACAAGTTTCAAACTAAGTCACTAGACTGTTTCTTTGTTGGATATTCTACTCACTCAAAGGCTTACAGAGTTTATGTGAAAGATCACATGAGTGTAATAGAGTCATATGACATTATTTTTAATGAGAATCAATTCAACACAGTCAGTGGTGCAACATGGCTGTTTGATCATGAAAAATTGATAGTCATTCAAGATTTATGATGAAGACTTTGATGAAACATTCTACAAGACAAGTGTACTTGAAGAAAATAAGAAGAAAGAACTGGACTTGGAAGAATTGTGGAAGAAAGTTGCTAGAATAGAAAAAGAATACACTTTTGTGAATAGCTCCACAAACAATGACATTGAACAAGATCAGGAAATGACAAGTCAAAATAATACTGATGTATAAAATGATCATGTTCATAATGAGAGTGACACAGGCAACAAAACAAATGATGAAGAAGCTGCAACAACAGCAAGATTCCAAGACTTGTTTCAAAGTTTGAATCTGGGAAACAATGGTGCATCCACTTCAAGACAAACCAATGATGAAGCACCAGAGTTTCATGATGCAGAAGCTGATTTGATCATTGAAGAACCTGAAATCAATGAAACAAATCTTGACATAAATTTGTCTACAAATATGATAATACAAACTCCTACTGTTGAAAAGAATCATCCTGCTGGAAATATCATTGGTGACCTGCATGAAAGAGTAACAAGGAGTCATTCTGAGATAGCTAACATCTGTCTGTACTCTTGCTTTCTATCCCAATTAGAACCAAAGAATATTGCTCAAGCTTTAAAAGACAATAGTTGGGTAGAGGCAATGCAAGAGGAATTGGCCCAGTTCAGAGATTTACATGTATGGGATCTTGTAGACAAGCCACATGACAGATATGCAATAGGAACCAAATGGGTGTTCAGAAATAAAAGGGATGAAAGGGGTTTGGTGATTAAGAACAAAGCAAGACTTGTAGCACTGGGATGTCTTCAAAAGGAAGGGATAGACTTTGAGGAAGTGTTTGCACCAGTTAAGACTGGAAGCCATAAGGATTTTTCTTGCTTATGCTACCTCAAAGAACATTAAAGTATTCCAGCTTGATGTCAAATCTACATTCCTTAATGGAAAGATTGATGAAGAAGTGTATGTGACTCAACCACCAGGTTTTGAGGATCCCATGTATCCAAACAGGGTTATAAGCTAAACAAAGCCCTTTATGGTTTACATCAGGCTCCTAGAGCATGGTATGATGAGTTATCAACTCATTTACTTGAAAATGGCTTCACAAGGGGAGCCATAGACAAGACACTCTTCTACAAAAGACAAGGGTCAGATTTGCTGCTTGTACAAGTCTATGTTGATGATATCATCTTTGGATCTACAAATGAAAATACGTGTTTGGAGTTTGAAGAGGTGATGAAGTCCAAGTACAGCATGAGTTCCATAAGTGAAATGAATTTCTTTCTGGGACTACAAGTTCAACAAAAGGATGAAGGAATCTTTATTCACCAAGCTAAGTATGTGCAGGACATTCTAAATAAGTTCAACTGTCATGATCACAAGGCTGCATCAACTCCAATGGACACCAAAGAGAAGATGATAGCTGATGAAAAGGGGGAGCCAGTTGATGAACATGAATACAGAGCCAAGATTGGATCACTGATGTATCTGACTGCAACAAGACCAGATATCATGTTTGCTATGTGTGTATGTGCTAGGTTCCAATCAAATCCAAAAGTCTCCCACATGAATGCTGTGAAAAGAATATTCAGATATTTGAAGGGAAGACCAGACTTAGGGATTTGGTATCCTAAGAACCAATCCTTTGATCTGATTGCATACATAGACAGTGATTATGATGGATGCAATATGAGTAGAAAGTCAACATCAGGGGGATGCCAGTTTTTGGGTGAAAGGCTAGTGTCATGGCAATGCAAGAAACAGACCACTGTGTCAATCTCCACTGCAGAAGCTGAATATGTTGCTGCATCTGCCTGCTGTGCACAAGTTCTCTGGATTCAGAATCAGATGCTGGACTATGGTTTGAACTTTCTAAACACCCCTATTCTGATTGATAATACTGCTGCATATTTTACTGTTAAGAATCCTGTGCAACATTCTAAGACTAAGCATATTGAAATCAGACATCATTTCATCAGAGATTGTAGTGAAAAGGGTTTGATTGACATGCAAAGAGTTGATACAAGTGATAATCTGGCTGACCTATTCACCAAACCACTTGATAGAACCAGGTTCAACTTTCTTCTGAAAGCCCTGGGATGATCAACTCTGATGAAATCTGATTAAGGATGTGTGCTTAGTTGTGTACCTCTATGTGCTACTTGAATATTTTAGAAGAGGTTACACAAGTGGAATATGTTGCTGAATATGTTGTTGAATATGCTATTTAATATGTTTTGATTATGTCACTGTTTTTGATGTTAACTGATAGGTGGTTAAGTAACTATTTGTGCAATTTGGTTGAATTTGATGATAATACTTGACTATCTTGTTAACTGATCTGATGTTATGATAAGTAATCTGATCTGTTTAGGTGAGATTAATTGCTTATATAATGTCATGAGTAATCACATGTTTACGGTTACTTGAGTATGTTTTTAATCTGATCTACTAAAGTTGTTAAGGTAGAATAGACATTGAATGAGTTTACAGTCTATTTTTTCTTGATGATGATAGAATGATTAAGATTTTGAGTATGTGATTCAACTGTTTGTGTCAAAATGTGTTTTATGTCAAAATTATGTGATTCAATGAAATTTATAATTTTTGGGACCTGACAACTGAAATTTATAATGAATTTTGCATAAATACTATGTTTTGGTCAAAACATGAGCAAGTTGATTAATGGTGAAGAGATATGATAAGATTATTCAGTTCAAGCTTTTAAGAAGCTTAAAAGAAGGATTTTTAAAGGGAAAGATCTCAAACAGTTGTTTTTGCTGAAATTATGTCATTTGCCCAGTTGAAAGGACATGCACGTGTGTATGGTTGGTCCTTAAATCTCTATAGATTCAAAGGATAGCCATTGACCTGAAAACTGAATGCATTTGGGGCAATTATGAATTGTTTCTTATTCCTTCACTTAAAACTGTGTCAATAACTCTGACTTTGAAAGGACATATATTCATTTGTATGTTTGGTCCTGTTGACCACTTTTGGTCAAACAGGATAGCCATTAACCTGACAATGAAGAGATATTGGGGTGATTGAATATTAAACTGTATATATGGAAAATGATAGTACATTGACTACTTAGCTGATCTTATGGAATTATTAGGCTAAAAAGGCTTTAGTATAGTCATTAACATGTATGGTTGCTTTCCCATGATGATGTAGAATCTAAGGTGATATAAACATAATGAAAATGCTGATCTTTATGTGGAGATGCATAGTTGTTTTGCATGTCTCAAAATAGATCTCTCCGAATGATATGGCAGAAAAGTGATTACCCAGTCATACACAAGCCTGTTGTTATTTGGTCAACCAAAATGAAGCATTTTTTATATATGACAAAGAACATGCTTTAAGAAAATTTGTGAAAATATCAAAAACAATGGGAAGAATGAATAAATCAACCAAAAGTTGATAAATGTTTTAAATATTTTATCAAACAAGAGGGTTACAACAAGAACTACAAAGATGTTGACAAAATCTGTCTCATCTTGAATGAAAGGCATGTTGCTAATTGTAAGTCCAACGTTCAACCTCTATATGTTTGAATAAAAAAAAATTCAATAAGTTCCGTCATATAAAAAACTATTTTTGACCAAATACAGGAAGTTGGAGTCAAATTGGGGTGATCTGGGGAAAGCCAAATAAGCTTTGAGAAGAGATATGAGGCATCATAGCACTGTGTTGACCATTATTGCATTATGCTCAAATTGAACCTTAATCATATCACCAAAGAGATGAAAATCATGCTAAGTTTATACCTGCTGTTAACCTATCTAAGGTGTCATAATAATGCTGAGAGTGAAGTATTGAGAAAGCTACTTATTCAATATGATCCCATTCCTGAGATCTTTTCAGTTTATAAAAGAAATTGTTTTGAAGAGAAGTATAACTGAAATTTGATCTCTTAATGCACCATTTGCTCTTAAACTATGTTCTAAAATGATACATAACTAAGAAATGTCTTTGACAAGTGGTTTAAGTCAAAAAGCGTTGCATTTTGCCTAAAATAGGCTGAATATGTAAGTTCGAGTAAGGTTTGATGATCTATAACCTTCTCGAGCACAAACTATTTGAATATGTATTTTCAGGTAAGGTTTAACCTTTCCGAGTACAAAACAGTTGTCTATGTGTGAATACGTGGTTTCGGGTAAGGTTTGACAGTTTTCAATCTTTCCGAGTAAGCTTAGTCATTTCTGACTAACTTTGTGATTTTCAAGCATACTTAGAAATGTTTACACTTTTCGGGTAGAGTACACTGTTGTACTCACTTCCCGAGTATGCTTGAAGTCTTGAGATGATTATGTGTTGAAATAGCTGTCTTTTAACAAGAAATTCTTGTTTCGAGCAAGCTATGCATGTTATATGCTAGTTTCGAGTAAGCTATGCATGTTATATGTTGATTTTGTTTTCAAGCAAACTTTGTGAACTTGAGTAAGCTTTGAGTGAATATGTTGTTAGGAAAGACTTGTTAATCTTTCCGGGCACGCTTAGATGTTACTGTTTAAGTTTGTCATGTTTCGGGTATGGTTTGATATGATAAGTTTCCTAGAACAAGGGCATACCTGATTATTGAATGTGTTTATCCTAGCAAGCTTTGTGCTAACTTAGGATTTTCGAGCAAGCTTCATGAAATTACACTTAAATGTTTTTGTGTTTAATTTCATTCCAAGCATGCTCTGTGATATATGTGTGTATGATTTCTTTGAAATTACAAGTGTTTCGGGCAAACTTTGTTTTCCGAGCATACTTTATATTTCGGGTACACTCGTGCTCCTTTAATATACATGGTAATTTTCATAACTTAACTTTCCGAGTACACTGTCTGCTAGAATTTGGTTTCGAGCACACTTTGTATTATATGAAAGTTATTCGGGTATACTTTGCATAAGATTGTTTTCCGAGCACACTTTACATTTGAAAGAATGTTCGAGCACAATCTTCATACAAGCATACTTGAATGAATGCATTGATTGAGTATGTGAGATAGTATGATGAAATTGTTTAGATTCATACTTGAATGAATACGTTGTTTGAATATGTTAGTGATTATGATTTTTAGGGTTTCATGCTAGATAAGTTTTAATTTGAATTTGAGAAATTTTTTTTAATAAGAATGTTTATTTGATAACTATATTTGATTATTTGTCTTGCGATTTATTTCTCAAGAAATCAAGTATTTCAGGTAAGCTTTCTTCATAATATCTTACCTTTAAATTAATCGAGCAAGGTTGGAAAAGAGAAGTATTCGGGCAAACTTTATATTCAAAATGAAAATCTTTTCGAGTAAAGTTTGACCGAGTAAGGTTAGTTAGTGGAAGAAGATCGAGTAGACTTTGGTTAAATTAAATTTTCGAGTAAGGTCTTATGATTTTAAATGAGAGTAAATGTTTTTAATATATCAAGTGGATAATGTTACTGGTTGACAGCTAGTAATTCACAAGAAGACAAAAAAACATTTAAAACCCACTTTCAAAATGTATAAAAGAGGGACTTAGGCAAATTTCTTCTACATTATTTCCCTCTATCTCTCTCCTTCCACTGCAAATATCTCTCACTAAGAAAATTAACCGACTTATCGAATTCAAGATTAATCCAAACCCTAATTTATATCAGCCACTTATTTCCGACTCGGTAAGCATAAAATTTTATGTTTTCCGATCACGATTAAATTGGTATTGTGACTTGATTATGTATTCGAGTACTAACACTCTGTTTATGTGTTTAGGTTATTAATTTGTCGAAGAACAGTTTCTTGAAGATTTCTATCTTTCTTCTGCATTTTTATAACTTGAAATTGTCTAAAGTTTTAAACTTTATGTCTAATTTCACTTTGAATATGTTTGTTTATGTTTTACAGATATGGCAGACAACGAGCCGAAGTATGTGTTTGAGCCAAAGCACAATATGTGTGCACTACTTCAAGTAACACCAGAGAATGAACCGATGGCTCGGATGATCCTATGGATGGCACGGTCAAACATTAACTTTGCACTTACTGAATGCCCGATTATCTACAGAAATCACTCTTTGGATTTCTGGAGATCAGCAGAGCTTGTTGAAGACGGTAATGAAAGACGAATCGAGGCGACCGTGGCCAGACAGAAAATACACATTACTTAAAGGATGATACGAAGATGTTTAAGACTGAATGAAGATGATCACAATCATATCAGCTTCGATACAAAGCATTTGTTGAAAATTTTCAGAGAAACTATGGGATATCAAGGAAATGTCCATGAGGGACAGTTTCAGAAGGGCTTATTTCCTATGTTGTACAGATTTTTGATTCATCACATAATACATGGATTTGCTCCGAGAAAGGGATCCTAGACTCTGATGAGCCTTGATCTAGCAAATGCCATTGTTGGCACAATTTTTGATTTGCCGTTTAATTTTTCCAGAATGATCTTTGATGGGCTGGTGGGGAATCTAAAGAAACCGGAAAGGAAAAGATTTTTACAGTACCCGAGATTCCCGCAGATTATATTCAATATCACTCAACAAGATTTACCAACAATTGGAACCACCCACAAACTGCAAGATCCCGATGCCTACAAAAGAATAAAGAATCCTGGTTTTTCAAACAATTTTGATGCAAGTGTTCCACTGGAAATTCTGCCATGGTTGTTAAACCATGATTTGGCTGTTATGCCTGTACCTGAGCTGAGCTCAGAGGAGGAAGAAGGGAGTGATAATGAGAGTGCTGGAGGAGACTCTAATGATGATGAAGATGGAAATGATGGGGGGAGATGGTTTGGAGATGGAGATTATGGTACCAGAACAGGGGGAGCAACATGAAGAAATTGAACAACCTATCCCTACACTACCACAATCACCACCACATACTTCACCACATCAATCACCACCTCAATTCTTTACCTTAGACCAATCAGAAACATCCACACAACAATACTCACATCAATCACCAACACCACAAACCCCTACCACCAACCAACCTGATTTTGAACCATTTACTACGTCAAACCCTACAAGTCCACATGATGATATGTTACAAAGAAATGCTGAATTGATGTTTGAAAATGATGAATTGAAATGACAAGTTGAGGAGGTCAGGGATGAGAATGCTGATTTGAGAAGAAAGAATGAAGAACTGACAAATGAAAATGAAATATTGTTGAAAAAGCTAGCTGAGGCTGAACTGATAATTCAAACCCTGAGGCAGGAGGTTGAGAAGACCTCAGCTGCCCCAAAACAAGGGGAGAATATTGATGATAATGATGTTGAAAGGGTTGACAGTATTGATGGTTTGAAAACGATTATGAATGATTATGATGTTAGTGATGAGATTGAAGAAGAGGTGTGTGAAGAGGAAACAAATGATGATGAGAATGTGATTACAGAAGAGTTGACTGATATTGTGAATGAGGAGATGACAGTAGAGAATGTGAATGTGAATGATGCTACTGAGGAACTAGAACTCACTGAACCAATTGATGATCAAGAAGCTAGTTCCAAGAGGGTAGAGCATGACTCTGAGTTGGAAGACTTATTTAGAGAAATCGATGAGTTTGAAAGTGATGAACAAGAGGATGAAGAACAAGTGATGAGAAGAAAAGAAAAGGGTAAGATGATAGCAACAGAGGATGAGCCTGCTGTATATGTTGAGAAAGATGTATCCTTTGTTGATACTGCTGCTGCTGCTGCTCTTGCTGAGAGAGAAAGACTGATTAAAGAGACATTGGAAAGGGAAGCAATTGCCCATTCCTTGACTGAGAAGAGTTGGCACAGCAGGACCTATTGATCAATGAAGCCAATGTAGCAAAAGAAATATTTCAAGATGTGGCAGATCAAGAGGTTATTGAAATACTGGTGAAAATGAGCAAAACTCAAGAGGTTGATGACTCTTTGAGAAAGGTGGTTAACAAGTTTCAAGAGCAACAAGAGCAGGCTGCTGAACCATCAACCAATCTTCAAACTGACATGGTTATACCTGAAGAGATTGGGGAGTCAATTGCATCTGAAGCTGCTAAGAAATGGGTTGATCAAGTAAAAGAAGACATGAAAAAGGACCCTGCTAGTAAATGGGGAGAAAGAAGATTTGAAAAGACTTATCAAAGAAGAAGGAAATCTACTGAACAGACTGTTAATGAACCAATCAGGGCAATCCCCTTGAAAACACTGAAACCAAGAGAAAAATTGCCAGGGGTCCCTGATATTGATGTCACTGAGGTTGAGGTTCATAATGTTGATGTTGCTGAACCAGAGCATCCTGCCTCTGATGAACCAAAGATAGATGCCATGATTGACTTAACAGATGATGAGGAGGATGACTCTGAGGAGTCTGATGGAAGGGGTGATGATCACCCTGATCAAGGAGGTGAGAAAGTTGACACAAGCTCAAATGCTGAGACCCCTCATGCTGAAATGACTTATATTCAAAGGGGCATAATTGAAATAAATGCAGAGGAAGTCCTAAAGAAGGTTGAGAAAAGAAAGAAAAACACTGAGCACTATAAAACCTTTTTGAAGGTTAGAGGGTATCCTGAAGTTGCTTTAGAAAGATACACTGCTGAACAAATTCAAGATCTCTATAACAGTGAAAAAGGGATAGTTGCAGAAAAATTTGTGAAACAAAATGATAAGGTTGAGCTAGAAGAATTAAAGAAAAAGTATGATGGAATGTGTGGTTATCTGATTGAGAAAGGGATAAAGCCTGAAGTTGTGAGAAATTTGAGTAAAGAGGCAGTATTTGACCAGTATTCCAAGATGAAACAGAAAGAGATGAAAAGGGTCCATACTGAAAGCACAATTCAAACTGAACTTCCTGATGAGCCTCAAAAGAAGAAAAGAAGAATTCAGACACTAAGAGAAATGGAATAGGAGCAAGTCAAACCGGTTGAAACTCATATCCCTCAAGATGATGTAAAGCCTGAACAAGAAACTGAACCATTTATGCCTTGGGAGAATGAGGAAATGATCAGCATCCTAAGAAACATAATGATAAACAAAAGAGGGATGACTGAGGTAGATTTTAATGCTTTGGAGAAAGAGGATCTGAAGACTCTTTTCTATCTGCAGAAGAATGAGTGGGAAAAAGCCTTAAAGGAGGGAGAAAATCCCAGATATTATTCTGATGGCAGATTTGTGCCTGCTGGACTGGCTAGAACTCCTGGAATGATTAAAATGTTAAAAGAACTGGAGTCAGCTGGACATAACATTGTAGAGATTGCAAACCTTCCTACTGAGATGGTGGAAGCAATATATGTGAAGACATTCAGACCACCAATCCATCAAAGAATGCAAAGAGGAAGAGGACAAGCAGGAAGAGGGGAATCAAGTAGCTCAATGCAACAAAGAACAAGACCACAGTCTGATATGGATCTACCAAGAGAGCTTTACTATGATTCAGTTACTGATTCTTTGAAAGTCATAATGGAAAGTAGGCAGTTAAGGGAGATTGTTGTGAGAAATGATTTCAGAGAATACAAAGAAGAACAACTAAGAAGAATGGAGTCACTTCACTTGTATGATTTCAGGGACAGAGACAGATCAGCAGGAAGACAAATGAATGATTTATCTAAGTATCTGCAAGAATAGGCTGCTGACGGGTTCAAATTTTTAAAAGAAAAGAGAAGTTGGAGACTGATCCAACTTCACAAGTCAAGAAGGTCTGAAAAACTGAAGAAAATGGACAGGGCTGAGCTGAACTTCCAGATGAGAGTCCGAGATCAAAATCCTCTATCCAACATGGAGACTTGTATAAGCTTGGGAAGAAGGATGAGAAGGCCGAATTACACAGTGCAGAAGAATGGTGTCATTATAGAAGTTGAATACAGAGAAGACACTGGCCACTATGTGCTGAGGAATTCAGATGGGAAGGCCTTGGCAACAATCAAGAAGGATGCAGATCTGACATGCCTACATAATGATGATCTTGCTGATATAAGAGACTTGGTGATACAAGAAGGACACATTCCCTACCAAGTGCTCAATATATTCAGAGAAAGGGCAGCATCTGTGATCCAGCTGAGAAGACAAGCAGCCTACAATGAGAGGAAAAGACAAATGAGATAGAATAGGCTTTGCTTTGTAATGTCTTCGGACAAATCTTTGATTATGTAATTTTTACTTATGTAATTCAATTATGAAATTTGATGTGTATTTTGCTAAGTGTAAGTAACCATAGAATGTTTTGGGTCAGCTGAGGTGTTCCAATCTAGGGGGAGATTGTTGGGTCAAGAGTTTGACCCAAATGAGGAGATTTGACCTATATGAAGAATATTGAAGATTGGAATCTTCTCAACCTCCTCAGAAACTGCTAAGTATTGAACCCGGGTACACCTTGGACTTTCGAGTAAGCTTTTACTTAGCCGAGTACGAGATTTTGCCATCCGGGCACGGTTTACTTCAAATAATCTTCTTAAGTGGATATCCGAGCAAGGTATGCTTTTTGTTGATTTCCGAGTAAGGTTCATCTATTTGGCATATCCGAGTAAGGTTCACTTTGTCAAGCAGGGTTGTTCTTCAAGACCAAGTATTTTACTCTTCCGAGTAAGGTATGGTCAACCAAGTCCAAGAAGCCAAGTAATTGGAAGACCGGGCAAGGTATTCTTTAATAATTATGGTCCGAGTATACTTGATGAGTTGATGGAATATCTCTAAGTTATATCGAGTAAGGTTCTGCTCGAGTAAGGTATGTACTCCCGAGTACGCCTTATCAATAAGTTATTCAACTAACAAAGAGCCGAACAGGATCATAGAAGAACAAGGTTGCTCGTGAGGACTTGTCGAGCAAAGTTTGATAAGTCCAAGAAGATTGAAGTCTACTCGGTGAATATTTTACTTGGTAAAATATTCTCTAAGTAAAGTCTACCCGGAAACTGATTCCGAGTACACTTCTATGTTTACCAAGTCTGAAGGAAGGCCGAGTACATTGCGTACTCGGAGACTGAAGTTTAATGAAAAGCTTACCCAGAAGACTTGTTTTACACTTAGTATATTTTTGAATATGTAAATTGAGTATGTACTATCGGATAGGGTTTCTAGAAGGAATGACAGCCTGTCTTAGGTTGGCAGGCCTATAAATAGAATAATTAGGGCACGCCGCCAAAGTGATACAGAAGACGAGACACGAAAATACGAACAAGACTGACACATTAATTGATAGAATATTTTGTGTGACGGCTGTCCTAGGATTCCTCCTAAACCCTAATCGATTATCCTTTTGTATGATTAACGTTATATAAATGGAAATCTTTTGAGTGAATCCTTCGTGTGTCTTCGTATATTGAATATTCATTGCAACCGTATGTTTGTTATTGATTCCGCCTTTAACAAACGGTCATCTTTCTAAATATAGTAACCCGTCATTAACTCTCTTGTCAACACGATTAATTTTGTGTGAGTTATGACATGATTGATTAAGATCCGATTCGAAACGATCATCAAATAATTTTTGGGACCTGACACCTATACGTGATATTCCTTTACGTGTTTGTACCCTGAATTATATTATTGATTGTGGTAGCTTAAGTACTATTTAATGATTTGATATTATTCTTGTACACAAAAGCACACACTTAATCCGAGGCTATGCCTCACTCTCAAAATTGTTTTTAAAACTCTAGGACGATTTTTAATCGGGAATTTCCTTAAGAAATCCCACCTTTTTGCCCCCCTCTCCCTGAGGATGATTCGTGGGACGGATATGTAGTAACTGTAAGAGGGACACACTTGTTTACCGAACCCTTGACACCAAGGCTTGCGAGCCTAAGGAAGTGCAATGCGCATAAATCTCAACCAACCGCGAGACCTGGTTGCCTTCTTGAAGTGTTCGGTAAGGGTGTGGAACTTATTAGGCTAAAGCATATCACACCAAACGTACCCGAATCTACTACCCTCATTGTATCAACGTGGTCATGTGACGATCACACTCTTAAATCATCCATGAGATTTTTGTTTAAATTTTCTTTTTATTTTGTTAAGAATTAAATTTTTTTTTCAAATTATTAATTTCATCAATACTCTAAGTTAATGTTATTAGAATTTTATTTTGTATTCTCATGAATTTTCACAAAACTCGAAATTTCACATAGTTATACAATTTTTTCTTTTTCCTAAAACATAATAAATTTTTCACGTGTTGTCATTGTAGCATGTCTTCTTCCCGCCTTATCAACCTTAACCGTCGCACCGGCAACTCTGGCCGCAGCATGTAGTCCCTTATTGCAAAAGGCATCGTGGAAGCCCTCCCAACGATCATCTCTCAATTGCAAACTGTGAATGCTTCTTCATCATCCACAACTCCGAACCCAATTGCTTGCCCCTCAAACGATTCAAGAGTTCCAACCCGCCCGAATACTTCGGTATCGACGGTGTTACCATTCTCCTCCAATGGTTCGAAGAAATGGAGAGCATATTCCTCCATTGTGAATGTCCTGAGGACAAGAAAACTACTTACGCCTCGAGCATGCTCAAGAAGAATGCCCTCAATTGGTGGAACGGTGAGAAGCGCACGCTTGGCGCTGAGGTTTCCATGGGATGACCTCAAGAAACTCATGCTCAAGAAGTTTTTCCCTAAACATAAGCTTCGGAAGTTGGAAGAGGAGTTTTGGAATTTGAAACAAGAAAGTGGAAATGACGCCATCTACAACGATCGTTTTCATGAACTGAGCCTTCTCATCCCTCACATGGTCACTCCCCTTGAACGTTCAATCGACAAGTACATCTCGGGTTTGCCTATGCAAATCCAAGATTTCGTCCAAAGTCGTGACCCTCAAACCCTCCATGATGCCATCACCTTAGCCGGTACCCTCACCGAAAAACCACGTTAAGGCCGGGACCTTGACGCGGAAAAATTCCAAGAAGCCCAATGATAAGCCTGCATCCGAGCCCACCAAAGAACCTAAGCCCGAATCTCCCAACCCTGAGTCTTCTAAGCCCGAATCATTCAAGCACAAGAACTCTCCCCATTACCGCAACAATAAAAGAAAGTCCAATTCCCAAAACTATGTCTTGGCCCAATCGTAAACCCAACCCACCAAGAAACCCTACACAGGACCCCACCCATTATGTGATACGTGTAACTTTCACCATTCGCCTAACCTCAAGTGTCGACAATGCACCCATTGCAATCGATTTGGTCACCTCTTTACCACATGTCGTGAACGCAACCAACTTTTGATGCAACCATTTACCTCACCTCTTACCCAACCCTTACCTTATGCTCAACCGTTTACTCAAGCTCCCTCAACTATTAGAGATTTTTACAATTGTGGAGACCCTAGCCATTTTCGCAATGCATGCCCAAGACTCCAACACATGAACCAAATTCAATCCTACCCAACTCAAACCGCTCAATATCAAGCCTTCCAAGCCTAAGTAAATCAACTTCAACCAATCCAAACTCAACCCATCCAAGCAAACCCAACCCATTCAACCAATTCAAGTCAACCAAATCCCAATCAACCAACCAACCTCAAGTGACCAAGCCACTCAAGGGAAAGTGTGTTACATCAACGATTCCCAAGTCTAAGCCTAACCCTTTATGAAGGCATGCTACGCAAAGACATTTCTTTTATTTAGTTCTTTTCATTTAAATCTAATGTATTGACTTCATTAAATCTCTAGTTTTGTTATGAATGAGAATTATGGTTATTTATAATGGTGTTCAATCACTTATTTAGTCTTATTTTGTCGTTTAGTGCACTATTTATTATTACACAATTCATTATCATGATTTAAGTGGTCTATGACCGATTAATTACCGAGACTATGTACATGGTATGTGCATAGTTATCTAATAGTACCGTATTTGTATCATAAACTACCTATGACCGATTTCCTACAAACGTGTTGGAAATTGGGACTATGAACATGTGTTGTACATAGTTATCTAATAGGAGTCACATGTACAAATTTTATTTCGATATTTTAATACATGGCTACCCAAACCCTCCAAACTCACCTCATCCTCATGGTACTCTTATCTCATCTCAACGATTTTATAATCTTGGTTTCAAACCTTATCTATTATTATACTCATAAGTCATGTGATTTGTTTGTTGTGTGAACCTATTTATTATTACGTGAATTTTCTCGTCATCTCAATTATTTTCTCTACATCGTATGTGTAAGTTACTTGTATAATTTTAAAATTTTTCTCAATCTGTTTATTTCATTTTGTTGTTATTACTCTCGATGGTTAACTTCAACAATTTCATCATTTTTTTTTATTTTACTAGTTAATTATGTTCATCAATTTTCATTCAATTTTTAGTTCATTGCTCTTGATCAAATGATATCGATTTAAAAAACAAGTTTTCTTTTACCTTTGTTTTCAAACCGCACAACGGGACGAACCATGTGCATCATGCGACGACCTAAATAATTATAAGTGCACGCATAATTATCGAAATCCTCGCATTGAACTCATGGTGAATACGGTTGTGTGTCATAACTCGGAACCTAGGGTGATTTAGAGTAATGTTACAAATATTGATGTGATAAGGGCATGGTGGATACGCCGCTGGTACATCCTATATATAAGTGTCCTTATCATACCTTCCATTTGTAGCGTTAAACAGTTCATTCGAAGTTTTGTGTTATTATTTATTATTATAAAAAAAGAAAAAGAAAAATCTCTCTTGATTTTTGTTTTCCTCCTTTATACTATGGTATTTTTTTTCTTGTCTTTATTCTTTAATTTCGGGACGAAATTTCTAAAAAGTTATGAATACTGTAACATTTCGAGTATTTTATCAATTAAGTTCCGATATTAAAATAACATACTATAACCCAAACCACCTCCTTGTCTGACCAGTTGACCCAAACCCGACCAGACGGCCCCAAACCATTCAAAAACCTCCAACATTCCCGCTCATTATGATCAATTAAGTTTGGAAATTAGCACATTCCACCAAGTAAACGCGTAACCGACAGCTAATTATAGTAGGAGCGTGTTAATTAGTCCGTAATTTAATAAACTAACCATTTTAAGCCTAAACGAACCCTAATTTCGTGATCTATATAACCCCTTGTTATGATCCAATTAAACTTGCAAAAACCTTCTAATACCCGTCGCCAAAAATTCCCCTAAACTCAATTCCATTTAAAATCCCAACCCGCCACCTAATTAAACCCTTTTTTGGCCGCAACCTAGCTCGATCAGTTTCACCCTCTTAGCAAGCGTTTTAATCCAATTAAAAGGTACGGCTAGAATCACTTTTTGTCATAGATCGAAAGCCCCAACCTTGTTTGATCGAACATGGATCAGATTACCCAATTGGATAATCTAGGGTTCTTATTCTCTTTTGATTGTGTTGTTATATTTTTTTTTTGTTTCTGTTATGTTAACAAATGGTTAATCTGGATCAGTTAGCTTGTCACGCATATCACCAAGGCTGGGTCGCGGGTTCGAACCCAACCCAGCCCGTTTTTAATTCTTTTTACCCATTTTTGGTGATATTTTTTCATATTAACCTCATTTTTTATTATTATTATTGCTTAATAAATCTTATAAATATAACCTTGGCAAAACCGAACCTTCAAGTCCCCTGGACCCGGTTTTGTTATTTAATTTTATTTTAACACAATTAAAGAACTTTATTTTATATTAATTTATGTTCATAACATTTAATAAACGAAGAAGGGTTACCGAACCTCTAGACTTGTCGTTTTTCTTCATAAATCTTTTATATATATATATATGTGTATGTATGAATATATATATATATATATATATATATATGTTATGATAACTCGTTTAATCACCCAAATTGTATTCATTTTTAAAGATTCATGTACGTATAAATTTTCCAACTTTTATCACTTTATAAACATTTAATTTTTTTAACTTAAAGAAAGAAAATATAATAATAATGGTAATAATAATAATAATAATAATAATGGGTCCACATTTACCCCATCTAGTATGATCATACATTTACCAAGTACTTTGATTTCGTATCAATAAGAACGGGTCCACATCTATTTAGTTGTTTACATTTTCATAGCAATTGTAATGCTCAACATTAACATATGAATTGTGGTTTTTATCTATATATATATCTCAACCAAAACTTATGTACTCTCACCAACATTCGTGTTGACAAACTTTATTTTTATACATGCTACAGGTACAAGTAATTTACATTGTTGAAGATTGAAGAAATTAGTTTTACCTTAGGATATTACTCAAAATACAAAAGCATGATGTAATTATCTCTTATTATTAAATTTGTGTACTTGTTTGATGTTAATGAAATTAAATAATTATTGTCACTTTAATTAGTGTCTTTTGAGCTACTGTTCAATCAATACGTTACACCCTGGCATGTTCTGCCGCCTTTGGTCGGGGTGTGACGATAAGCATGGGGTTATCGTCACAAATAAATGATTGGTTATGTAAGGATTCTACCAGCAAGAAGGCGTGGATTACACCGAAGTATATGCTCTTGTTGCAAGACTTGAAGCTATACGTATATTTCTAGCCTATGCGGCCTTTAAAAATTTCAAAGTTTATCAAATGGACGTTAAGAGTGTGTTTCTTAACGCGGAACTTCATGAAGAGATGTATATGAAGCAGCCTCCTAGTTTTGAAGATCCTGTATAGGTTCCCAGCCGGATCTACACAGGAGTATCTCGTAACACGAGGGTGCGGAATCCCCTACGTATACGATACGAGTGCTAAGACGATGAACACGTAAATCACACGTAAACACACGAATATAAAGGAATACTTGTTGAACGATGATATTGATAAACCAAATCACCAAAACATGTAACACAAAGGTCACCAAAATACAGCCGTCAAAAGTTATCTAAATGAGCCGAAGTTAGGAAATATATATCACGACAACTTCGCCTAACATGCTAGGCGAAGTTGTCCTAACTTCGCAGCCTTTCCAAGTTCGCCAAACACAAAAGAAAACTAAACACGTTCAACACAAAACAAACAATGCTACGATTACAGACACAAATAAACACGAGATAAATGAACTACTGGCATCATGCACCAACAGACTCCCCCTTGGCAGTAGCTTCATATCTCTAGCACTTTCGCCGTGTCTGGTAATCCAAAAAGGAAAACACGTACCTGACATCTTCAAGCATGAATGCCCTGTCTCACACAGACAGAGACCGCCCTCTGGTACTTCTTTGCTTCGTCTTTCCATGCAGGAATATAGAAAATCTTCTTATCATTAAGTACCTGCAAATCAGCTTGAGACAAGTTAACCAAGTGCATTGGATCGTACACTCTTAGGATCTCTTGTTCGTCTTCATCTTCCATCACAGCTTCAGCGGTTTGACAATCAACATACCACCACTTGAGATCCTTCAACACATCCTTGGGCATTAGCTTCATAGGAACCTCTTTCAAACAAGGAATCGGCTTGTACTTCATCACCATCCAGGGCTTACCATCAGCCCGCATACCACGTTCCTTATCTTCAATCAGCTTCCCCTTCTGAGGCTTTAGTAACTCAAAATTTTTCTCTTTAACACTACTCTTCCACACAATCTTTCCAACCTATCTTGCAAAATCATCATCTCTTCTATTTATTAATCTCAACCGAGCCAAATCTTTTACCTCGCACTCAAGCAAGGTGTTGAGCGATCTCAATGCCTTATTAAAATACTGAACCCCATCATATCGCTTTATCACAAACAACTTCAATTGTTAATCATATAACCAGCAAATGATACCTTTCTTCGACTCAGCATAACCTTTGATATTGTAGCTTTTCTTGAACATTGTGGATACCACTTGCTTCTTTGTCTTGAAGAACCACTGAGCACAACCTTCTTTCCATCTTGGCTGATCTTCCCATTCAGAATCACCTGACACATTTTCATCTAGAAATATATTTTCTTGATCAACACCTGGAATATCGTGCTCAACACTATCATCAACTATCTCTCCTTCCTCTAATCCACTGTCAATCTCTATCTGTTCCCCAATTTTCTCAATCTCACTAGCCGTCAACACATCATCACCCAACTCATCCTCATCTTCAACAACCACTGTCTCATCACCTGCACTATCCGATGGACCAGCAGACTCCCCATGAGATGTGGAAGCTCCAATATTTTGTTCAGTTCTTGTCAGCTCACCACCTGCATCTTTCGATGCATTGGGATCATCATCTCTGTCATGTCTTCTCTTCGTTCTTAACTCATCACCCTTGCAACTTGACTTCCCCTGAGATGCTAAGAACTGCTTCAGCTGATCAAACAACTTACCATGCTCAACAAGCAGTGCAGTCTGAAGTTGATTCTCTGCCACCAGACGATTAATAGCTTGAGTCTGAATAACGTTTACCCTTGACTGTTCAGCAACCACCCTTTAAAGAGTCGCAATCCTCTCAGAATCAGACAAAGTTGAATCAAAATCAAGTTTATGTGAGAGGTATCGTGAGCATACGGTGGAGGAATCTCCAAGCTTACAGGAATATCATATGTAGGCTGTATAGTAGCAGAGGGTGTAATTGAAGCAGACAACCCGGCAGTAGCTACCAATGTCGACTCAACAAACCTAGCGACCACCTCTGATGGAGTAATTGTAGAGGGTGGCAAAGAGACAATCTCCGGTGTTGAAACTTGGACCGTAGATGGAGAGACACTAGATGGTGAAGATACGGGCACCAAAGGTACACTCGAGGTCACCGGCAATAGAACAGTCGAAGAAGCAGGTAACATAGACATACTAGATAACGATGGTGGAGAAAAATGAACAACCCTTGAACTTTCACCAACTTTTGCCTTCTTTGATCTTCGTACCAAACGATACAAGTCCTCCTCATAATCTGAGTCATTATCATCTGAGTCTTTCTTTCGTTTTCCTTGAATTCTTTCTTGTCTGGCAAGAACTCGTTGTGCTTCAACAACATCATCAGTGGAGGAATCAGACAAAGTCCCCTCAGAATCCTCCACAGAGGCAACAGATGGACCCACATTCACACCAGAAACTGCAGCTATAGAAGCTTGAAGTTCAGCAGGATCTACCGACCCATATCAGAGAAACCTTGCCCTGCAAAGGCAACTTCAAGATCAACCTGTTCTACAGGAGCTGCAACTGGATCAACCACGGGTGCTTGTTGTACCACGGGTGGTGGTTGTATCACAGGATGAGGTTGAGGAATATCAACTTGTTGCGGATCCGGATCAATGAACTCATCCTCTGGTGGAGCAACATAAGCAGGGTTCACTAAATACCCAAACAATGCAGTGTGCCTTGGACGAAGTTCAGGCTTGCTACGAGCACTAGATGACCTACACTGTGCAAAGATTCTCTTGTTTATACTTTCAACATAGGAGATAGGATGACGTTGTGGCAGATTAGGAGCAACATGATTGAGAATCATCTGTAAGAACCTTGGGTACATCAAGAACCGTTCCCATGCCAATGCTCGTCGCTGATGATCGATCTCGTAAAATACCATCTGACTGAAACTATAAGGCTTATTGTAAGTCAGTGCAGCCATTGCAGATTGCATCATCGCACCCATACCATCTGTACCATCCTTGCGACCAGACATGCACACAATCATCACGTGCATCAAAAACCTCCACTGATCCAATAGAAACCCCTTACGCTTTTGAGAATCGTCCAACGGACCTGAATAACCCATACGAAGAAACGCTCCAGTCCTAAAAGAAGCTGAAAACTCAGTAGGATCCTCAGTGGTTTCAACCCCGAATTGTAAGGCTTCCCTGATCTGATTTGCCGAGAACTGTACCACTTGATTGTTCATGGTAGCACGCATCACTGGAGGTTCAACCCAACAATCATATTCAACTGTCCTCCAGAAGTCTTCTATATTCGGTAGAGATATCGGCAAAGTAGTTGTAATGGCATGAAAGATGCGTGAGCGAATGAGAAACGAAATGATCTCACGAAAGTCATCAGTTCCACGACCATCCGAATCCAAGGTGATATACATGTTGTGACCCGAAAAGAACTGTCTTTTATCACCTCCGCCTTCATCACCACCAGTACCACCAGCACCTGCCACAGCAGCCATATCTGCATAACAAACGAGCTAAGTTAGATAAGTATGGCAACAGGTTACAATTTCGCTGATTAATATACAAGCGAAATTGTGTGTCAAGCAAAGTTAGTTATCTTCGCTGAGAATATATTTTCGCACATCTGCAACACAACATAATATGCAGGTAATGAAGAATGGTCTCTACACATAAGCATAGGTGACAGAGCAGCGAGGTTATGTTAGGGGTGAAGTTAGGGTTAACTTCGCTAAACTTAACTTCGCCGCTAAATCAGAGAAAGACAGACGTTGTTTGATGTTAATATGGACAATCATGTATCGATCGCTTCAATTGGATAATGCGATTTAGGTTCCGAACAACCTTATATCCTCAAAATAATTGTTAATCAACCAGTAGTAGGGTTAATAAGTTTTGATAACAAGACCGATTAAAACAAGAAAGTGTGGAGCAGATTAACAACCAAGATATATGAATTATGACTCAACAAAGGCCAACGAACCTTGATTGCAAACGAAAAATGGATTAAAAAGAGGTTTGATTCAAATGGTAAGTTCGTCGAGGGTTTAGTGTATAAAAGTTTGACCAGATTTGACCACCGTTGCCTCTTATATAGTTTGGAAAACCCCAGGGGCGAAGTTAGGTCAACTTCGCCCTTTAGTCAACTTCGCCCTTCAGTTAAGTTCGCCCATTGCAAAGTTAAATAAAATTAAAAATAAACGATCAAAAACAAGTAACCAAAGTGTTTAATGAAGTTAAAACATAAGACAAGATACATAACTAAAGTTAAATAGAAGGACGGGATCAAATTTCAGTCTTGCAGAGACCCAGCATGTTTTTAGAAAATATCCGAACAGAAATCATACTGATTAAGAGGCTGTCACATAGATCCATGTTCAGCGGTATTATGACATAGAGAAACAAGTTGTAGGTTGGTTAGTAAGGTTTTCATTGCTTCTATGATACGGGTTAGGTTCAATTAAGCTCAAAATTTAGATGGACATCACATGTGAGATTGTGATGCCTCCTATCTTTCTCAAGGCGTATTTGTCTTTCCCCAGGTCACCCCGAGTTGACTTCGACCCGTAGTGTCTGATTAATCAATATTCACATGTCGACTTCCCGATTCGTCTTCCCGATCTGTCTTATACTTAGAATATACTTTGAATATGCTTTCTTGCCTCTTCCTTGATATTTGAAAACAGATAATCTTCGTAAGGCTTAACGATAATAATAAGATCCTCTATTATTTTTTATTTTTTTTATTTTATTATTTTTTTTTTAATAATAAGAATACAGCTGGAAGTCCCGAAACTGGATCACTGCAGAAACGTAACACTATCTTCGCGGGGATCAAGACACTCACGGGCTCATGTATGATTGCGTAATCACTTTTCTGCCTATCATTCGGAGAGATATATGTGGAGACATGCACATTTCAAAATGACTTTCCACATTAAATCGAGTAGATTTAGTTTGTATCACTTCTACTTTTACGCACCATAGAAAGCTATCATAACATACAATGACTGTTCTAGAGTCTTTTAGGCCTAATTACTTCACCGGTTAGGCACACAAAATCAGTTTATCTATCACTTTCCAAGGTTGGATCAATTTTCATTTATAACACCAATCTTTAAACTTCTTGCGAAGTTATAGACTGAAAAGATATATCATTTCCCAAAAATAAATTAAATTCGAACGCCCAGATCAAGTCAAAGTCTTTATGTAAACGGCTATCCTGAAGATCCAGTGGATCGGCCGGACCAACCACATACGAATATGTGTCCCTCCAACTAAGTATGAACGACTAATTTTAAGCGAAGGAATAAAAGCCCACAGTAAACCGCCCCGGTCGCTTTCAGTTATATGGTTAATGGCTATCCTTATAGTCTACACGTAGATGTAAGGACCAAACATATTCATGGAATATGTCCGTCAAACTTGAGCAACCGACATAGTTTTAAGCGATAGTGATGTGTTTTTTTAAGAAACAAAACGAAAACAAGGTTACTTGCGATTGATCATCCCATTAAGCTCAACAAGGTTTTGAAAACGGGATCGGTCAAGCGCTTTTGTAAAAAGATCGGCAAAATTATCAAGTGAATCAACCTTTTCAAGCACAATTAATTTCTTCTCAGCACAATTCCGTATAAAATGATGGCGAATGTCAATATGTTTAGTTTTACTGTGTTTAACGGGATTGTTAGTTACTGAGATAGCAGCAGTGTTATCAATGCAAATAGGAGTTTGAGTGAAATTTAGACCATAATCGCGCATTTGTTGTTGTATCCATAAAACCTGGGAGTAGCAGTTCGATGCTGCCATGTATTCTGCTTCGCAGGTGGATATGGCTACAGAGGTCTGCTTTTGCACTGCCACGACACCAATCTTCCTCCAAGAAACTGACATCCACCGGTGGTTGACTTCCTGTTCTGATTACATCCTCCATATTCAGAGTCGGTGTATGCTACCAGATCCAGTTCACCTCCTTTAGAGTACCAGAGACCCAACTTAGGCTTTCCTTTAAGGTACCGAAAGATCCTCTTCACTCCCTTCATGTGCGATTCCTTCGGGTTGGCCTGAAAACGAGCACAAAGACAAACTGCAAAGATAATGTCAGGTCTAGAAGCAGTTAGATACATTAAAGAACCTATAATTGCCCGATACTGAGTGGGATCCACATCTTCATCACTGTCGGAATCAGCACCCAGTTTGTGGTTAACGCAGATTGGAGTGTCAAACGGGTTACTATCTTCCATCTTAAAGCGCTTAAGCACATCATGAACATTCTTAGTTTGATGAATGAACATGCCATCCTTCTTCTGATCAACCTGTAATCCCAAAAAGAAAGTTAATTCGCCCATGGCGCTCACCTCAAACCTTTTCTTCATGACTACTTCAAACTCCTGACACATAGAAACTCGTGAGGCAGCAAAGATAATGTCATCCACATAGACCTGGACGAGAAGAAAATCACCCCCTTTTTCTTTTTAAAAACAAAGTACTGTCGATCTTCCCTCTCCTAAACCCATTCTCTAGCAAGTAATCTGACAGAGTTCCATACCAGGCTCGAGGTGCCTGATGTAGGCCATATAATGCTTTGCTGAGTTTGTACACATGATCAGGAAAGTCTGGGTCAGGGAAACCCGGAGGTTGTTCTACATATACCACCTCATCGACTTTTCCATTAAGAAACACACTTTTAACATCCAGCTGGAACACTCTCATCTCTTTGTGTGCAGCAAATGCCAGGAACAGTCGAATTGTCTCCAATCTTCCCACAGGAGCAAACACTTCGTTGTAATCAATTCCTTCCTGTTGATTAAACCCTTTGACTACCAATCTTACCTTGTTGTGAATGATTACTCCCTTCTCATATCTTTTACACTTGAATACCCACTTAGTACCGATAGCATTCACATCTTCTAGTTATTCAACTAACTGCCATACTTCCATTTTTTCAAACTGTGCCAGTTCTTCCTGCATGGCTTCAACCCACGAGCTGTCCTTCAGTGCCATTTGATAATTCTTTAGTTCAATTTGACTGATGAAACAGGCATACAAGCATTCATTTATAATACCAGTGTCTTTAATGCTTGCATACACACATGTGTTTTCATCCAAACTTCTTCGAGACAGATGGAGTTTCAACCGCACTTGACGTGATAGGTTGATTTTAATTATATTGGGGACGTTGCACAATGGCCTCCTCTTCGTCTAACAGCATCTGAGTGGCCATCTTCTCATCTATGTCTACAAAATCCAAGTAAGGCACATTAAAAGATTTGAATAGCTTATCATAGTCGAAAGCCTATGCTGTTCCCATGCTAGGCCTTGGTGATTTGTAACTAGTAATGTTAGTGTTACAGACCACTTCAACCTTGTTGTTTGATAAATTAAAGACTCTTCTGTTGGGTGTCCCAACCACATAGCCAAATAAAATTCCTTCGTCAGCTTTCTCACCAAATTTAGAGTTAGTCTTTAATATCGAACACGGGGACCCGAAAGGTTCAAGACCTTTCAGATTTGGCTTTCTACCATGCATAAGTTTGTAACAGATTTTATTTAATCTTTTAATAGTTAAAACATGATTAAGGATATAACAGGCCGTAGCAACAGCCTCGGCCCAGAACACCACAGGAAGTTTAGCGTCTGCCAGCATAGTCCTGGCGCCTTCAATTAGAGTTTTGTTCTTCCTCTCAGCTACCCCATTCTGTTGTGGAGTATATGGTGCGCTAAACTGATGTTCAATCCCTTTCTGCAAACAAAACATATCCATCTGATAGTTCTTGAATTCTGTCCCGTTGTCACTCCTGATGAACTTGAACTTTGGTAATCAAGTTGATCACCAACTGAACTGTGTCATATTTTGTCTTCAGAAAATAAACCCACGAGTAACGCGAGTAATCATCAGTCACAACCAAGCAATATGATGCGCCACCTAGACTTTTGACATTTACGGGACCAAACAGATCCATGTGAAGAAAAACTAGAATAGTGACAATTGAGTTAACCCTTTTGGAGTGATGTGGTTTCTTGTGCTGCTTTCCTTTCCTGCATGACACACATTGATCTTCAAAGTTGAAACTCTTTAAAGGAACTCCCAGTACCAGTCCATTCTTCACAACATAATTCATCTTTCGGAGATGGATATGACCCATTCTTCGGTGCCACAATTCCGACTCAGACTCCGATGCTTTTAACAGCAGACATGATTCTTCCGTCGCCATCTTTGTTGACCACATATCCATTACATATGTGTTCTTCTCCATTGGAGCTTTCATCACAATCCAGGTTTCAGGAATCTTGAAACCGGGATAAGCACGAGAGCCTCATCCTTGGTAAAATGCACAGTGTATTCTTTGTCACATATCTGAGAGACACTCAAGAGATTGTGCTTCAACTCTTCCACGAAATTTAACTTCTCCAACTTAATTCTACCATTTGTAACCATACCGATTCCATTAATTTTTCCTCAACTTTCTCCGGCAAAACTAACTCTTCCTCCTTGAACAGCTTTCCAATCACGTAACAATTTCTTGTTACATGTCATGTGCCGGGAACAGCCACTGTCGACAACCCACATGTTGTTCACAGCCATGTTCGACTGTTCCTGCACAATTAAAGAAACAAATTAAAAAGGAGGGACCCAAGACCTGTTGGACTTGGGTTGATCAAATCGATTAAACGGTATCCAACTCCTTGGCTGCCCAAAGTTCCGTTGAGGGAAGTTTCTATTTGAGCTGAATGGAGGATATCTAGAAAATTGGTTATGAGGCCAATTAAACATTTTTGGGTATCTAGCATTTTTGTATTCAAAATTACCTGATCTGTTGTTTCTTTTGTAAGATTGAGATTGGTTTCTTTGAAAACTTGAATTTTTCCAACGATTAAAATCAGAGGTGTTATTATTATTACCAGCATCAGTTTTAAAGTGCTTTTTATTCTCAGTTATAGTTGGCCTCATATTTCTAGAATTTCTCCTTTTCAAAGGACAGTCATAGACAAGGTGTCCTATCTTATTACACCTAATACAACTCCTGTTGGGACAACTAGTGTTTGTCCGAACATTCGTTTCAGAAGTTGTAGCAGAAGATGGGGTTGTGTTACTGACAGGTTGTCTGACATATGGGGGAAGAAAAGGGTTTAAAGAAGATTTCTTTTCATCAAAAACATAACTCTCCCCCCGTTTTAGTAACACAACTTCATCATCTTTGTTGACAGAGTTGACGGAATTTGAACCTTGACTTGTGACAGGAGAACTTGTCTGACCAGTGTCGTTACTAACATTAGTATTAGCATTAGTAGTGCTTTTATCGACTTTAACGGGTACCGTGTTGACATTCACATTACCCGTTACCGTTCGATCAGTTTCAAAACTTTCAGATGGCTACAAGGATTATAAGTATAATTATTATTGAAAGGTGGTGGAACCTCATTATATCCAATTCCCCCTTTGTCGATAGGGGAACGTTGAACACTTAGGGCATGATCAAGCATCATGGATGAATTCCTAAACTGTTCAAGCTTCCTATTTAGTTCCACCACTTTTACTTGGTAATCAGCTATCTGCTTATCCTTTTCAGCTATAATTTTAGTCTTTTCTTCCACAACTTCATAGCTTAAATCGATGACTTGGTTTTTCTCAGCAAATGTAGCCTTAAGGCTTCTTATATCTTTTTCACTAGATTTTAGTTTTACAGAGAAACTATTTTCTTTATTTTTAGAAAAATGGTGCTCCTCTTTTAACGTTTTTAACTCTTTATCCAAGTTAACATACTGATCAGCTAAATCATTTAATTGTTCAGACAATTTCTCACATTGTTCACACTGAGATCCTGAACTTACCTCTGAGAGCTGATCGTTCACTTCTTCCATGTATGCTTGATTTTCCACTGACTCTTTATCACATCTTCCACTCTCTATGTTTACCAGATTTTCTTGTTCAATCACCTCCTCAACTTGTATATTCCAGTTATACCCACCGTTCTGTTGAGACACCTTAGCTTTAATTTCATTTCCACTTACATTCTGTTGAGTAGGTCTGTTCTGACTTCGTTCGACTCTTTCATTCGTACACTCTCTAGCAAAGTGTCCATTATGTTGATAGTTGTAGCAGCGAACCTTTGACTTGTCGAACCCCGGTCTCTCTCCAACGAATTTTCTGCCAGTTTTCTTCATAAACCTTTTCACCCTTCTCACAATCATTGCCATTTGCCACTGCAGATCCATTTCTTCCATGTCATCAGCACCTATCTGATCATAATCCTCATCCAATGTTGCAGGGTCAACTAACTTTCCCTTGATGTAGTTCTCATATGAGGCGATGAAAATTGTTGTTCATCTGATTTCTCACTCATAGGCATCTATGAGTAATTCTTGTTCAAGGCACTGGCTGAGGACTTACCAGTTAAGGATTGAGATTTTGACGAGCTACTTCCACTCGCTACAAAGCATATGTCACCATCCATATTCATCACCACATGACCATCTTGCGTAGAGTTTGGTTCACCTCCCGAGTAATAAGAAGTTGACTCTGATTTGGAGCTTGAGTTTGAAGACCCTTTTGCACCATACATTCCCGAATCCTGAACCTGATCAGTAGGAGTCTCTTTCCTTATCATATTTAGCTCGTAATTACGCAACTTATTCACCACCGTTTCCAAATCAAAAGTTTCAAACTCTTTATCTTCTCTCATTAAAACTGTGTATATATCCCATTTTGGTGGGAGAGCATCCAGAAGTTTTTCTACAATTTCAGGCTCTGTGTACTTCAAGGAGTAGTTATTCAGTTCCGTCATCAGGTGATAATATCTTGTGATGATGTCATCGAGTGACTCATTCTTAAATCCTTTGAACACTGAGAATTGAGTTTTCAACAACTTCGACTTTCAGTTACAAATCCCGACATTACCCTCATAGCGATTCTCTAATGCTTCCCATAAATCTCTGGCAGATTTGTACTTTCTGAAAGTATGAAGAATCTCTTGAGGTAGTGCCATGGTGATTGCATCTAGAGCTTTACTTTCAGCCTCTAATACATTTTCTTTTCATCATCCTCCATCATATTGTACTTCTTAAGTTGCTCTCGACCTTCAAACATAGCAGTTGGAGGAATATATCCATATTGAATGCAGACCCACATCTTTGCATCATGATATTTGACATACTGTTCAAACCTATCTTTCCATGCAACGAAATCAGTTCCTTTCAGAAGTTTTGGGGCTTTAGTTGCTGAACCAGCTTCAACCTCCATTTTTACCAATTCTGTGATGTTTATCGAAGTCATACTTGAATGAAACGAGACCTAGAAATCAAATTTAGTGAACTGTGAATAGTGAGCAGCGAAGTTATTATAACTTTGCTAGCCACCTACTTCGCTAGCCACCAACTTCGCAGACCTTAACTTCGCAGATCTTAAAAGTTCGCTGAACTTACAACTTCGCATATCTTATAAGTTCGCCAAAACCCTTTATCTTCGCTAAAAACCCTAGGTTTTGTGTCGACAACTTCGCTGGGAGCTCGGCTTAGATCTGCAACTTAGAATCTTTGATTTCGAAGGTTTCAGGGGTACAATGAAGTGCGATTTGAAGGGTATAGTTGAGAAACAAGCAAAAGAACGGTATACCAACGTGAAACGATTCTGAGAATATTCTATTGGAATAATCTTAACACTCGAGTGATAATCCCGAACCACACAATCGCGAGCAAATGCTCTGATACCAATTGTAGGTTCCCAGCCGGATCTACACAGGAGTATCTCGTAACACGAGGGTGCGGAATCCCCTACGTATACGATACAAGTGCTAAGACGATGAACACGTAAATCACACGTAAACACATGAATATAAAGGAATACTTGTAGAATGATGATATTGATAAAACAAATCACCAAAACACGTAACACAAAGGTCACCAAAATACAGCCGTCAAAAGTTATCTAAATGAGCCGAAGTTAGGAAATATATATCACGACAACTTTGCCTAACATGCTAGGCGAAGTTTTCCTAACTTCGCTGCCTTTCCAAGTTCGCCAAACACAAAAGCAAACTAAACACGTTCAACACAAAACAAACAATGCAAAGATTACAGACACAAATAAACACGATATAAATGAACTACTGGCATCATGCACCAACATCCTGACTATCCTGAGCATGTTTATCATTTAAACAAGGCTCTTTATGGTATTCACCAAGCCCCGATAACTGGTACACACTTGTTGACCATCTTATTGATAGTAGCTTCAAATGAGGGACGGTGGATTGTACTCTCTTTTATAAGATAGTTGTTGATGATTTGCTCATTGTCCAGATTTATGTCGACAATATCATACTTGGCTCTACAAATGACACACTATGTAAGGACTTAGAGAAGTCGATGAAGACCAAGTTCGAGATAAGCTCGATTGGAGAAATGAGTTTCTTTTTAGGTTTGCAAGTTCATCAGTCTGAAGACGAGATCTTTATCCATCAGATGAAGTATGTGAATGATGTCTTGAGCTGATTCAAGATAATTGCCGAAAAAGTCCCTTCTACTCCTCTTCTCGTGGGTCACAAAGTTTCAAGGGATGAATTAGAGGATACCGTTTATCTGAGCCTTTACCGAGCAACGATTGGTTCATTAATGTATTTTACTACATCACATCCTGATATAATGTTTGTTGTTTGTCTGTGTACTAGGTATCAAGTGAGTCCCCAAGTGACTCATCTGGCGACTGTGAAGCGTATTTTTCACTATCTGGTGGGTATTCTGACATCAGGTTATGGAATCCCAAGGATGATAGTTTCGATCTTACTGCTTTCTCAGGTTCTGACTATGGAGGATGCAAGATCAACTTCAAGTCAACGACGTCGGGTACGAACTACTGATATGAAAGGACTGATGACCCAAAAATTGTGCAAGCAAACTACTGAAGATCCGAACTACCGAGGACTAACAACTGATGGCACAAACATCAGTTGTTTTCAGCAAGGATCAATAGTTAGCATAGGATTCTTTTATAGTCAATTGTTTGTAATTAGTCCACAAGTTGTTTGTAACTAGTTTGTTAGATGTCACTTTCACCTTCAGCTCATTAGTTGTTTCACACATGTATATAATGAAGAATAGAGTCTCTTAATTATTAACACTTTTACACATCACAACATTCACCTGATCAGTGTACTCTTGTACAGAACATCACTGAATAAATGATGAGCTAAGGTTGACGTGGATCAATAGATTGTAATCTTTCGATTATAGTTAATGCGAAGTTGTTCTTCCATATGAAACCGCAATTTCTTTATGATTTCCGCTGCTTATTTTCTTTAACAATACTAATTAGTTCATAATTCAAATATGGATTTAGTTAATGTGATACTAATCTATTCTAAGGATTAGATCAATCGTTTACGGTTTTATTAATGTAATTGTGTTCATTTGCTTAGATGGAATATTTAGATCCTAACAATTTGTGTCAGAGCCATGGATCTCTGAAGTTGATCTAATAATCAATTTAGAAACAAGATCTAAACTCAAACTGATTATTCAGTTATGGAATCTAGTTTTGAGCAAAACTCAGTTGGTTACTCTGTTGTTAGTGAAAAACTAGTTGAATTGAGAATCATGTCATTTATACAAGATCTTCATAACATCAGTCCTACCTCCAAACCGCCTATGTTGGTTCAAGGTCTCAGAGAATACTTCACAGTCTGTGCTACCAAATTCCTGGTTGATGTATAGGAAATTATACATCTTTTCAGAACTAAAATATCTCCAAATAAGCGTAATTCCGACAACTATATTAGAATAAATAACCACTAATGTTTATAATTTCTATTATAGGTAAATATAGTCCTAAGAAATTAAACAAGCTGAAATACAAAGAAAAACATAGATAAACGATGAAAACAGAACTCAACACACCCCATGGTGAATCAAGATATGGCCATGCCTAGAGCATACGAAGTAAAGAAAAAAATCATGAAATCAAGATATGGCCATGTTATCCCAAACATACCCCATGTCATCAAGACCAAGAAGAAAAAACAAAATAGAAGGTTATGAAGGAAAACACGGCCATGCCTTCCCAATACACGGCCATGCCTTCAAGTACAAGAGAAAAGGACAAAACTGATGGAATTTGGACTATTGTGGAACTCAACATGGTCGTGCCTTGCTTAACTCGGTCGTGTTAACCTATAGTCGGACGATCTGACAAAGAACAATAAATGTTGCAGGACAACAATGAAGACATGGTCGTGCCCCACTCAACACAGCCGTGCCTTGAGGGTCTGATCAGCCTATATATTGAATGATCATCGTCTTAATTCAACACCCCTTGGAGAAACATTTAATACACATTTACCCATCTCCAACCACCTCTTTACACCTCCATTAATAAGGGAATTAATCCATCCATCCAACCCTTGAAGATTAAGAAGATTAAGCTTTTGGGTGAAGTCATTAGTATCAAAGATTAGTCATCCAAATTGGTTAGATTGTTTCAATTTGATCATGTTTGTATCTATTACTTTAATATTTATCATTATGCTTATTAGCAGCTAAACTTCTAAAGTATCATCTTTGTTTATAATGAATCTTAATATAAGAATACTAATGATAGTAAAACATGTGATTGGTTTTTAATAATTAATGGTTATGTAGCAAATATCACTTGATGATGAATGTTAAAATACTCTAAAAAGTACCCTAAGTGCTAAGCTTGACGATAAGCTGAGAAGTTGATAGTCTTGCGAGCCTTGGAGAACCTTAAAATAGACACCAAGACCCCGAAATTGATTATAAGTCGAGAAATCGCTATTCTTGTGAGCACTTGGTTGATAAATTAAGAATCCTTAAAATGAACCCCCAATTACCAAGCTTGACGATAAGCCGGGGAACTGCCACTCTTGTGAGGTTTTGGGGAATAACTTAAGAATATTTAAAAGAGCTACTAAGATTCCGAGCTTGATGATAAGTCGAGAAAACGCCATTCTTGTAAGGTTTTGGTAGGGGGGGAAACGTGAATCCTAATATTAAAATGGACCAAATGGAATATTAGTAGTGATTAAACATTTTAGAATTGGAATTATCAACAATGTTGTGAAAAAGGATTGTTGATGTTCAACCACTAAAGTCGGTTAATTACTCGTTAAGTGGGTGTGCAACATAACCTACTCTAAGCAACTCTTGAGTGGTTATTACATGAGTTTTATAATTGTTCAAGAGTTGTGTGGGTTAATACTTGGTAATTTAAGGTTAATCATTTATAACTCAACTAATCTTACTTGGTATGTTATGTATAATACAAAGGTTATTCTCACTAAGATATCAAGGACAATTCACTTAGTAATTAAAGGGATTGTCTCATCTTTAAAGTGAGTTAACTTATCTTTATCAAAAATCACTTGCTTACATATAAGGATGTTTTATTAAAATGGGTCAAGAGTTATCTCTTTTTCTAATTAACATGGAATAACATGACTAACGATGTTATTCTCATGTTTAATCACCATAGCAAGCTCATATCACATGTTTACTAATCAACTATTAAACCTAGTTAAGAGGAGTTTAGCCAATATAATAAACTTTTATCCTTGATCTTTTTTCTCTCTAAATGTATAAAAACCAAAAAATATTGTCTTTTAATTCAAACTTAACCAACTTTGGAATCAACATTGGTATCTACACATAAGAATAAATCAATAGCACTGTGTGGTTAGGATCCAACCATACCTTCCCGGATGAAACAGGACAACCAAGTAAATATGTTGGGCAGATGAGGAAACATGCTTGGGAAAAACTGACACCTCACCCAGGAAATAACTACAATCCAAGCGTTTTAAAAAGTGCTGAAGTAGAAGATATTTTGATGAGATATATCCACTGCCTTTTAGGTCACACCGTCATAAAACCCGGCAACAATGGAGCACTTGTGAACCTTAGAGATTTGTGGGCCCTATACTGTATCAAGACAGAGAGTCATTGCATCATCACTTACCTTCTATGTTCATTACTTGCTAAGAATGCACGACCTAGGATAGGGTTGCATGTATATAGTGGTGGATGGATTGTTAGGCTTTATGAAAAAATATCATGTAGACACAAGGACACTAGGGCCAGCACCACTACCAATAGACATCCAGTACTGCTCAAGGATGGGAATGGTTGAGGTGATCTCCCATGATCCATACGAGGTGCGGTTTGTGGATTGCTGACCCTCACTATTGATCCAGACAGCCCATAAAGGGTCCCATTTCCAACCAAGTTAGTGTCTACCCGGGGGGGGACCTTCGAATTCTTTGAGTTGTACTTTATCCAAATTATACTATAAAAATCTATAAAATTCACCAATACTTGGTGAATTTTCTTTCGGATCAAACTTAAACAAACCTTTCATTCTTCATTCGTTCGTTACTTTAGTCTAATGAATGATCTCATTTGTTATATCAAACTAAACGAATGAATCCACTCGTTAAGAATACATCTCATTCGTTAAACAAAATTAACGAATGATACTTATTCGTCATAGTTCATAACCAATGAATATCTCATTCGTTACAAAGAACGAATGTGAAAAGATGAATGACAAGTTTAACTTCGATTGATCAAAAGTCAAAATTGCGAAGAACACAATAAGTCAACATGTAATTTTAAATTTACAATCAAACTCAAACATCTGATTTATACATTAAATCTTATATCATTATGACCCGAATGATATCAACTAAAAATCCTAACATTCTATTTGATTAAACTGAGATGATTCAAAGGTTAATTGGTCAAGTTTATGTCTGTTCATTTTTCATCTAATTAAACCCTTAAATCTAGATGAAAATTGATAATCAACACATCATTGTATTTTTTCATTACCTATAGAACATGTAACAATCACTCAAATATCAATTTAACTAGTTTAGGGTTTTTGAAAAATTTTGTCAGAGTGTCGTAGGACTCTCTCTTTTCTACATAAACAGGATATACGAATGAAGATCCACTCATTTCCATATGAGTTTATATATGCCGTACATGTGGCACAAAACCCTAGGAACACGAATAGACTCATTCGTCATGCTTAAATATACGAATTACTATTCATTCGTATGCTCATTCGTTTACATAGTTAACAAATAAACACATACGTTAAAACATAACAAATAACCTCTTATTCGTTATTCATTCATTATACTATTTTAACGAATCAACACCCATTCATTATCAGATAGCTGAAGCGAATATGTATTATTATTAATGAATGTAATAAATTCTCTTTCATTCTTTAACAAATGGTCATCCATTCGTTGTTAACATTAACAAATGAACTCTCATTCATGGCAACAGTTGTAACGAATGGTGAATTACATTAAAAATGAAGTTTTGCCCTTTCAAAATCAATAAATTAACTATCAAAACCAATGTTTTGATATATTTACTTTAAAGTACATAAAATTTTTACCCAAAAGGTAATCATATTACGTTAAAAAAATTACGTTAATAGACTAAACTTAAAATTGTGGGAAAATCTTTTTCTTTCCAATTCTTTTGTCCACTTAGCTAGGTAATCGAAAATAATCCAGAAATAAAATCGTTTTGAATTTTGAGTATTTTTCAAATTAAAACCAAAAAAAAAATAAAACTACAAGAAAAAATAAAACGTAATCTACGAAAGTAGTACATATTTTTGTGAGTTGAGAAGGGAATCATATTGATCGATAAATTCATCCATAAAAGATTTCTTCAGGCTTTATTATGACTGGTGTTTAGTCGTTCATTGATATTGTTATCCACTTCTTATAACAAATGTTTCAGGAATTTTTGTGATATGATTAACGTTCAATTAGGGCACAAGATATCAGAAACTATCAACCTCTAATCTCGATTCAGGCTTAACTTGAATTTTACCATGTCACCCCAACTTGACTTAAACCATTAACCCAGTTGATAAAAATATATGATTTATATAATATAGCAATCTAGCAAATAATCTCCACTATAAGATATACCCTTGTTATCAAGCAATACCCCAAATTTCCTTTATCGTGAATGAGTATGAACGATTTCATCTGTATGGATTGCAGACATTGTATCCCCTAAGGTCCGTTTCTTATTGGTATTAAGACGCGTGCAAGGAAGGAAAAATGTATGACTGACAGCGTGGTTGATCAAGTCAGTAATGAATTTGTACAAAGTACAGAAGTGATCAAGTTTAATGACTTATAATAGGTTCGCTTATAAAGTAATTTAATATTCACATTTGTGAATACCCAGATGATAAACTGCATAAAGACTCATAGTGTCCAGAAATTTGGAGCATCCTATCAATACAGGATTTAAGGCCGTAAGACCATACACCGTTGAAGGTTAACCATTAACAAGATGCTTTATTTAAATTTTGATCTTTTTTTTATCAAACAGATTTAAGGCTTGAGTATGACAGCCTATTACGTTTCTGCCTTCATCATCAAGACTTTGTAAGGGACTAACACCTCATTCAATTGGGCAATTTTTATCGTTTATATCATATACTCTACCTTACTTGTTTGTTTACAACCTAACAAAACACCAATACAATTAAGCACACAATCTTTTATGCCTATTTGTATACTGAAATTTATAATATAAATGATCAATGTACTATCATTTTCCTTTTTTGCTTCAAAATTCATTTTGAGGAGAAAAAATTTTTAATGTTTTTGGATTTTGAAAATATCCAATTTTTTTGGATTTTATCTATACAAAGTGAAAGCACAAATTTTGTGTATTTTTCCCATTTTTCTCCCCCTAAAAACCAAAATCCTAAAGAAAGAAAAATAACAAACAAAATTGTACAAAACATAAAAATGATTACCCGAGATTTTGGATATCAGCAAATTATTTTAAACCATTTAAAACAAGCAAAAATTTGAATCTCGTTTTATCAAAATCTTTTGTAAAAAGGTCTGCCTTTTGATGATCCATGTGAACTTTTTTAATATCAATTAGTTTCTTTTCATAACAGTCACGGATAAAATGATAACGAATTTCGATATGTTTCATTTTAGAATGGTGCACGGGGTTCTTCGTGACGCATATAGCAGCAGAGTTATCAATAATAATTGGAGTAGTAAGAAACTTCAAACCGGAGCAAGAGGAATATGGAAATATCGAAAAAAATCTATCAACGAAGCAATAAAACATTTTTTCCGAATAATCGTTCAAGCATATGATTATTTAAAGGAAACGGGAAATGATCCTTCCTTGTGGTGTCATTAAGCTTCCGTTAGTTGATTCATACTCGCCAGCTTGTGATGGTTTTCATCGGAATTAGCCCGTCTTTCTCGTTCATCACCACCGTCATCCCTCCCTTTTTTGACATAACTTGGACCTAGACTAACCCAAGGTGAATCTAAGATTAGATAGATTAGTCCTGCATCAAGGAGTTTAATAACTTCTTTATCCACCATATCTTGAATGTTCGGATTAAAACGCCTTTAATGTTGGACTACAGTTTGTATCATTCCGCCATGAGGATTTTATGAGTGAAAAAAAGAAAGTTTAATGCCCTTGATGTCAATGATATTCTAGGTGATGACCTTCTTATGGTGTTTCAAGACCTTAAGTCGTTTGTCCTTTTCATCTTTGACAAAATGTGCAGAAATAGTTATAGGAAGTTGGGAGTCGTTTTCAAGAAATACATATTCTAAATGAGCCAGGAGTTCTTTTAACTTCAAGATGGTGGTTCTTCAATGAAAGGCTTTGCCATTTCCTTGCATTTAATAATCTCATAAATCGCTTATGGTGCTTCTTTGCTGGTGTTGTCTGCAGTATGATCTTCTTCTTCTCAAAAGGGTTCAGGATTAGGCTCGACTATGATTTGTGTTTTGAGAGCAGTTGCGATAGAGGACTCTCTCACATAACAACTCATCGTTGGAATCAATAATATCAATAAAATATAGTGTGTCATCATGATGTTGTGGGTGTTGCATAGACATATCTATATCAAACGTGATTGCCTCATCTTATACCTTGAGTGTGAGTTTGACCATGCAAACATCAATGAGGGCCTTTTCGGTGGCCAAAAAGGGTCTTCCTAAAATCAGAGGTACGCTTTTGTCCTCATCCATATCAAGAATTACAAAATCTACCGGGAAACAAAATTTGTCAACTTTGACAAGCATGTTTTCAACAAATCCCCAAAGATATTTAAGTGATCGGTCAGCAAAATGAATGCTCATGCTGGTGGACTTTAGTTCTCATATCCCTAGTTTTGCAAATACCACATAAGAGATTATATTAATGCTAGCTCCTAGGTCGGCCAGGCATTGCTTACAGACAAATTTCTATGAGACAAGGTTCTGTAAATTCCCTAGATCAGTTATCTTCTGTGGCGGTTTATTTTGAAGAATAGCTAAGCACTCCTCTTTCAAGGTGACATGCGAGAGTTCCACTAGCTTCCTTTTGTTTGTTAGGACTTCTTTTAGAAAAGTGGCATACATCGGCATCTAAGCGATAGCTTCAACAAAAGGGATGTTGATATGGAGTTGTTTGAAGAGTTCCAGAAACTTCCCGTACTAGGCTTCCAATATTTCCTTCTTCAGACGACCAGGGTATGGTATAGATTGAACATAATTTCTGACTTGCTCCTTTGGTTATACGGTAGTTGTTGGGTCTAGCCTCTTGTGCACCTTCTAGGGAGTTACATAATTATGTTCCATGACTGGTTTCGAAGTTGGTGATTCAATGGTAGTTGTTCTGACACTTCTTAAAGTAATAACATTTGTCGCATTTTGATTTGTGATTGTGTTGCTTGAAAGAGTACCATGTGGTCTTTTAGATAGTTGTCAGGTAATTTGTCCTATTTGGGTTTCTTAATTTTTCAAAGATGCTTGTTGGCTATTTAGGTCATCATCATGTTTCATTAAAACTTTATTGATTTCAAGGGCCCTTAGTCGGCTCATTTTTCTGCTCTGTATTTTTTTGCCATAATCTTAGTCAACATTTTTTCTATTCTTGAGTTGTCTTGGAAGTTACTGTTAGTGGGGCCTTATCCTTTAAACTTAGGTTTAGGCTAGTATGTTTGATTCATCGTCCTCTTGTCAAATCCTGGTGGGGCTTGACCATTACCTTCGTTTTTCCAACTGAATTTTGGATGGTTTCTCCAACCTGGATTGTAGATGTTGCTGAAGGCTTTGATCTGGCAGGATACGAAATCAACTTCTTCCATGGCCATAAGGACTTTTGCATTCATTGATTTTGTGTGATCATCCACGTGTGTCACAACTGATTTTCGTCTTTTCCAGCTCGGCTTGCAGTTGTTCGAATTTCTTAGAAAGTGCTTAAAGTTGTACAGTGACAAGGGTGTTGGAATCGATTTGGTGCATTTCTTTATGGGATGGAATAGATCGTGGTTGGTTATAAATAAAATTTTCTTTGCTGCCTTCTCCAGAATGTCAAATTCTTCATTTGAAGATTTAGATCCCAGATCACCGTCAGCAATTAGGCCAATTGCCTATTTGTTCTGGCTGGATTGTTCGTCAAAGAAATTTTATACTTGTAGCAACATGTTCAGTCCATGATGTGGGAACCTTATTAGAAGACTGTTGTATCTCTAGCAAGCTATGTGTAGCGATTCACCGTCTTTGATTTTGAATCTGGTGATGTTGACTGGATATTTTGCAGTTTTTTCAGACGGAAAGTATTTAAGAAGGAATTGTTCTACCCTTTGTTCCCAATTGGTGATAGATCCAGATGGATGAGATTCTATCCAAGGTATGTCCTCGAAGAGAGAAAAGGAAAAGTTTAAGATTGGCTTGATATTTTGAACAGTTTTGAATTTTGAAGGTTCCGCAGATTCATAGGAATCGAGAAATGTGATAGAGAGAGAAAGGGTCTTCAAAGAGAAGTCCGTGGAATTTAACAGAATTTTTTACCATATGAATGATTCTAGATTTGATTTCGAAGTTTGTAGTGATTTCGGGTGGTGCCACACCCCTGCCATGCCCTTGAAGTGTTGGCTTGGCATATTCGCTCATGTTTGGTTCTGCCATTGGGTATTATATTTGATCTTCTTCCGGTTGCGTACTCTTTGATGAAAAAGTCGTTCGGGGTCGGAAACTGGTGGAACAAGCTCAGGTGCTGGTGTAGAGGACATTCATCATGTAGGAATGTAGATAAACAAAATATAACGAAATAAATGGAAATTAAAAATTAAATATTGCTTAATTATAGACAATTGTTAAAATAAAACTTGAATCGTTCTTAAAATTGTTATAGTGTCCCCGGCAATGGCGCCATAAACTTGATATCGTGCGTGAGTGTATATAAATTGTTATGGGTTTTCACACAAGATTGTGTTTTAAATTTATAAAATGATTTCTACTAAAACTAAACCACAAGCAAATAGGCAAGTGTACCTGTCGTATATGTAAAATAGTATTTGTAAGAACCAAATATCGATCCAAGGACACGGAATCTTTCTAATAATAAATCTTTGTTATTAAATTAACCAGAAGTGATGATCACTAAAGGTTTTTTTTAAACTAAATCTTTGTTAAATTAAATACGCAAGTAGATAAATTTTAGACTAGAAAATCAATATATTAAGGTTACCATCTAAATTATAAAATTCACTTAACTCTTCTTTGATGATTAATATTATGGATATGTGATTAATTTGCTTTAATAATATAAGATAGAATAATCCCTCAATTCTAAGCAAATCACCCTATAAAAGAAAGTAGAATGCTAACTTCATGTCTACCACGAGAATATCATTTTATATGATGAAGTAGTTTTAGTGAAGTAAAGATTATGATTAACTTCAATTTCTCAAACACTAATCCTAACAACTTTTAGGGAACTATAGTTTATTCACACAATCCCCCTTGGTTGATTTAAATATATTATAATTACACATTCTTTTAACGTATGATTTCTTTAACTAGCATGACAACATAATCAATCGTACTTAACAATCTTATTTTAGAATTACCAAATCAAGATAAATATTGATGATAGCATGTCTCTCGTATTATAAAATCCAGTACAAGGAAGCATGTTTTGGATAAAATATCAAATCAAGATTTTCTTTTACCATTTCGAGTCCCCAATAACAAGAATGGTTATAAAAGTTTGGTTTAAAGATATTAATCATCAATCTTGAATTAATGGATTGAGGTGACAAAACATGTTTCATTAAAAGATAATTGCAGAATAATCATTACTTCACCAAAACTAAATCACATATTCAATATAATCATCAATACGAATTAAGTTTCAACATAGATTTAGATGGTAAATAGAAGTTTAGCTCATGATGAGCATGATAATGAACATCAAAGAAGATGAAGATGTTAAATATATGATAAACTAGAACTAATGAAATTATTGATGAATCTTCCATTTAAGATGATGATGGATGCTTCCAAACCTTCAAACTCGTCAATTGATCTTCAACATGAGTGTAAAGTGAGTAAGTGATTAACATGTCCAAATCCTGGAGTGACGTGATGAGAGCATGTTGTCTGCTTAATGCATCAGCAACGGTGTTGTTTTCACATTCTCTATGTTTAATCACATAAGAAAATTCGTGTAGGTATTCAACCCATTTAACATGATGTGGGTTCATCTTGTGTTGACCGTTAATGAACCGTGGGGCTTGGGGATCATGATAAAAAACGAACTCACCCGGTAATAACTCGTGGCGCCAATAATTAAGACATCAATAAAGCTCTTTATCGTATGTGTTGTATTTTTGTTTTACATCACTCAGTTTTTCACTAAAAAGGCTATGGGTCAGTTCTCTTGACTGAGAACACCTCCAATTCCAAACCGAGAAGCATCGTACTAAACTTGGAAAGAAAGTTGAAAGTTGGGTGATGCGAGTATGGGGGTTCAGGTGACTTGGTTTTTTAATTCCTCAAAAGCAGTAGTAGCCGATGTGGTCCAAACAAAAACTATTTCCTTTGAGGCGGTCAGTTATCAAGGCAACAATCGAGCTGAAACTTTTTTATAAAAAGACACTAATCCATGGAAACTCTAAACAACGTGAATCGAAGCGGGTGTTGGACAAGTAGTGCAGCTACCTTGGACTCGTCCATGCGTATACCATGTCCTAAAATTAGATAGCCCAAAAATATAACCTCATCTGACAAAAATGGCACTTGGTGCTACTAACATATATTTTTTTATCCCGAAGAATTGTAAAAACTTATCGAAGGTAATGAAGATGTTGTTGAACGTCTTGACTGAACACCAGGATGCCATTAAAATAAACAACAACACAATGACCAATAAGGGCTTTAAAAACATGGTTCATCAGTCGCATAAACATGTATGGGGCATTCAAAAGACCAAAGGGTATACTCATAAAGCCCATCACAAGTTTTAAAGGATTTTTTCCACTCATCACCGGGTCGCATTCGAATTTGATGATACCCACTGTGTAGATCAATCAATGAGAAAACTAGTGATCCATTTAATTGGTTTAGTATGTCTTCGAAACGATGTATAGGGAACCAATATTTGATGGTTATTTTGTTAACTGTCCTGCTATCAATACACATTTGATACGCCCCTCCGAGTTTTGGTACGAGAAACGTCGGAACAGCACAAGGACTCATACTCTCCCGAATAAGGCCCTTCTCTAGTAGCTCGGTAACTTGTCGATGCAGCTCTTCAAACTCTTTCGGGTTCATACGATTGGTAGGTTTGTTTGGAATAACCCTGGAATAAATTCAATACAATGTTGAATGTCATGTCTGAGAGGTAATCCGGTGGGTATTTCATCCGGAATCACCTCCTGGAACTCATAAGGAGTGCTTGTACTTCGATAGGTAGTGCTCCTCGTGATACATTATGTTCAGCAATCAAAAGGGTGTAAATACTAGGAGGGGTGGTTTACCTTTTGAAGTCAATGAAAACTGATTTGTTGAGGATGACAATTTCGGTACTTGTTTCTTGAATATCATTTGGTGCAAGCATAATGTTGACACTGTCCTTTTTGAACGAGTATGTAGTTTTGAACCTGTCATGTTTTTGTGCCTATCATATTGCCACGGTCAGCCCAACAACACATGGCAAGCATCCATCGGGATGACTTCACACCACACTTCATCCGAATATCGGTTGGAAATAGAAAATTGCACAAGACATCATTGAGTAACATTAACAATGTTTCCTTTTTAAACCAAGTTAACTGATATGGATCAGGGTGAGGTTCTACTTTTAAACCCAACTTTTCCAACATTGTTTTTGCGGCCATGTTTTCGCAACTCCCACCACCGATAACAATGGAACAAATGATCCCTTTGGTTGTACTCTTCGTGTAGAAAATGTTTTTACGAAGCCATAAAGTTTCATCAATTAACGGATTCATACCCCTACTAAGGACTCATTGGGTGACGAACGCCTCCCCTTTAAGTGGATAAATAATCTCATCATACGTTATCATTTCACCTTCATTTTTGTGTTGTACACGGGTACACTATCTTTAGTAAGCATGACGAGATATTTGTTAGGGCATTACCAAGCGAAGCGGCTTAGGCCCTGACATTCGAAACATCGATTCACTTGCGACGAAGTTGTGTACGAGGTAGCAGGGACACCCAAAACATCAAAAAGTTGTTGGACTACCCGAACCCTCGGCCTGGATTAGGCTAAGTATTGAAAGTGTGGCCTTGCCCTTAGCTTTAAGTTGTTTCTCCACCTTTAATTCCAACCTACAATCATCGTTGAAACTCCAATAGGGTTGAAGCTGGACAATACATGAGATATCGGGACGTAACACTCCCCCCCCCCCAAGAATCGTGCAATTAATTATTCATCCTCCTCCGGTCCTCTACCCCACATCTCATTCGGAACCTGTCAAATTCAACAATTACATCCTCAATGATAGAGACCTGTTGGGATAAGTTATGATATACCATTGAAAGCCTCTTAGTGACAATTGACTGGTGAAAATTTTTTATGTAACAACTTCTTCATTTTATCCTAGGTTTTAGTTTTCAACTTTCTGTCTTGAGCCCTATTTTCTTTATGTGATCCCACCATAAGAAAGCATGTTTATGCAGTTTTATAGCAACGAGTTTGTAAGGCCCCGGTCCCAGTGCCCTACTTTGGCGTTGGATTTATTCATAAACACAATTCTAAATATCAGAGTTAATTAAAACTTTCGCGAAATAAATAAAACTTCAAACATTCGTTACAAACATTCAAAACTTGTATTTAAAACATAATATAAAACATCTTATTTAACATCATGACAAATCTTTCTGCAGATTTCAGCTTCTTCAGATCCTGCCATGTGTCCCCCTCAAGCTAATTGCTTCAGTCTATTGACCTGCGTGCATACTAAAAGTCAGCTATGCTGAGTGAGTTCTAGTTAAATCAGGTAACATACAATACATTCACATATTTACTCATACGTGTCCGTAGATACATATACTTACTTAAGTTGCTTATCTTTCTTTCATACATACATAAGTATATACTTTCTTTCTTTCCTTCATACTTTCATATTTTATCTTGCTTTACATACATACTTATACGTTTTAAAGAGTCTTTCGCCCTATAACCTCACATATATTATTAGGTTCTGCCACCCTTAAAAAGCCTTTCGTCCTATAACCTTACAGATCTTGTTAGGGTCTTCCACCCTCCTTCACAGATATTATTAGGGTTTGCCACCCTCCTTCACAGATTTTATTAGGATCTACCACCCTCTTACCGTCAATTCATACATACCTTCCTTTTGTTTTATATTTATATACTTTCATACATACTCTTAATTTTTTCTAAATCATTCATATATAATACATACATCATTCATATATCATACATAGATCATTCATAAACATTCACATAGCATAAAGTTACCACTTAAGGTAATTGTATTAACTAATCACATCGAGTATGCACACAGCCCCGAAAACATAAAAAGGAAGTGGGGCTAGAAACAAACCTGAGCTTGGTTCCTTTCCGAATTAATGGTAACTCCTCTCTTTAACTGGGACGCAGCTAACGGTATAACAATTACACGTATCAATTAACTATCACTACCCATATCGTACTTCTAGTTTATATAACCCTCAAAGAATGGGGGTCCGGGGGCAGCGCCCCTGGCAGCAGGCTCTAGGGGCGGCAGCCCCTAGCAGGGTCCAAGGGGTAGAGCCCTTGGCTGGGGTCGGGCACCATTCGTTATTCCAAACATTATGACGAATGATTCCATTCGTTATAACGAATGGCTTGATCTGAGACGAAGGAGTGCATAACGAATGACTAAGGCCATTCGTGCTTTCTTTGAGACGAATGAGAGGCTCATTCGTTACAAGAGCATACGAGTGTATCTTATAACAAACGACTTGATTCGATGTCTTATCATGATGAATGGATGAGTAACGAATGAATAAGGTCATTCATGACTTCTATAGGACGAATGGGAGGCTCATTCATTACCAGAACATACGAATGTATCTTATTCGCTATGACTGCTTAACGAATGATCAGCCATTCGTTTATTATAGCGAATGAACATCAGTATTATCAAATATTTGACCCAAATCGTCATAGTCAAAATTAATAAGAACATCGATGGTCAACAGACACCAGATCTACAATTAAACCTCAACTCACGATGAAACAACAACAAATTGGCATCAATATTCTCGTAATTACCTCGCTTAAAAACCCCAATCGTCCAAACATCTAAACATCGTGTTTTAATGGTGCGTTGATCGATCTATATTATGGGTTCTTTAAGTTAACAATTAACCTATCAAACGTCAATGAATCTCAACGAGAATCATCCCGTTTGATTACTCATTATCATTTGTATAGACCTACGAATACTAAATGATCCGAACAAGTGTTTCGTTATAAAACGTACCTTTCAACAAATCAATTTACATCTAGTCTAGATGTAGGTTTGTCTCGTCAGGATGCTCTAGCGTCAACAAGCTCGGGTCTTTTCCTTCAGATCTTGGTCCGTGATAAAGGAGGGTGTTTGTGTGTGTGTTTTTAGTGTGTTATGGTGGCTAGATGATAAGAATGAGAGTTTAGGGTTTTAGGGAGGGTTAAGGGGTTTATATATCCTTAAGACCATGGACCTAAGGCCCATCACCATCTCTTATTCCATCTTTTAAGGTTCAAGCCCACACTCTAATATTTTATTTAACCTTGAATAAATATAAACACACCCGTAAGTAAACGGAATTTCTTTTATTTAATATTATCCAAAGCAGGATGTGACAGAGTTTTTACCTTGTGTTAGTTGGGAATGTCCTTGAGAAAAAGATGCGTTCTACGGTACTAAGCCAATCAATAAACTCATCAGGCTGTGCCGACCATTGAACTCTGGGATTTCTATCTTCATGCCCATATTACGAAGTGGATCGGAATCATCACTACCAAAAAAAAGGCCTTTAACGACACGCATTGCGTGTCATTAATGGGTACAGATGACACGCAAATGCGGGTCGTTGAAGCCCCAGTCATAAACAAAATATGACACACTCGCGTGTCATATTGTATGACACGCATTAATGACACTCATTTGTGACACGCTTTTGTGACATACATGTATGACACGCTTTCGTTACTCACATTTATGACACCAATTTACGACTTGCATTTATGCGTGTCATTGTATACTTTTACAAAAAATATATATATATATATATATATATATATATATATATATATATATATATTGCATAATTACTAATTTTTACATTAATTACACAAATATAGCATCAAAACCATCCATTTCATTTCTTAATTATTTTGGAATTACGTATGCCCGAGACACATACTTATACTAATGTGGCTAACTGTGTTTGATCCAAGTCGGGTCATACCCAATAACAAGCTAGACAACACCAAATGTATTCTTTTAATGATTTGATCATTTAAACGAATACCGAACACTAAGTATTTAGAAAATTGGTTTTCTAAACAAACACACTTGAGGATTTAAATAAATTATCTAGATAATTTGTTTATATAAATTAATTATTTAATTGGTTAAATAATTATATAAATGTATGTACATTTTATAAAAATGAGTTTTATAAAATGAATGGAGATGTTTCAATGGTTAAAACAAAACAAAAAAAAAATAATAATAATAATAATAACCGTCCCCCCCATGTGGGTGGAGGTTTTTGGTCCAATCAAAAGCCTTGTCTTCTTAAGTTGACCACTTGATAAACCTCCATTCACAACACATGCATTTGTGTCTTGTTTTTGAATCCTTTCAAGTGTATTCAAGCTTCAAAATCTCTCTCTTCCTCTCTAATAAACTCACGGCAGCAGCAGAAGGAAAAAAGAGAGCTTGGTGAGCTTGTTTTGTGTTCATAAATCCTAGCAAAACAACTTGGTGTTGTCACAAATAGCTTGGGGTATCATACTCTTGAGGTCTTCTTCTTTGGAGGCTTGTCATTCATCCACCATCCCCTTCAACAACCCACTTGTTCTTCTAAAGGTAGAAGAAGGTACAATTTACATTTTGTGAGCATCTTGTTCTTGTAATTTTGATCCTTGGCTTCGGGTTTTAGTTTTAACATAATGGTATGTTCATTAACAAGTTTTAAAATCTAAGCTTCCGTTGCGTTTTCTTGTTAAATATGGTTAACTTGAACTTTGATAATCTTGTATAAAACCCAACAATGGTATCAGAGCCGGTTACAAGGACTTATGCTCCCTACATGTTCATAGATTTCGGGTTTTTTCATGGGTGAAAAAGGGAGGTCCGAAAATTTGGTGGATTTTACCCCTCATGGTTTTGTAAGATCTTGACATGCATGGAAAGATCTTAGGAAACCATTTAACATTTGGATGTTGAAATATCAAAATTGTAAAATTTTGGGGGGAGTGGCCGTAGCCTCTTGGGGGGGGGGCCGATTCTTTTTTGGGGGTATTTGGGCATTGGTTGCTTAGGTTGCATGCTTAGAACATTTGGTATGTTTGATTGTGTCATAACCGAAACCTAGACCTTGGATGTGTTGATTGTTGTTTGTGTATGTTGATTATGTTTATTATTCAATATGGTTGTAATAATTCATAATCTTAGGCTTGTGTAATTTATTTATTCATAAATTGGTATGTAATAAATAGATTAGTTGCATTTTCCTTTTTTTAGAAAAATATGTATTAGGATACATTTTGTAAAAATTGAAGATGCAAGAATTGGTGGATTTGGGCCTTGGACCGAAATTTTGGGCTTGTTGGGCCTCACCGGCCCATCATGGGATTCAAGCCCATTAGGCCCATAAATTTCACTCTTGGGCCCAAGAAGACTTTTGGAAGTTTGGAGCCCATTAACAAGCCCAACAAGAACACAACAACTTGGAGAGGATACTTGAAGCATTTGGATGCAAGGTCAAGTGGGAGTCAACATTCCATCCTTGTGTCATGTTTTGTCCCTTAGGTGTGACTTATGACCTATACTTGTTTCGGCTAACAAGTATGGTCAAATTTAGCGGTTTTCGGTTATGACTATATTTTGCATGTGTATGCTTGGTTGTTTGTTTTACTTAATGTAATGTGTGGTTGATAGATATTAGGATATCCAAACCGTCACATAGGAACGACAACAAGCATAAAACGGGTTCTAATATATATTTGGTAATATCGCGTCAATTAGTTTAATTAAATGGGTTTATTAAAACTAAGCGATCACTCATAATAAAATTGGTTTTATTATAACTAGAACCTTGAAAATTGGTTTTCAAAATCGCCATATTTCTAAATGCATGTTAGGATATGGCATAATGTTTTTCAACTAGAATATTTGAAAAATTTAAAATCCCTTTTTTCATAATTACCAAAGAAACAAGTCTAACACCATCCTTTTGTATGACACTTAACGTATTAGGAAACTTTTAATGGGATAAAGGTCACCTAACCATTTTGAGCAAACTAATATACTTAGGGTAATATTAACATATTTGTGGGATAAAGGTCACCTAACCACTTGTATGTTAATCTTACATGTTTATACAAGTAGGACGACTTGAATTGGAAACCATGTGATAAAGGTCACCTAAGCATGGGATCCAATGGTGTTGATGGGATAAACATGCCAACACGAAATAAGGATTTCGAATGGTCCCATACCTCTAGAAGTTGCAAAGGGTTGCAATTGTCAAGGTTGACTACCTTGTTAAATCAAATAACGGGATAAAGGTCACCTAACCGAAATTTGATTTATCGTTGGATTCTAGAATTTAATTATTATTTTAAAATCTGGGATAAAAGGGTATTAATAATTAAATTAATTATAATACTAAATAGAACTTTGTTAAATTTTGTAGATGGCCGCTAACAATGCAAACACCTCTACCCATAACACCCGTAACCTATCCTTAAGAACCATCCTTGAAAAGGATCGTCTAAACCATAATAACTTTATGGATTGGTATCGCAACTTGAGAATAGTTCTCAAACAAGAAGAGATATCATATGTCTTAGACGATCCCATTCCCGACGAGCCTAACGTGGAAGATGAGGAGGCTTATAACGATTGGGTCAAGTACACCAAAGATTCGGTGCAAGCCTCTTGCCTCATGTTAGGGACTATGATTCCCGAAATCCAAAAGGATTTCGAGCATCATGGGGCATACGACATGATAACTCAATTGAAGGAAATGTTCCTTCAACAAGCTAGAGCGGAACGTTTCGAAACGGTTCGAGCGTTTCATGCATGTCGTATGGAGGAAACCCAAAGCGTCTCATCTTATGTCCTAAAGATGAAAAGCTACATCGAAAAGCTTCGTAGGTTGAATTGTCCCGTGTCTAATGAGTTGGCTACGGATTTGATCCTCAACTCTTTGACCAAAAGGTTTGAAACCTTTGTCATGAATTATAACATGAATGGGTGGGACAAAAGCATTGGTGAGCTTCACGCAATGCTAAGAACGGCCGAAGCCGGAATGGGTAAAAGGGTTTTACCCGTTCTAACAATCAATGAAGGAAAAAGGGGACATAACTCCAACCCCAAAGCAAGTGTTGCTAAGGGCAAGGGCCACGTCCAAGGAAAGGGAAAGAGGAAAGCCATCACGCCCATCAAACCGAAGGAAAAGAAGCAAAAGGTTGCGGCGCAAGATCCATGCTTTGAGTGTGGAGAGATAGGTCATTGGAAAAGGAATTGTCCGACCTATCTCAATGCGTTAAAAGATAAGAGGGATGCGGGGCATACCTCAGGTATTATCTTTACTATACATATTGAACTAAATGTTATTTCTTCAAATACATGGGTACTTGATACCTGATGTGGAACTCACATTTGCAATTTGTTGCAGGGGTTCAAAAGAAGTAAACAACTCAACAAAGGGGACATTAGTCTCTTTATGGGCAATGGAGCAAGAGTTGAAGTCCAAGCCCAAGGAGACTACTTGTTAAAGCTTCCAAGTGGTTTGGAAGTAATTTTGAAGAATGTTTTGTATGCTCCTAAGTTAAGGAGAAACATTATTTCCGTGTCTCTTTTAAAACAATGTGGCTTTGATCTTAAGTTTATTGATTATGATATTCATGTTTTGATGAATGGCATATTTTATTTTAAAGCTATACCCATAAATGGTATATATGAAATACATCAAATTGGTGCGTCACATAGTAGTTCAATGTACAATGTCAACACCAAGAAACTCAAGAAGGACTTGGGTGATTCCTATCTTTGGCATTGTCGCCTTGGACATATAAGCAAGAATCGCATGCAAACTCTTCGCAAGAATGGTATTCTAGAAACAAATGAGTATGATTCATTTGATGTATGTGAATCTTGTTTACAAGGCAAAATGACAAAGCAACCCTTTAATAAAACTTTTGAAAGGTCAAAAGAATTATTGGGTATCATACATTCGGATGTATGTGGTCCTTTTAGACCAATGACTAGGAATGGTGAAAGATACTTCATTACCTTTATTGACGATTATAGTCGATATGGTTATGTGTACTTAATGAAACACAAAGATGAAGCTTTTGAAATGTTCAAAGACTTCAAAACTGAAGTAGAAAGACAACTCAAGACCACAATCAAAGTACTTCGTAGTGATAGAGGAGGTGAATACCTAAGTGGTGTTTTTCAAGATCATCTTAAGAGTTGTGGAATTATTTCACAACTTACTCCACCTGGAACACCACAACATAATGGTGTGTCTGAAAGGAGAAATCGTACCCTATTAGATATGGTTCGATCGATGATGGCTAGAAGCACTTTACCTCTATCATTTTGGGGCTATGCTTTACTTTCCGCTGTTCGCATATTGAATATGGCTCCAACCAAGAAAGTGGAGAAGACACCTTTTGAAGTATGGCATGGAAAGGCTCCATCGCTATCATTCTTAAGAGTTTGGGGTTGTGAAGCTTATGTAAAGCAATACACCCCAAACAAATTAGAAGTCTGATCCACTAAGTGTATCTTTATAGGTTATCCTAAAGATGATTTAGGATATTACTTTTATGATCCTAGTGAGCAAAATGTTATTATTGCTCGAAAGGGTAAGTTCTTGGAAACTAAGTTCCTTAAGGAAGGAACTAATAGTAGAACAGTGAAACTTGATGAGGATCAAGAACCACAAGATGATACACAATTGGTTGATACTAGCACTCAACAAGAGGTTGTTGAAAGTGATCAAGTGGTTGATCAAAACACACAAAACGTTCGCAGATCTGGTAGAGTTAGCAATCCACCTGAAAGATATGGATTTTTTATAGAAGGTTGCTACGTGGTAGATTCGGATGAACCAACCACATACCGTGATGCAATGTCCAAGAATGATTGTGACAAATGGCTTGAAGCCATGAACGTTGAGATGCAATCCATGTATGACAACCAAGTTTGGGAATTGGTTGAACTACCACTCAACTCCAAAGCTGTTGGAAGTAAGTGGGTTTTCAAAAGAAAAACTGATATGCATGGAAACTTGGATACTTATAAAGCAAGACTTGTAGCTAAGGGTTTCACTCAAACTCAAGGGGTTGATTATGATGAAACTTTTTCGCCTGTGGCAATGCTAAAGTCTATTAGGATATTATTTGCCATAGCTGCACATTATGATTATGAAATTTGGCAAATGGATGTCAAGACCGCTTTCTTAAATGGATATCTTGAGGAAGATGTCTATATGGTTCAGCCTGAAGGTTTTGTCGATCCAAAACATCCTAATAAAGTATGCAAGTTAAAGAAATCAATCTATGGATTGAAACAAGCATCTAGAACTTGGAATCATCGTTTTGATGAAGAAATCAAAAGTTTTGGGTTCATCAAAAACGCTGATGAGGCTTGTGTGTATAAGAAAGCTAGTGGGAGTATAATTACCTTCTTAGTATTGTATGTCGATGACATTCTACTATTTGGAAATGACATTCCAACCATGGAAAGCGTTAAGGCTTGGCTTGGAAGTAGATTTTCCATCAAGGATCTTGGTGAAGCTGCCTATATTTTGGGAATAAAGATCTATAGGGATAGGTCAAGGCGCTTGATAGGTTTGAACCAAAGTACATACATTGATAAGATCTTGAAAAGGTTCAAGATGGAAAACTCCAAGAAAGGTTTTGTACCTATTCAAAGAGGGACCATATTGAGTTCAGCTCAATGTCCAAGCTCAAAGGGTGAGCAAGAGATGATGAAACAAATCCCATATGCTTCTGCTATAGGATCCATCATGTATGCGATGATATGTACTAGACCGGATGTGTCATGCGCTTTGAGCATGACAAGCAGATACCAACAGAATCCAGGAAACAGTCATTGGATGGCTGTTAAGAACATATTGAAATACCTTAGGAGAACTAAGGATATGTTTCTGATATATGGATCTGGTGAGGAGGAACTCGCTATAAAAGGTTACACGGATGCGAGCTTCCAAACTGATCGAGATGATTCTCGATCACAATCTGGGTATGTGTTCACTCTTAATGGAGGAGCTGTCTCTTGGAAGAGCTCAAAACAGGAAGTGGTAGCATTGTCCACTACAGAATCAGAATACATCGCCGCTTCATTGGCAGCTCAGGAAGCTGCATGGTTGAAGAAATTCATTACTGATCTAGGGGTGGTCTCTTCCATTCAAGACCCCCTAGAAATCTTTTGTGACAACGAGGGTGCGATTGCACAAATCAAGGAACCTCGTTCGCACCAAAAGACAAGGCACATAGAGCGGAGATTCAACTACATAAGGGATGAAGTTGAAAAAGGAAAGATATGTATTCGCAAAGTTGGAACTGATCAAAATCTTGCGGATCCATTCACGAAGCTCCTAGAAAGACCGAAACATGAGCGTCATGCGAGTGGCTTAGGACTCCGATATTCTAGTAATTGGATTTGATCTATTTTGTATTTACGTTTAAAAGACTTTTGTAATTTAACTCTTTTATATGATTATGGAATCTTGAGTTAAATTCTAATTTTGCATGTTTAATCCATGAATAAGTTATCTTATTCTAAAAGTCCGTAGTCGATCACATTTGTGGGAACAAATATGAAGCAAGACTATTATGAACTAGGATTGGTGGATATTCATAAGGAATGAATATGGAGCATAGGTTTGCTGCCAAGGTTCATAGATATTTGTGGGATACAAATATTGGACTGACCCGCTCTCAATATTACTACATGGAGTCAATGGACCTGATCATTAGTAATTTTGAGTAAAGGAGAATTTCATATTATCCTTAGACCTGAGATATATACTGGGTCTTGATTTTCACCAAGTATTACACTTTGACTCTGCCCTTCGCTATTCGTAAAAGATGGTACATAAGGATGAGCTCAGGTGGAGTATAAAGTGATAGTGAGAGGCGTATACAGTCAAGATGGAATTTGTTCCTCTTATGTGTTGAGAGTTTAGATGTCTAAGGCCTGATAAAGTTGAATTGTAAAGAGAATGATCGCCTATGTCTCTTAGATCCAACATGACATCTAGTAACAAAGGGATATAATGATAGATTCACCTAAACCATATCAAGTAAGGGACTTGAAGGGGTGATGTTATTGAATGGCACTTCGTCAAACACATTAGGGGTGGTGAACTGTTGTTAGGCGGTATTCACCACTTGCATTAATTTTCTTTGTATCTCGTGCAAGTGGGAGATTGTTGGAATTACGTATGCCCGAGACACATACTTATACTAATGTGGCTAACTGTGTTTGATCCAAGTCGGGTCATACCCAATAACAAGCTAGACAACACCAAATGTATTCTTTTAATGATTTGATCATTTAAACGAATACCGAACACTAAGTATTTAGAAAATTGGTTTTCTAAACAAACACACTTGAGGATTTAAATAAATTATCTAGATAATTTGTTTATATAAATTAATTATTTAATTGGTTAAATAATTATATAAATGTATGTACATTTTATAAAAATGAGTTTTATAAAATGAATGGAGATGTTTTAATGGTTAAAACAAAACAAAAAAAAATAATAATAATAATAATAACCGTCCACCCCATGTGGGTGGAGGTTTTTGGTCCAATCAAAAGCCTTGTCTTCTTAAGTTGACCACTTGATAAACCTCCATTCACAACACATGCATTTGTGTCTTGTTTTTGAATCCTTTCAAGTGTATTCAAGCTTCAAAATCTCTCTCTTCCTCTCTAATAAACTCACGGCAGCAGCAGCAGGAAAAAAGAGAGCTTGGTGAGCTTGTTTTGTGTTCATAAATCCTAGCAAAACAACTTGGTGTTGTCACAAATAGCTTGGGGTATCATACTCTTGAGGTCTTCTTCTTTGGAGGCTTGTCATTCATCCACCATCCCCTTCAACAACCCACTTGTTCTTCTAAAGGTAGAAGAAGGTACAATTTACATTTTGTGAGCATCTTGTTCTTGTAATTTTGATCCTTGGCTTCGGGTTTTAGTTTTAACATAATGGTATGTTCATTAACAAGTTTTAAAATCTAAGCTTCCGTTGCGTTTTCTTGTTAAATATGGTTAACTTGAACTTTGATAATCTTGTATAAAACCCAACAAATTAAACATCCTAAGTCAAAATATTACATATATTTCCAAGTTAACAAAAATACTTGTTAAAATTCAAAAACATGCATATATCACTAACGAAAAATAAATTGTGATGCATAACTCGACCATTCTTCCGAATTGCATTAAAATCCGCATCCGTGTACTCGTCTTTGCTTCCCCCAACCTAAGATAATATACAAACAAAAACGATACAAAGTTTGGTCAAGTTAAAATGAATTGGGTCAAAACAAACCAATATAAACATAATCAAACATCTAAATTATACTTACGTTGTTATCGAAAAGTATTTGAAGTCCTTCATGAACGACTTCCTTCATGCGGTTTAAGATATAATAACCACATTCGGTACTTCCCGACTGAGTCGGACACTACAACATTACAAATAGTAAATTAAATAAGACATATAATAAAGCTTTCTAATGATTTAAAATAATTAAGACATGGTTTAACGAAGATGTCCAGATTTTAAACTTATAACATGGAGTCGAGATATATAAAAACTTAACATAAGTTGTTCAAAACCTATTCAAAACAAACTACCTGTCCAATGTTCCAAACTTCAATAGTAATCTAACTGTACTATGCGCCACTTTATTATAGTGTGTTTTGTCAAGCTAAAACTAAAAGAGGCCCATATATCTAACAATAATTGACACTAAATATTATAGATAGACGTGATCCACGATACTTGGTTAAAAACAAACAAATCCCTAAAGCATTGATATAAATTTGCTTTTGCAATTCAATTTATATGATATCTCACCAACAAGGAATTAAGGGCTCACCTTGCTGTTGACCCAGTTAACTTTTACTCGCATGTCGGATCCCGTTTAACATCGTCCAATACCATTGCCCTACAAATAAATAATGAAATATATCAAAATATAATATATTTTTTTTCAAAATATATTAAACTCAGTCCCTGTTCTAAAATATTTGGGACTAATATCTTTTTTATATGTGTATGACTTGTTTACTTATTATAAAGGGAATCAAATGTACAGTATCAAGTGATTAAAAAACTAACCCAAGTTCATCAGCTTCAGTATATTGTGATGAAGTTAGACTTAACTTAAAAGATACTTAAATCTATCTTGCATAATAAGAATTGAAATAAAGAGAATATGAAAATTATTTGAAAATAAGACATGCGCATGCGCTTATCTGCAAATTCATGTCCACTAAAACCTTCGTGTGCGCTGATCTGCAACTGCACGTGCGTTGAAATAGTGCAGATACAAAATTCCGACCCACAAAAGACTTGCGTGTGCACTGATCTACAACTGCACATGCACTGCTTACTAACATATCTGACATGCCAAAATTCTAGCATGCGCGCGCTGACTAAAAATCTTGAGACAAAATAAAAAAACTTACAGTTTTATCAACAATCTATTTAACATTTTGATGGAAACCTCATGTTTTCAGTTCTCTTGCTTTTTTCCACAGTAATGACCTTTCAATTTCTTCCTCCTTTCCGGTTTCTTGCATCGAAACAATAGAAGTTGATTAATATAAACAAATACATGTAAATTAATTGATTATTTTAATACATACACAATATCAACTATTACATGTTATAACTAAACCTCTATCAACAAAACTTGTATTTATAGGCATTTGATTTGACTATCAAGTTGGCTAGCTCAAGCTCTTAACTGACTTCTAACAACTATTAACAACATCAACTGCTGCTGTTAAGTACAAATCATTTTTGCTTAAAAAAATTAACGAGCCGAGCTTGAGGTGTTAAAATAAAGCTCGAAATGAATTGAGCTTCAGTCTAGTCGAATCGAACCGAGGTTAGACAAGCTCGAGCCTAAAAATAACCTGTTTAATAATCGAGCCCGAGCTAGCTTGTGAACTTAAATGAGCACCTATAATTTATATAACTTTCATATAGTCTGCTTAAGATATATTTCTTTATAATTATAATTGTACATGAAAATATGATAAATACAACTAAATAATACATATTGTGTTTACTTATAAATAAAAAATTTAATAACTAAAACTAATGAATTTCCATTCTGTTATGATGATTATAAAATATTAATATATCTAAATTCATAAACCCAACCCAATTAACCTCATAATCCCATCGGTTGACTCGATTAACCCCCTAGATGCAGACACGAAAAGTTCAATGAAAATTTTAGCAAGCATATACAACACTAATATCAAAGTATCCCTACTTAACTATTAAAACCTTTCCATTTTACATGATCAAACCCTAATACTTATTATTATTAAGCATAATTTCGACTACTAATTGTATGATACATGATTCATCTATTACAACATTATCTATCAATAACCAGACAAGCAAACAACTAATTAACAACACTAAACCCTAACCAAGATCAACATTCAGGTTTCAGGTTTCTAAAAAACAATAAAAAAATCCAGATTAAACCCTAACTATTTAAGAAACCAACATTAAGATTTAAGCATTCAGATTTCAGCAGGCAAACAACTAATTAACAGCATTAAACCCTAACCGATTATGAAACCAACAATTAACAGTAGAAAAAAGTAAGTTTTAAAAGCATAAACCTCACTGTAGATGAACTTGTGCCAATAATCTTCAATCGAGTGAAATTTTTACTTCAATCATCTCCAAATTCTAGCCGAGGTGGAGAAAGATCATCATGGTGTAGCGTGGTGGTGGTGGAGACGAACGTATCTAATGAGTAGTGGCGGAGACTCAACAATAATTTTGAGAGAATTGGGAGAGAGAAGACGAATGATATTGAGAGATCTAGGAGAAGGGAAGACAAACACATATGGTGGGCCCGGTTTATTTTGAGAGAATTTGGGCAGGTGCTCAATTTATAATTGATTTGGATTGGTAGAGGACATTCAAATACGACACGCAGTGTTGTTTTTTAAAATTATGACATTGATTTAATGACGCACAGAAAAAATATCATAGATCTTATAATTTTTTAAAAATATGACATATTTTTGTTGACACGCGCATTTACGTGTCATAAATCATTGCGTGTCATTGTGAGCAGGTCAATAAAGGCCTTTTTTCTAGTAGTGCATAGTGTTTTCGGTGTTAACCTATCGACTGAAAGGATTACCGTCTTCATCTCTGTTATCCCAGATAACAGAGTCAGTTTCAGTCTCCTCATAGCGTTCTTCATGATGCAATTCCAGGTCTCGGACCCGTTGTTGCAACCATGAAATCTCTTCCTTCATGCTCGTTGCCTCGGTCGTCATCTCTATGAAGATACTTCTGAAGTACTCCACATTCGGCCATTGAAACACCGATGAGCTCTTTTGTTAGCAATCAAGTTGGACCTAGAATTCTCAAGAAAAGATCAAAGCAATCAAAATTCTTAGATAGAAAATACATCAACTATCATTCATAAAAAACCCATACTATAAACATCCAGATCTAGAAAAATAGCAAACAAACTAAAATAATAAACTTCAAACCAAACAATTAAAAATAAACTCAAATAAAGATAAAACTTGTTAACTTAAATAACTGGATAATCTTCAAAACAGCCTCAAGCATATTTCGGGTTTGTTTTACGGACCTGACCCATGATCGACTAGCTGATCGAACTTGGTTGCATTGTTGATTAGTTCTTCATGTAAGTAATAGAAGACATGAATAATAATAATAATAATAATAATAAACCTATAATTATGTGTGTACCTATTACAGCAGGGAGATTAGAAACTGCAGCAGAGTATGATGTAGTCAACATGTTTGTCATCTTGATCAAGTTCCTCCATTAGGATGGATAGTGTTAAGGTTTTTGAGAGGAACCAGGTTTTATGAGAGAGAGGAAACACATGAATTTTTAATGTGTGTGAGATTATATTATGATGTTATTATTCTCTCTATATATACAATCAAGGGAAAACCCTTTATTAGCTGGTATAGGTAATATGGCCCATCAGCAATTACCAAACGAATATATAATAAGGTATATTAATATTTTGATCTATTATAATATAAATGGTTATAAATATATAATTATATATTTATTCTTAATTCTCCCACTTGGCCGAGTAGTCATTTATTATGAGTATTAGATAAGCCTGATCAGGAGTTAACACTCATTTAGCTTTAAATTCAAACTAGAGAAGAGAAATACAGTCATTGAATTGAACATCAGCTCAATACCCCCCCCCCCCCCATTAATCATGATGCAATCCTTATTTAAAATCTAAGTATTTATGATCAAAATTTTCAAGTAATCCCTTCAAAACGTTTGATTTTTATATTAATTTGTCTATATGTCATTATGCATGTAGAACATATTAAGAGACGTACAAAAGCAAAACAGATGAAAATTATAATTAGTCATTCATAGTATGATATGCAATTATAGATGGTCATTGTTAATCTCGTCTTAATTATTAAGCGCGTTAATAAGACTTATGGATGACAAACCATTAGTTATTGGATCCTTAAGCATATCATGATTGTATTCGATACGAAAATTTATATTCCCCAGTTCGTTTTTAAACAAATAATTAATTTCATATCGAAATTTAATGCAGCACCTCTCGAACTTTTTTAGTTTAAAAAAACATGATAGCTGACTTTTCACAGTAAGTCTTCAATATACAATTTATATGGAGCTTATAAACTTATGAGTCACTGATAAAATATTCAACAACATTTATTGATTAGTTTGTTGTTATTAGTTTATTATAACTTCTCATGAGATAGATATATCTGCTAGCATAAGAATATATCCTAAAAATCACATTTTTTTATATTTGAACATAGCAATGCTTAGAGTAATCAACTGGTTTGAATTCTCACTTCTTTTATATTATAATCTCTTGTTTCCTTAAAGATATTTCAATACTCTTTAAGATGTTTCACATTAATCTAGACATATCTAGTGTGTTGAAATTTGAGTAAAATCTGAACGAGTATAGACTTGAACCTACATAAGACTTCTACTTAATGAAGCATAAGAAAATAATCTCAGTGGTCCTATTTGTTGGGTTTTATACAAGATTATCAAAGTTCAAGTTAACCATATTTAACAAGAAACGCAACGGAAGCTTAGATTTTAAAACTTGTTAATGAACATACCATTATGTTAAAACTAAAACCCGAAGCCAAGGATCAAAATTACAAGAACAAGATGCTCACAAAATGTAAATTGTACCTTCTTCTACCTTTAGAAGAACAAGTGGATTGTTGAAGAGGATGGTGGATGAATGACAAGCCTCCAAAGAAGAAGACCTCAAGAGTGTGATACCCCAAGCTATTTGTGGCAACACCAAGTTGTTTTGCTAGGATTTATGAACACAAAACAAGCTCACCAAGCTCTCTTTTTTCTGCTGCTGCTGCCGTGAGTATCTTAGAGAGGAAGAGAGAGATTTTTTAGCTTGAATACACTTGAAAGGATTCAAAAACAAGACCCAAATGCATGTGTTGTAAATGGAGGTTTATCAAGTGGTCAACTTAAGAAGACAAGGCTTTTGATTGGACCAAAAACCTCCACCCACATGGGGTGGACGGTTATTATTATTATTATTATTTTTTTTTTTTTTTGTTTTGTTTTAACCATTAAAACATCTCCATTCATTTTATAAAACTCATTTTTATAAAATGTACATACATTTATATAATTATTTAACCAATTAAATAATTAATTTATATAAACAAATTATCTAGATAATTTATTTAAATCCTCAAGTGTGTTTGTTTAGAAAACCAATTTTCTAAACACGTAGTGTTCGGTATTCATTTAAATGATCAAATCATTAAAAGAATACATTTGGTGTCGTCTAGCTTGTTATTGGGTATGACCCGACTTGGATCAAACACAGTTAGCCACATTAATATAAGTATGTGTCTCGGGCATACGTAATTCCAACAATCTCCCACTTGCACGAGATACATAGAAAATTAATGCAAGTGGTGAATACCGCCTAACAACAGTTCACCACCCCTAATGTGTTTGACGAAGTGCCATTCAATAACATCATCCCTTCAAGTCCCTTACTTGATATGGTTTAGGTGAATCTATCATTATATCCCTTTGTTACTAGATGTCATGTTGGATCTAAGAGACATAGGCGATCATTCTCTTTACAATTCAACTTTATCAGGCCTTAGACATCTAAACTCTCAACACATAAGAGGAACAAATTCCATCTTGACTGTATACGCCTCTCACTATCACTTTATACTCCACCTGAGCTCATCCTTATGTACCATCTTTTACGAATAGCGAAGGGCAGAGTCAAAGTGTAATACTTGGTGAAAATCAAGACCCAGTATACATCTCAGGTCTAAGGATAATATGAAATTCTCCTTTACTCAAAATTACTAATGATCAGGTCCATTGACTCCATGTAGTAATATTGAGAGCGGGTCAGTCCAATATTCGTATCCCACAAATATCTATGAACCTTGGCAGCAAACCTATGCTCCATATTCATTCCTTATGAATATCCACCAATCCTAGTTCATAATAGTCTTGCTTCATATTTGTTCCCACAAATGTGATCGACTACGGACTTTTAGAATAAGATAACTTATTCATGGATTAAACATGCAAAATTAGAATTTAACTCAAGATTCCATAATCATATAAAAGAGTTAAATTACAAAAGTCTTTTAAACGTAAATACAAAATAGATCAAATCCAATTACTAGAATATCGGAGTCCTAAGCCACTCGCATGACGCTCATGTTTCGGTCTTTCTAGGAGCTTCGTGAATGGATCCGCAAGATTTTGATCAGTTCCAACTTTGCGAATACATATCTTTCCTTTTTCAACTTCATCCCTTATGTAGTTGAATCTCCGCTCTATGTGCCTTGTCTTTTGGTGCGAACGAGGTTCCTTGATTTGTGCAATCGCACCCTCGTTGTCACAAAAGATTTCTAGGGGGTCTTGAATGGAAGAGACCACCCCTAGATCAGTAATGAATTTCTTCAACCATGCAGCTTCCTGAGCTGCCAATGAAGCGGCGATGTATTCTGATTCTGTAGTGGACAATGCTACCACTTCCTGTTTTGAGCTCTTCCAAGAGACAGCTCCTCCATTAAGAGTGAACACATACCCAGATTGTGATCGAGAATCATCTCGATCAGTTTGGAAGCTCGCATCCGTGTAACCTTTTATAGCGAGTTCCTCCTCACCAGATCCATATATCAGAAACATATCCTTAGTTCTCCTAAGGTATTTTAATATGTTCTTAACAGCCATCCAATGACTGTTTCCTGGATTCTGTTGGTATCTGCTTGTCATGCTCAAAGCGCATGACACATCCGGTCTAGTACATATCATCGCATACATGATGGATCCTATAGCAGAAGCATATGGGATTTGTTTCATCATCTCTTGCTCACCCTTTGAGCTTGGACATTGAGCTGAACTCAATATGGTCCCTCTTTGAATAGGTACAAAACCTTTCTTGGAGTTTTCCATCTTGAACCTTTTCAAGATCTTATCAATGTATGTACTTTGGTTCAAACCTATCAAGCGCCTTGACCTATCCCTATAGATCTTTATTCCCAAAATATAGGCAGCTTCACCAAGATCCTTGATGGAAAATCTACTTCCAAGCCAAGCCTTAACGCTTTCCATGGTTGGAATGTCATTTCCAAATAGTAGAATGTCATCGACATACAATACTAAGAAGGTAATTATACTCCCACTAGCTTTCTTATACACACAAGCCTCATCAGCATTCTTGATGAATCCAAAATTTTTGATTTCTTCATCAAAACGATGATTCCAAGTTCTAGATGTTTGTTTCAATCCATAGATTGATTTCTTTAACTTGCATACTTTATTAGGATGTTTCGGATCGACAAAACCTTCAGGCTGAACCATATAGACATCTTCCTCAAGATATCCATTTAGGAAAGCGGTCTTGACATCCATTTGCCAAATTTCATAATCATAATGTGCAGCTATGGCAAATAATATCCTAATAGACTTTAGCATTGCCACAGGCGAAAAAGTTTCATCATAATCAACCCCTTGAGTTTGAGTGAAACCCTTAGCTACAAGTCTTGCTTTATAAGTATCCAAGTTTCCATGCATATCAGTTTTTCTTTTGAAAACCCACTTACTTCCAACAGCTTTGGAGTTGAGTGGTAGTTCAACCAATTCCCAAACTTGGTTGTCATACATGGATTGCATCTCAACGTTCATGGCTTCAAGCCATTTGTCACAATCATTCTTGGACATTGCATCACGGTATGTGGTTGGTTCATCCGAATCTACCACGTAGCAACCTTCTATAAAAAATCCATATCTTTCAGGTGGATTGCTAACTCTACCAGATCTGCGAACGTTTTGTGTGTTTTGATCAACCACTTGATCACTTTCAACAACCTCTTGTTGAGTGCTAGTATCAACCAATTGTGTATCATCTTGTGGTTCTTGATCCTCATCAAGTTTCACTGTTCTACTATTAGTTCCTTCCTTAAGGAACTTAGTTTCCAAGAACTTACCCTTTCGAGCAATAATAACATTTTGCTCACTAGGATCATAAAAGTAATATCCTAAATCATCTTTAGGATAACCTATAAAGATACACTTAGTGGATCGGACTTCTAATTTGTTTGGGGTGTATTGCTTTACATAAGCTTCACAACCCCAAACTCTTAAGAATGATAGCGATGGAGCCTTTCCATGCCATACTTCAAAAGGTGTCTTCTCCACTTTCTTGGTTGGAGCCATATTCAATATGCGAACAGCGGAAAGTAAAGCATAGCCCCAAAATGATAGAGGTAAAGTGCTTCTAGCCATCATCGATCGAACCATATCTAATAGGGTACGATTTCTCCTTTCAGACACACCATTATGTTGTGGTGTTCCAGGTGGAGTAAGTTGTGAAATAATTCCACAACTCTTAAGATGATCTTGAAAAACACCACTTAGGTATTCACCTCCTCTATCACTACGAAGTACTTTGATTGTGGTCTTGAGTTGTCTTTCTACTTCAGTTTTGAAGTCTTTGAACATTTCAAAAGCTTCATCTTTGTGTTTCATTAAGTACACATAACCATATCGACTATAATCGTCAATAAAGGTAATGAAGTATCTTTCACCATTCCTAGTCATTGGTCTAAAAGGACCACATACATCCGAATGTATGATACCCAATAATTCTTTTGACCTTTCAAAAGTTTTATTAAAGGGTTGCTTTGTCATTTTGCCTTGTAAACAAGATTCACATACATCAAATGAATCATACTCATTTGTTTCTAGAATACCATTCTTGCGAAGAGTTTGCATGCGATTCTTGCTTATATGTCCAAGGCGACAATGCCAAAGATAGGAATCACCCAAGTCCTTCTTGAGTTTCTTGGTGTTGACATTGTACATTGAACTACTATGTGACGCACCAATTTGATCTATTTCATATACACCATTTATGGGTATAGCTTTAAAATAAAATATGCCATTCATCAAAACATGAATATCATAATCAATAAACTTAAGATCAAAGCCACATTGTTTTAAAAGAGACACGGAAATAATGTTTCTCCTTAACTTAGGAGCATACAAAACATTCTTCAAAATTACTTCCAAACCACTTGGAAGCTTTAACAAGTAGTCTCCTTGGGCTTGGACTTCAACTCTTGCTCCATTGCCCATAAAGAGACTAATGTCCCCTTTGTTGAGTTGTTTACTTCTTTTGAACCCCTGCAACAAATTGCAAATGTGAGTTCCACATCCGGTATCAAGTACCCATGTATTTGAAGAAATAACATTTAGTTCAATATGTATAGTAAAGATAATACCTGAGGTATGCCCCGCATCCCTCTTATCTTTTAACGCATTGAGATAGGTCGGACAATTCCTTTTCCAATGACCTATCTCTCCACACTCAAAGCATGGATCTTGCGCCGCAACCTTTTGCTTCTTTTCCTTCGGTTTGATGGGCGTGATGGCTTTCCTCTTTCCCTTTCCTTGGACGTGGCCCTTGCCCTTAGCAACACTTGCTTTGGGGTTGGAGTTATGTCCCCTTTTTTCTTCATTGATTGTTAGAACGGGTAAAACCCTTTTACCCATTCCCGCTTCGGCCGTTCTTAACATTGCGTGAAGCTCACCAATGCTTTTGTCCCACCCATTCATGTTATAATTCATGACAAAGGTTTCAAACCTTTTGGTCAAAGAGTTGAGGATCAAATCCGTAGCCAACTCATTAGACACGGGACAATTCAACCTACGAAGCTTTTCGATGTAGCTTTTCATCTTTAGGACATAAGATGAGACGCTTTGGGTTTCCTCCATACGACATGCATGAAACGCTCGAACCGTTTCGAAACGTTCCGCTCTAGCTTGTTGAAGGAACATTTCCTTCAATTGAGTTATCATGTCGTATGCCCCATGATGCTCGAAATCCTTTTGGATTTCGGGAATCATAGTCCCTAACATGAGGCAAGAGGCTTGCACCGAATCTTTGGTGTACTTGACCCAATCGTTATACGCCTCCTCATCTTCCACGTTAGGCTCGTCGGGAATGGGATCGTCTAAGACATATGATATCTCTTCTTGTTTGAGAACTATTCTCAAGTTGCGATACCAATCCATAAAGTTATTATGGTTTAGACGATCCTTTTCAAGGATGGTTCTTAAGGATAGGTTACGGGTGTTATGGGTAGAGGTGTTTGCATTGTTAGCGGCCATCTACAAAATTTAACAAAGTTTTATTTTAGTATTATAAACAATTTAATTATTAATACCCTTTTATTCCAAATTTTAAAATAATAATTAAATTCTAGAATCCAATGATAAATCAAATTTCGGTTAGGTGACCTTTATCCCGTTATTTGATTTAACAAGGTAGTCAATCTTGACAATTGCAACCCTTTGCAACTTCTAGAGGTATGGGACCATTCGAAATCCTTATTTCGTGTTGGCATGTTTATCCCATCAACACCATTAGATCCCATGCTTAGGTGACCTTTATCACATGGTTTCTAATTCAAGTCGTCCTACTTGTATAAACATGTAAGATTAACATACAAGTGGTTAGGTGACCTTTATCCCACAAATATGTTAATATTACCCTAAGTATATTAGTTTGCTCAAAATGGTTAGGTGACCTTTATCCCATTAAAAGTTTCCTAATACGTTAAGTGTCATACAAAAGGATGGTGTTAGACTTGTTTCTTTGGTAATTATGAAAAAAGGGATTTTAAATATTTCAAATATTCTAGTTGAAAAACATTATGCCATATCCTAACATGCATTTAGAAATATGGCGATTTTGAAAACCAATTTTCAAGGTTCTAGTTATAATAAAACCAATTTTATTATAGGTGAGTGATCGCTTAGTTTTAATAAACCCATTTAATTAAACTAATTGACGCGATATTACCAAATATATATTAGAACCCGTTTTATGCTTGTTGTCGTTCCTATGTGACGGTTTGGATATCCTAATATCTATCAACCACACATTACATTAAGTAAAACAAACAACCAAGCATACACATGCAAAATATAGTCATAACCGAAAACCGCTAAATTTGACCATACTTGTTAGCCGAAACAAGTATAGGTCATAAGTCACACCTAAGGGACAAAACATGACACAAGGATGGAATGTTGACTCCCACTTGACCTTGCATCCAAATGCTTCAAGTATCCTCTCCAAGTTGTTGTGTTCTTGTTGGGCTTGTTAATGGGCTCCAAACTTCCAAAAGTCTTCTTGGGCCCAAGAGTGAAATTTATGGGCCTAATGGGCTTGAATCCCATGATGGGCCGGTGAGGCCCAACAAGCCCAAAATTTCGGTCCAAGGCCCAAATCCACCAATTCTTGCATCTTCAATTTTTACAAAATGTATCCTAATACATATTTTTCTAAAAAAAAGGAAAATGCAACTAATCTATTTATTACATACCAATTTATGAATAAATAAATTACACAAGCCTAAGATTATGAATTATTACAACCATATTGAATAATAAACATAATCAACATACACAAACAACAATCAACACATCCAAGGTCTAGGTTTCGGTTATGACACAATCAAACATACCAAATGTTCTAAGCATGCAACCTAAGCAACCAATGCCCAAATACCCCCAAAAAAGAATCGCCCCCCCCCCCCCCAAAAGGCTACGGCCAATTTTTTTTTTTATTATTCAACATCCAAATGTTAATAATGGTTTCCTAAGATCTTTCCATGCATGTCAAGATCTTACAAAACCATGAGGGGTAAAATCCACCAAATTTTCGGACTTCCCTTTTTCACCCATGAAAAAACCCGAAATCTATGAACATGTAGGGAGCATAAGTCCTTGTAACCGGCTCTGATACCATTGTTGGGTTTTATACAAGATTATCAAAGTTCAAGTTAACCATATTTAACAAGAAACGCAACGGAAGCTTAGATTTTAAAACTTGTTAATGAACATACCATTATGTTAAAACTAAAACCCGAAGCCAAGGATCAAAATTACAAGAACAAGATGCTCACAAAATGTAAATTGTACCTTCTTCTACCTTTAGAAGAACAAGTGGATTGTTGAAGAGGATGGTGGATGAATGACAAGCCTCCAAAGAAGAAGACCTCAAGAGTGTGATACCCCAAGCTATTTGTGGCAACACCAAGTTGTTTTGCTAGGATTTATGAACACAAAACAAGCTCACCAAGCTCTCTTTTTTCTGCTGCTGCTGCCGTGAGTATCTTAGAGAGGAAGAGAGAGATTTTTTAGCTTGAATACACTTGAAAGGATTCAAAAACAAGACCCAAATGCATGTGTTGTAAATGGAGGTTTATCAAGTGGTCAACTTAAGAAGACAAGGCTTTTGATTGGACCAAAAACCTCCACCCACATGGGGTGGACGGTTATTATTATTATTATTATTATTTTTTTTTTTGTTTTGTTTTAACCATTAAAACATCTCCATTCATTTTATAAAACTCATTTTTATAAAATGTACATACATTTATATAATTATTTAACCAATTAAATAATTAATTTATATAAACAAATTATCTAGATAATTTATTTAAATCCTCAAGTGTGTTTGTTTAGAAAACCAATTTTCTAAACACGTAGTGTTCGGTATTCATTTAAATGATCAAATCATTAAAAGAATACATTTGGTGTCGTCTAGCTTGTTATTGGGTATGACCCGACTTGGATCAAACACAGTTAGCCACATTAATATAAGTATGTGTCTCGGGCATACGTAATTCCAACACTATTATCCTCTAAAGGAGAGCAATATTATTTGTGACATGCATAAGGACCCACTTAAGGTAAAACTTATAGAACAAAACTAACGTCCCTTAGGGTCTATCTCAGAATGTTATGATATCTATCACTTAATGGATATCTCTGATATCTATCATATCAAACAATGCTTTGACTTATATAGCATATACTTGTCAAAAAAATGTCATCTATATAAGAACAAGTTTGTTTTAGTTTCGCCCACTAATCTTGAGGTTAGTACATTAATCCACTTGTTTCTTGATGAAAATAATTGTATTAAGTTTTCATCACACTTTTATGTTTTGCATTAACCCATACATGGATTTTATTGACTTACAGACTAAGTGTTCTTTGACCATTAGTTTAGAACTTTCAGGTTTTTAATGAACATGTAAATATGTAAGTTAGTTGTTAGGGAAAGTTGTTTTAAGGTTCATCTAACGTAGATCTTTAACTAGTATAAGCTACTTGAACAGTGATGATCCTCAAAGAAAACTTATGATTTATTCCCTTTTGCAAATACCCTCTAACAATCAATCGTTTTTCTTAGTGTCTTTAACGTTTGTATTAGGATTTAATTTAGTTATAAACACCCTTAGGTGTTTCAACAAAATCTCAAATGTTATTTTGACTTATGAAGTTATTTGCTAATAATAGCTTTATTTAGATTGATTGATGATAATGGTTTAATTAGAAGAGGTAGAATCAGTAAATTTTCCAACATCCATTTCAACTTTAGTTAGGGAAGCTACATAATCATCAAAGTTAGTAAGTTTTAAAACCTAGATGATCTCCTAAGTCAATTATTGGGTTTATTAGAAGTTTCAGTTTTATGGATTAGCTTTTGCTTAGGTTGCTGTCATGTTTTAGGATTCTAAATATGTAACAGTTGGTGTTATATGGTGTACAAGAAGTGTAATCGGAGTTAAATTCTGAGTAAAAATTAATGACTATCTCCCCCCCCCCCCCCGCCTCTTGTACTTATAACAAGTCATTATAAGGACTATTACTGCTCCCACTGACCTTAGAAGCCTTTAGGAAATTTACAAGCATATGGTTAATATTTAAAGATCAATAGATTCTAATAGAGAAACAAGTTAATAATATAATTTGTAGTTTCTCTTGTTGAGGATTAGTTAGTAAGAAATCTGAATATGCCCACGTTTAAGCAACAACGAAACTTTCGTAAAGCAGTAGTAAATTCTAAAGAGTTAAGTTTTGACGGAATAGTGTGGTGATGGAACGGTGTCTTGTACAAGAGGTGTAATTGAGATAATATCAAGTTTTCAATCCCCCGCCTCTTGTAAATCTTGTAATTTAATCTTTAATATCTCTAGGAAAAATACAAGAGAAGTTTCAATGACGTACATGACGTGGGAATCTGTCATATATATATGTTAGACTTGATTTGAGTTCATTAACGTCCAGATGTCATAATAAACTTATGGACATATTTAGAAGAAATCGTATTAAGTATATGAATTGATCTTTTTAAGACCATGGATCATAGAAGACAGATTAGATACAAGTATATAGCCATTTAAATGATTAAAGAATTATTTTTGAATATTCCGTTTGAATAAGTTGCACGAATATAAGTAAAATATAACTTCTGGTGGACTCATACTTATTTCTTAAGCCAAGTAATTTTTAGGGCATCTAACACTTGTGATTTACAATCATTAAGAATGAGATAAGAAAAATCACCCTTATCAACCATGTCATGATTTCTCATAAAATTTGATTTTAATGGATGAATTTTATAGGTCTCATTTGTCTTTTGTTAAATTTTTATTTACATGATAACAAAAGTTGTGAAAGTATATAGATCATCTAGTACTATTTTATAAATGTTTTAATCCAGATATTGATAACAAATAATATGAGAGTTTAAGGTAAAAGTGACTTTATGTTGGCTATGCAAATCTCATAACTGTCATAATGGAGCTTAACTATTGATACTAAATTCTAATCAATCTCCAAGATGTTTAAGGTATCTTAAGCATAATTAGAAACATTTTATCATGGTTATAATAACCTTAACATTTAAATTTTTCACTAACACTCATGTTAGTTATTTGTTAATTTCGGGTAACATATAGAACTAGACTCAACCTATCATGTGTTAATGGAAATATTAGCCAGTTGTTCTTTTGAATTATGGACAGTCTTGTGGTTTATGCCAAATTTAATGGTATATTTTTGCAATGAGACTCCTCCTTAGAGAACTCAAAGCCGGAAGTAATACTTGTAGTTTGTCTATGAACCTTAGATTTATCCTCTTTTAGGTTTTAGTTGTAGTGAGTTGAATAACATCTTATTTCCAATGCCAGACATTTGTTTTCTTGTACATATGTTGCTGATCAACACGCTCATTTTCCTTTGGTACTTGTGAGTGTTATAGTTAATTCTTGAGGCATTAAATTGTACTAGTCAAAATTTAGTATGTGATGCATGGGTTAAAGTGTAATTATTTCCATGTGTAAGCCCTTAATTTTATGGTTTATGGTATTGTACATTATGATGTATTCGGGAATACCATTTAACCTTAAAGTTAGAATTTAGAAGTAACATGCATCTTAGGAGTTATTTTGATTAGTCTTATAAAAAACTAAATCTAGAATAAATCTAGTGATAACATCTACTAAATACGTTCTTGATTATCATTATTATAAACTCATCCCATTTGTTATGCTCTAGTTTTCAATAGAATGATTGCTATTAGAAAGAGAAGTAGGATAGTCATATCATATCTTAATGGATAATTAAAACTGAGAAGAGTTAGATGTTATTGAAACTCTTATGATGTAAAACGTATATTATGTTTTAGTATTATAGTAGATGATTTGGATGAGATGGTTATTTATAAAAGAAAATTATAGTGAACAATATTGTAGGATAGTAAAATAATACATATTAAAATTTAAGATCATTAAATTAATTAAGGATCATTAATGCGAGGATCATTATATTTTATTGAAGATGTGATATATCTATTATTAACATCAAACTAATATACTATAATTAAAATTTCTACCTAAACAAAAATAAATCACCTTTGGGCAGAATTAAAATTTTTTAAGAATGTGTACAAAACAATTGTAACACATCACTTTTGGGCAGAAGTGAGACAATTATTTTAATTATACACGGGCTAGTTTTGCTAGATAAAAATGTAAAACAACACCTTTGGGCAGTAGTGAGACATTTGTATCATGTTACGCAAAACTAAGAAAAGCCTTCAATTAGACTTGAATGATATGGTAAATGTACCGCATCACATCTAGGCAGAAGTGATACATCAAAATTCACTCAAGTTAAGCTTTTTATGCTTTGTAAAATTTTATAAGATTTAACTGTTTACAAAACATTTAATTGGGAACATTTTATGGAAAAATTAGAGTTCTCGAGAAATTAGTTATCGTGACTTTTGAGTTCTGGGGAAATTATAAGCTCTCAGAATTTTAGTGAGCGCGGCTTTTGGTGGGTTTTCGGGATTATGAGAGTTTTCGGGTTTTATATGGTTTTCGGGATGTTAAACCAAAACCATTTTAGAAAAAACCGAAATCTAGTTTTAAATTCTTAACCCATAAACTATTTTTAACCCATAAAGTATTTTATCCCATTATTTATTTTTAGAGTTAAGTCCCATTTTAGTACATGTGGTTTGGCCAACTACGCAACTTTAGTATATATTCTTTATTTTGTGCAAATGACTACCTCAGTTTTAAAGAACTTGCATTTTTAGTACTTTTTTTCTAACCCTATCTATTTTTTCTGTTAAGTCAGGGATAATTTGGTAACTTCGTTATTTTCTTTGTTTTTTTCTGTTCTTTTAAACGCTTATATCTTGTAAACACTAAATTCCCAAATCATAACATCAAAATCTAAATCCTAAATCCCTGAGCCCTTTCTCCATATCATCATAGGGTTTGAATTTCTACGATATTTGGGCATTTAAGATTTGGATTTTGATGTTATGATTTGGGGATGTAGTATTTACAAGATATAAGTGTTTAATAGAAAAGAAAAAAACAAAGAAAATAACGAAGTTATCAAATTATTCTTGACTTACGGAAAAAATAGACAGGGTTAGAAAAAAATACTAAAAATGCAAGCTTTTTGAAAGTGAGGTAGTCATTTGCACAAAATAAAGAATAGGTACTAAAATTGCGTAGTTGGCCAAACCAAACAGCACTTAACTCTTATTTTTAAATCCCATAAACTATATTTTGATAAAGATGGAATTTGAATTTTAATGGATTATCTTGTTTTCTAGTTTAAATGATTATATTATAGTTATTCAAGATTTTGAAATCGTTTATTGATAAAACTATATCATGTTTCAATCTTTTTTTAATAGATAACAATCAATCAAAATAAGAAACAACATATTTTATTCCTACGATTCATCCAAAATAATGATGATTCTTCGAATTTTATGATGAACATGAAGAACATCTTCGAAGAATCTTTAGTCAGTTTTCTTTGGAATTGAAATCTTAAACGAATTTTTAACAGACTTCGAATATATTAGAGTTTTAAATATGAATTTTAGCAATTATAACCAGTTTTCATAACAAAACATGAAAACAGAAAACCGAAAAAATTAGAGTTTTAATCAAAATTCATGTTTTACGATTTCAAATCCAAATTTAGGGAAAACATGAAGAACTGATTAATCAATATCACTCTGATGCCACATGTTGATCAGTCATTCATGTAAGTAATATAAAACATAAATAATAATAATAATAATAATAATAATAATAATAATGTGTACATGTTACAACAAGGAGAGTAGAAACCGCAAAAGAGTATGATATAGTTTACATATTTGTCATCTTAATCAAGTTCCCCTTTAGAATGTATAGTTAAAGATGGTGTTAGGGTTTTTGTGAGGAACCCAGTTTTAGGAGAGAGAGGAAACATATTATTTTCTTATGTGTGTGAGATTAGGTTATGATATTATTATTCTCTATATATACATTCAAAGGAAAACCCTTTATTAAGCTTGTAAAGGTAATATAGTCCATCAACAATTAAAAAACTAACATATAATAAGGTATATTAATATTTTGATTTATTATGATATAAATAATTATAATAGCTACCTATAAATATATAATTATATAATTATTCTTACATGCATCACACACAAACATAAAAAATGAAAAAAAAAACAAAAAGGCCAACTCAACCAAGAGGAGTACTTTTACAAATGGAAAGTTTACAAAACCATACTGACACCAACTCTCTCAATCAAGCGTCGTTCTTTTACCCCGATTCTTAACTTACAAAAGGAGTTTGCCTCGATTTTTCTGATCACTTTCTTCGTTATCCGTTAGTTATTATTGCAAATTCTATTGTTTCTCCATTTTTAAATTGCCCACAACATAACCACCATGATTGTTTGTAATGCATTTTCCAACTCCTTTGTGAATTTTTACTTTGTTGGGTACTCACTACTCTATGTATGCTTGAACTAAGTCAAAATTAACACCGACTGGTACATTTATCCATGCAAAAATAATTGACCATATCGTTCGTGCATCTGTACGATTTATCAACAAGTGAGTTAACATTTCCGGGTGTAAACCGTCCAAGACAAGTATGAAAAAATGAGCCTTATATATTCTTTTCCCAAGATTTCGAGACGAGTGCCCCTTAGCCATGTGACACTTGAATTTCTGACTACGATCGCAGATGTTGCAAATGGCTAGCCTAAATCATTTATAAATTAATCAAAATTGTTTTAACACTTAAGTCTCAATTTATCATTTAAATGGACTACTATACCCAATGTAACACTATTCTATTTGAATTTAGAAAATCCAAATACTTTTTATCACTGATATTATATAGAATAAAGACTTTCATTGGTCTCTTGGCGGCACCTTAATGATCGATGGTATTTTAATATTTTTTTATTTTAGTTTCAGTATCGTACCAAACATAACGTAAACCGATTGAATGTCAATTTTGTTTTGTTTTTTAGTTCTGGTACCGTAACGAACGTGACATAAACCAACCGAATTCACGTAGACTCGACGCATTTTGTTTTATTTCTGGTACCGTAACGAAAACCGACCGAATGCCAAATTTGTTTTCTTTTTCTTAAGTTATGGTACAGTAATAAATGTGACGCTGGCCAACTGAATTTACGTAGACTTACCGTCTCAATGCTCGGGTTTTACCAACGCCCGGATTGTACCGATTGACGTCTGGCCATTGATTCACCTCAATTTTTATACATTTTTGTTTTATGTTTTGTATTAGTTCTGATACCATAATACACGTAACCAAAATCAACCGAATTCATGTAGATTTACCGCCTCAACGCTCAGGATCTACAACGCTTGGGTGGGTTTTATAATTGCTCAAGTTTTACTGACACATGCCGGGTAAAACACTGCCCCGAAATGGCAGCCAAGCCCGGTATAAAGTCTGGACACAAGTTAACTCTTGCTAAAAAGTAAATATCACTTAAAAATTGCATCATACATTTAGAAAAACTTGTTCTGCCTCGTGTGCTTCTTGCTCCGCTCGTCTTCCAAGTCACACTATTTCTTCCATACATTAAATCAACCAATGCCTCTTTAAATTATAACCCATAACTAAACCCACCTCATTAATTTACTTCCATGGAACCCACTAACAATAACAATGATCCCATTCCTGTTCCGATTCCAACCGTAAATACACCTCCACCGTTTCTAGTGAAAACTTATGAAATGGTGGATGATCCTTCTACCGATAATATTATTACGTGGAGTGCTGCAAATAATACCTTCATTGTTCGGGATCCACCCAACTCTTGCCCAACTATTTTAAGCATAACAACTTCTCCAGCTTCGTTCGCCAGCTTAATACTTATGTATTATTATTATTATTATTCTCTTATCCCTTCATTTTGTTATTATTAGTTTATTGTGTGATTCGTTTAATTTGATTTTATTTTATTTTAATGTGGATGTTTTTTTTGCTTCTGACCCGGTTATATTACAATAGGGTTGGCCCCAGGTCCTAAGAAATGAGAATATCATTAACCTGGTCCAGGTCGGGTCTGACACGTTTGCTCCTACATGGGTGAGCATAAACCGCGAAACCCGATCCAACCTGGTTATTTATAATAGGACCGTCGGAGAATACCATAAACCATTAAATGGGGTTTGGGTTGGGTCTCACGGGTCTGTCTCGTTTGCTCAGCTAGACTAATTTGTTAGTTTTTTTATTCCTTTTTGTATAATATGTGTTTTGGAAGATGTTATGGAAGATATTAGTACTAGTTTTTCATCAATGGTGGTATTTAGAATTTTAGGGTTTGAAAAGTTTGATCCCGGGTTTAATCCATCCGTAACTTATTGTAACAAACTAAATACTATGAAATATTATTAAGAGGTGAACAAATAATCGAATTGACCAAACCAAACAATTAACTGACGTTTCAGTTGAGCAATAACCGATTAATGAATATTGTTAGTTGGTTTTTGGTTAGAGACTTAAGAGTGTGTGTTATAACTAAATTAAAGGTTCGGTTAAATAATAACCGATTAACCGAATGTTGTGAGTCTGTTTTGGTTATATTGTGTGCTATAAACAAATTAACCGAACTGATCAATTAACGGATGGTTCGGTTAAGTGATAATTATTAACTGGAAATTTTTTATCGGTTTTGGTTATACTGTGTGTGATTACCGAATTAACCGAACTGAACAATCAACAGACGGTTCGGTTAAGCAATAACCGATTAACCGAAAATTGTGGGCCGGTTTTGGTTATGGTGTGTCATAACTGTACCGAATCGAATGCATTAAATTTGAAATAATTCTTAGACTAGTATGCACTTGAAGTAAGTTTTTAAATAAGCTTCATTTTATAGTAGGTTCCTGTTTTTAAAATAAACTTCAGTTTATTATGCAAGACGAAATCGTTTTTTAATTTTCAACTATTCATGGGAATAACAGGGATTTAGGAAAGTCGACCCCGATCATTGGGAATTTGCAAACGAGGGATTCTTGCAAGGCCAAAAACACCTCCTTAAAACCATAATACGCCGGAAACCTGCCTCGGGGCACAACCACCATCCACAACTGCCACACGGGCAGACATCTTCAGTGGGCCCGTGTGTTGAAGTCGGGAAGTTTGGGATCGAGGAAGAAGTTGAGAGGCTAAAACGGGACAAAAACGTGCTGATGCAGGAGCTCGTGAGGCTTAGACAGCAACAGCAAGCGACTGATAATCAAATGCAGTCAGTGGTGCAACGCTTTCAAGGAATGGAACAAAAGCAGCAACAAATGATGGTGTTTTTAGCTAAAGCGGTTAACAGCCCGGGCTTCTTGGCCCAGTTTGTGCAACAAAACGAGGCCGCCAAGCTCATAACAGAAGGTAACAAAAAACGGAAACAGGATCAAGTTGGTTCAAATAACGAGTCACCTGATGGACAGATTGTTAAATACCAACCAATAATTAATGACTCACCAAATCCATTGTTGAGACAGAGTTTAAAACTTCAAGAACCAACATTGGTTGCAACGAGCCCGATAACCGATGGTCAAGAACTGGGTCAGGTGACCGACTTGATGGATGATGCACCCATTGACGCAAACTTGGTTCAGTTCAATACTGACAATTTCCCAACTGAAGGAGACATGGAATTGAATAGTGATTTGTTGGTTGATTTGGATTTTCTCCCCGAATATGACCAGTCATGGGTTCTTGAGCCTGACCCGGAAGTTGTATTACCTCATGAAATGGGCTCGGTTCCCATGGATGATTACTTAATGAAGGGAAGTGAAGGTGAACCACTGGAAAATGCAAGTCCCACGGGTCGGGTTCAAGATCAAGGTCAGGTGCAACAACTCACACAGCAAATGGGAATCCTTTCCTCGGAGACTAAAAACGCTTAGTTATATTTTAACAATATGTACAAATGTCATTGATATCATCCGAGGTAACGCTCGTTTTGAATATAATAGCCTTCTAGTTAGCGGTTGCGGTTGTAATCTTTTGCCATTTTGCCAGTAGAGGGAAGGTTATACTGCAATTTCAGACCCGTGTCAAATCTTTCAGGAATACAAAAACTGTTTTTTTCCTATCAAACAAACATTTTTGCATGCTTAGAATTTGACATTAATAAATAGGATTATGTTATGCACTTCAAAGGATACCAAGTAGAACATGTTCTTTTGGAAAAAATTTATAATGTTTTGTAAGTAGATGGCTTTTATTTATGTGTTTTGTGTTCTGATGTGAACACAACAAATCAACAATAAGGGTAAATAGATTATGTTTTTCCAATAGTGCTTGAAGGTGGATAGTTTTTACTCCTTTCATCTCATGAACCTTTGAATGGGCACAATTTCAGGAAATGTTTTGAATTTTAGTAGTAAAGCCTGAAGCGGACTAAACTTGAGCTCGTTCAAGCTCAAGTCTGGTTCATGAGTAATTTACTAATTTTTTAAGTTTGAACTCAATATAATGAGCTTATTTATATTTTTTTATCTATAATCTTCTTATTTTAATAAAAGAAAATAATTACATACACCTGGTTTAATCTCGTTCCTTACTAATGTTTTCCCCTATCTGAAAATAATAATCAAGCAGATCATTAAGGACCCATAACCCGAATTGTATTATCTCTCCTAACATATATTAGATGATATAATGTTATTATTTTTTCCATCATAATTATACATGTACACCAATATATATTATTTAGATACATAATACGTTATAAAAATACTAAAAAACTAGGGTATAGCCCGTGTTACACACGGGTGGAAAAACATATCTAACAAACATAATTAATTTAAACAACAAATTCAAGCAACACAAAACTTCTTCAAACTTTCGGACCAAAACGTTAACAATTTACATTGCCTAGATATTAAAAGTTAAAAGTTACAATAAGTTAATGTACATCGAACAACCAAAAAACATCAACAAAAGACATAGACATGTTCTTTCATATTAAACTACCATCAACTTCTTCAAACATTCTACCAAAAGAAACTCATTTTGTTTCACCACCTGAAAATATAATAAAAGAATAGCATCCAAATTAAATATACCATAATAACATATTTAATAATGAGTAACATTTTAACATTAATAAAGTTGTTTTTATTAAATTGTTTTTATTAAAACAAAATAACATCTAACTATACTATTAAACCAATAGGCTTTAAGTCAATTTCTCATTTCCCTATTTGTTGTTGATTATACTTTCCATGTATATCAATGACTTCTCTAATTTTCATCTTAATAAAATAAATCAATAATAAAATTAAATAAGATTCAATCAATTCTCTTAAAGTATTCTCATTCATCTTTCATTTAATCTTTAATTGAATCTTTTATAATTATCTTTCAACTTAATAATTATAATTATTAATTAATTATGATTTCTTTATTCTGTATACTATAACTATAATTATCTTTTAAAACTAATTTCTTTTTTTTTTTAATTTTGATTGATTTCATTCACAAATTTATACTTTCCATCAGCTTTAATGTATTTTAGATAATAGATAATAGTTAATTTAGATAATTAATTTATATTTCATCAATATGATTCAAAATGCAGAGATTACGAATTTAACTTTAGTATAATTGGTTCTAATATTATATTTTTGAAAATTTTTGAAATTCACCAATTGACTCATACAAATATAAAAATTTATGAATGAATCACCCATTTGATTAAGGATTTATTTAATTACGGAATTTCTATATTTTAATTAATTATTGTATATATTTTTATTATTTGATTAAGTATCTTTAAGGTTTACTATAAATACGGATGTTGACTGATTCTAAATTATGTGATTAATGATTTAAATTTAAATATATGAGGTTGATTTTAAATTTTAATATTCTCATTGGCGTATTCTAAAATGTAAATGATATATGTTTTTATAGCTTCATATAGATTGACCGATTGAGTCATACAACTTTGAACCATTGAAGTATAAATTCTTATTTGTAATCAGTTTATGTAAATTAGGAATGAATCACCCCTTTTATTAAGGAATTATTTAATTACGGAATTTGTATACTTTATTAATTTTCATATATCATTTGATTAAGGATTTGATTAAGCATCCTAATGGTTTACTATAAATACGACTGTTGGTCAATTGACTGATTCTAAATTGAGCAATTATTGAATTAAATATATGGTGTTGATTTTAATTTTAAGTATTCTAACTGCTAATTTTGTAATTCATATTTACTGTTCAATTAGATTAACATTGTGTTAATGTTAATAAATAAAAACCAAATTAGTAACTTATTTTTTCATACCTTATATGAATTACTTAATTATTTAAATGTTGATTAATTATATTATGTTGAGTATTTTTATAAGTTTCAAATATATGATTCAGTATATAAATATATCATAGTTTATTATAACTTTATATATTAGATATACGGTAATTTTATAAATTAGATTTACGGTGTTATAATTGATAATTAATTATATTATTTTAAATACATAAATTAGTAACTTATATTTCTACATTAATAATTTTAATTCCGTATTTAAATTTAGTCTATATTGAAGATATGAATTTAATTAATTTATACTTATAATCTAATTTATGAACATTACATTTTTGTAATTCAAATTTTGAAAATCCATTAATTCTAATTCCCTACTTTTCGTCCTTACTTTAAGTTAATTGAAATTTCCTAACTTTTTGAATCCTTCTATATGATAATATCATTTAAAGAAGTTTGACCAGTATTTATTTTGCCAACTATTTTACTTGGTAGTCAAACAAATGATTTAATGGTCACATCAGCTGGGATCATTCAGCTTTAATTCTTCAATGATATATATAAAACTTACCAATCATTTCTCTTAAGTAAAGTTAACCCTAATTTCAGTATGGCCGCTCAAAATTCAATTGATTCTATAGTCGTTATTTTCCCTAAGGTATTAGGTTTGTGAATAATGTCTCTGCTGTTTGCTAATCTAAGTTTTTATTTATATACGGCTTTAATCGGTTGATTGTGTTTCATGCAGGATTTTGATTTCGATCTTTGTATTCACTATTTGATCATCATGGTAAGGTTCGATTTTTATTCGTTTATTGATGTTCTCTGTATAATATTTGATTTTTAAGGTTTTTGAATTTATTTACAAGGGTGTTAAAATCGTTCTTTGTGTTAATTATATTTGTTTTTTGCAAGCCTATCGTTCCCGCAAGGTACAATTTTATTCCTCTTTGGTATTGTTTGTGAAATTATTGACTGAGTGCACGTTTATTGTTTGTGAAATTAATGATTGAGTGCAAGTTTACTCAACCATGCTAAAAGTATCAGATTCTCTACCAAAATACTTTGATAGTATTGACCAAAATGAACATGTTTAGACAAAATGCTCTATTTTAATGTATTTATATAGTTTGACCTAGAGAAATCGAACAATCATAACACAATTCAATTTATTTATTATTAATTTTTAAAAGTAAAAATTCAATGTGCAATAAAATGGAATTTAGTTATTTTATAAATATGAAAATGTATACACACAGAGTCAGCTAAATAGTTTGTTGATAACTAAAATAATATGAAATGTTGATAAAGTTTTATCAGTGTAAGTTTTATTATTATGAACAAAACCATTTTATTAGTTCATTTAATCATTGTTATTTATTTTAGATATTCTTGCAACCGTATATAATTTAGGACTTGTAATTGTGGCTTTAGTGGGAAGTACTAGCCCATATATAAAGGTAATGGGGTCTACAACATTCTCATTTATCTAAAATTTAATTTCAATAATAAATTGTATTATGTTGACCAATAATAATTGATTTAACAATAGATATACCTTCTATATTTGTGAAGCTCTTTGAATTTAAGTTTTTGCATTTGATTTTGACCAATAATTATATCTTAAATGAAACGTTAATTATATAATATTTTCTTTTATAAAAAAATTAGACTTTCTATATACGCGAATATGTAAATCCGTATAAATTTAAGTCTTTTCGAATCATTTTGAAAATGTTAATATGTTTTTTCATACATATTAGTCAACTTCATTTTCATATTGTTTGTTTTGCATTATCATTTTGTAACATCCTGAATACTTTAATATTAAATAAAGAAAGCTACGTTTAGTTATCGCGTGTTAATATTTAATCAGCATTAAATAATGAAAGATAAATGGACCAAGATTAAATAAAATGAATTAAGATGGTGGATGGACCTAAAGTCCATGGGTTTTAAGGGATATAAATATCCTCTTAAACCACCCTAAAACCCTAAATCTTCATTCCACCTTTCCATAATCCCTACACATCCTCTAAACACACACATACCACCGCATATACATATATATACAGCCGAGAGAGACGAGTGAGATCCGAGATCAAGTGAACGTTAGTTTGTGTTAGGTCTTTATTTTACAAGCTTTATACAAGATTCAGAGTTCATAAACAAGCTAACCAAGACCGAACACGTAAAGGTATGTTCTTGATCTTAAAGTTTACATTTTTATAAACGGTTAGTCTCAAAACGTAAACCTAGAGTAGATCGGGTATAAACGAGTATTAAAGTAGCAAACTTGATGTTAAAATGAACTTAACGAAACTGCGGCTATGAACGACTCGTTAAAGAAAGACCCTAGATCTAGTTTTAAATGTTTTTAAGCTTAAGGGACTAAACTTTATGCTTTTTCTGTAAGGCCCCGTTACCGGTGCCTCACTTTGACGTTGGATTTACTCATAAACACAGTTCTAAATATCAGAGTTAATAAAAACATTCGCGGAATATTAAAACATTCATAAAACATTACATATAAATCCATAACTTTGTCATATTAAAACATAATGTCCTTCAAATCAAATATTAATTCTAAACGTCTTAAATCTTCAGATGCCAGACTCTTTATTCTTCTGTCATGTGCCCCCGTTCAAGCCAGCTGTCACATTCTACTCACCTGCGTGCATACTAAAAGTCAGCTACGCTGAGTGAGTTCTAGTTAATCATACCACATACAACATTTTCATAACTACATACTTTCGTACATACTTCATACTTTCATACTTGCATAACCATACCTTACGTTTTAAAGAGCATTACGCCCTATAACCTTCGCATATATTATTAGGGTATGCAACCCTTTAACCTTCGCATATATTATTAGGGTGTGCAACCCTTTAACCTTCGCATATATTATTAGGGTATGAAACCCTTTAACCTTCGCATATACTATTAGGGTATGCAACCCTTTAACCTTCGCATATATTATTAGGTTATGCAACCCTTTAACCTTCGCATATATTATTAGGGTATGAAACCCTTTAACCTTACCTTACCTTTCATTATCATCTCCATTATCACATCCATACATTTAATATCATACATATCATAGTCGTACATACTTCCTTATTCACATACACATATCATACATACTACACTATACTTGCCTTAACAATACGTGCAATACCCGAAGGTCATTCACGCACTGTCAAGCATTCATTCATAACTATCACATTCGTCATTAAGACATACACTTACCATAAAAGGTAAGTGTATTAACATTCACATCGAGTATGCACACAGCCCAGAAAACGTAACAAGGAAATGGGGCTAGAAACTCACCTAAATGCGGTTACATTCACTGTTTATGGTAATCCCTTTCTTGAGTTATGCACGACTAACTGTATAACAATTACACGTATCAATTAACTATCACTACCCATATCGTCTTTCAAGTTCAATTATTAGCCACAACGAACGGGGGTCCGGGGGCAGCGCCCCTGGCAGCGGGGGTTCTAGGGGCGGCAGCCCCTAGCGGGGGTCCAAGGGGCAGAGCCCCTGGCAGCGGGGTTAAGTTGTCAGGTCAGCTTTGAAAAATTTTATTTTCATTAGCTGTCTTAACACATTTTCCATTAGGATTTTAAATTATTTTTCTAATTCGTTAACTCATTCGCTAGAACAAATTAAGCCTGGTTCGCTAACTAATTTGTTACTTTCATAATCTAGTTCGTTACTGATTCGTCATCTAGTCATCATCTGATTCGTCATACCAATTCGTTATCTGAACAAGCCCTGATTCGTTACCTTATTCTTAACGAATTGGCAAGTAACGAATCACCTGATTCGTTATCTGGTTCATTAATTGATTCATGATTTGGTTTGCTGTCTAGTTCGTTATTTGGGTATAACGAATGGGTGAACTGATTCGTTATCTTACCTTAACGAATTGGTTAGTTGATTCGTTACCTTACACCAATCTTATCCAGACTTTGACTCAGGGTCAAAGTCAAAATCGCCAAGAACACCAATTGGTCAATGTTTCTTAAGTCTGCAATTAAACCTTCGTTTCTTAATGAAACATCACGATTTTGGTATCCATGAACTCGGAATCACAATGCTAACAAACCCCAATCATCAAATCGGCCAGACATTCACGTTTAAAGGGTGCGATTTATGGACCTATATTACGGGTTCTTTTAGGTTAACAATTAACCTATCAAATGTTAATCAGTTTCAGTACGATTTGTTGTTTTGGATTCGTTTTTAACATACTAAAACAGATATATGATTTCTGGACGTAATCCGGACCTAAACGAACAAGTTCTCGATATAAACGTACCTTAAACGAGTCGATCTACGGACACGATCTAGTATTGATGTAGGTTGGCTTGTTACGACGTTCCAGCACCAACAAGCTCGAGTTTCGCCTTCGGATCTAGGTTCGGGTTATAGGATAGTGTTTGTGTGTGTTTTCTAAGGTGTAGGCTATGGTGTAGAGATGGATAAAAATGGAAATGATTAGGGTTTAAGGGGTTTGTATACTCCCTTAAGCCCATGGACCTAAGGCCCATTCCATCTTATATTCCATCTTCTAAAGTCCAAGCCCATCATCTTACAGTTGATTTATCCAAACCGACACACGACACTTTATTGAATAAATGAAATTTCATTTATTTATTGGATTGTGACATCCCACATCTGTTGGGAATGAGAACTAAGCCTTCTTTATAAGGAGGTGGATACCTTCCCCATCATAACGCGTTTTGGGCGCTTAATGGTAGTGGATTAGAGGAAAATTCCACAGTTAAGCGTGCTCAGGTGGGAGTAGTATGAGGATGGGTGACCACCTGGGCAACCAAAAGCAAATCCATGAGGCGATGGTGGTACGTCCCGGCCAAAGCGGACAATATTATGGTGCGGGTAGTAGCTAGGCTGTTACATTTCCGGGCCGAGTTTTAACCGAAAATGATCAGGGGAATGTTCGTGGGACTGGTTAGTATCATATCAAAGGGTTACACATTGAAACGGAGAGGATTATGGGGGTTAAGAACGAACCCGTAGCTGCTGCTACAAGTTCGCTGAGCAAGTTCGTTCACATATAAGTTCGCGTGTATAACAAGTTCGTCTGCTGTTAACTTCTCCGTATATAAGTTCGCCTGATATCTAAGTTCGCTTATATCTAAGTTCGCTTATATATAAGTTCGTTGGATATCTAAGTTCGCTTATATATAAGTTCGCCTGATATCTAAGTTCGCTTAAATTGGGACCCGGATACATGGCGACCCGTATATGTATACATATATGTGCATACGCATGAAGGTATACAATGTAAGGACCTAAGAGATAAAATACTAGAATGCTAAAATAAATGAAAACCCTAAATATGCTAAGTAAAAGTAATCCAGTACTAGACCACGAATCAGGCTAACGAAGTAGGCTTAATTCGTTGTAACGAATGAGTGGGTGAATAAAATAATAATTTAAAATCCTAATGGAAAATGCGTTAAGACAGTTAATGAAAATAAATTTTTTCCAAGCTGACCTGGCAGCTGCCAGGGGCTCTGCCCCTTCGACCCCGCTAGGGGCTGCCGCCCCTGGAACCCTGCTTCCAGGGGCGCTGCACCCGGACCCCCGTTCGTTGAGGGTTACGATTAAACTAGAAATACGTCATGGCAAGTGATAGTAATTAATACGCGTAATTGTTATACAGTTTTCCGTGCACAACTAAAGAAAGGGATTACCATTAACGTGAACGTAACCACATTCAGGTGAGTTTCTAGCCTCATTTCCTTGTTATGTTTTCGGGGCTGTGTGCATACTCGATGTGATAGTTAATACACTTACCTTAAAAGGTAAGTGTATTCCATGTATGATTTATGTGATAGATATTATGTTATGTATGTGAATGAAAGCTTTTCGGTACGTGAACGATCTTCGGATATTGCATGTATTGACAAGGGAGGTATGTATATGAAAGATGAATGTGTATGATATATATATATATATATATATATATGTACAACATATGAATATGTATGAATGATTAAAGAAAGTATATGTATGTTATGGGTATATAAAGACAGTATGTACGAAGATGAAGAGGTTAGGGATCAGACCCTAACAATATCTGAGATAGAGAAGAAATGGATCAGACCCTAATAATATCTGAGATAGAGAAGAAAAGAGGGATCAGACCCTAATAATATCTGAGATAGAGAAGAAAGGGATTAGACCCTAATAATACCTGAGATAGACAAGAAATGGATCAGAACCTAATAATATCTGAGATAGACAAGGACAGAAGGATCAAACTCTTATAATACCTGAGATAGAATGGACAGTAATTATATAGTATGAAAGTATGTATGAACTTATGTATTGAAAGTAAATTAGTAAAGTAATTATTATGTATCTTTGGATGCATAATGGAAGGTAAGTATATGTATTGTATGATGTATGATTAACTAGAACTCACTCAGCGTAGCTGACTTTTAGTATGCACGCAGGTGAGTAGGATGAGGCAACTCGCTTGAGAAAAACCCGTGGCATTGAATAAGAGACTGGCATCGGAAAGCTCAAGACGTTCATGTTTGATGTTTTGTTTATTTTGAAAGACAAGATGATGTTTTAAGTTGAAATATGGATTGCTACGAAATGTTTTATGAAAGTTTTTATATTTCGCGTATGTTTTTATTAACTTTGATGATTAAAACTATGTTGATGAGTAAATCCAACGTCCAATGTAAGGCACCGGTAACGGGGCCTTAAACATTTATTCATATTCTTAAATGTCAAAAAGAAACCATCACCTCATGATACAAAACCTAAAATTAATGGTTAATATTCAAGTTTTGCATTATGTATTGTTTACTAAAACAATTTTAAAACATACTCTACATTGTTATATTCAAAATGCTTACTTTCAAGATACATGTTTGACCTTTCTTAAAATGATTTTAGAAAAAGTTATTATTATTATTATTATTATTATTATTATTTGAAAATTAGACTCTTAACCTTTCTATAATTCTTAACACAAAATTGTTACCATTTTTAATTCAAACAATTAATATGATTTCCTTATTTATCAAAATCAAATACTCATTTTGTATTAATTATATTTAATTAGTTTTTGACGTTTCCATAAAATAGGTATTCAAGTTGTTATTCTTAATTCATATTTAATCAAATAATTATTTTGTATTAATTATATTTAATTAGGTTTTGACGTTTCCTTAAAATATGTATTCAAGTTGTTATTCTTAATTCATATTTATTTTCAGATAAGTAGTTATTGAGTAACATTTATTCATTTTTATTTTTCCTCTTTAAATAATTACTTTGCAAATTTTGTCATGTAAATAATGTTTGTTTGATTTGTTTATTCTTGCAGGTTACGGTATGAGTTATTACGTATAGACTGCCTTTTTATTTTCAATTCAGTATTGTATTCTAATATATAATGGTGAATTTTAGTAATGATTTGGTAAATCGTACATGTAAACAAATTTGAATTCTTACTCTTTTAGTTTATTGAGTGATCATAACAAAAACATAAAAATGATGGCTTGTCAATTCTTTTATTTCGTCCGAGACATTGGTTCAATGTTTACTTTTATTTAGCTTGGCTATGTTTGATACGTTAATAATTTTATGAACACTTGAACTGATCATGTTTATGGTTAGGCCGTATCGCACAATTTATGACATAACTTTTCTAGCATGGTAAAACAATTTATTCCGACCAAATTATGTAAAACAACCCGTTACATTTCTTCAAATATAAATATATGTGTGTTTGTGTTTAATTAACGATTTTTATATTTTCGCCCGTATGGTACACAAATTAATAACCTACATGCTATTAAACTAATAGAGTTTATTGACACATGACAGCTTCTAATTGGTCCAACCATATTTCTTCCATATATAACAACCATTTTTTAGAATTTATTTCCAACTGTATAATTCAAAAACAAATTCAATTAATTAGGAACCCATCTACTTAGACTATTAACACAATTCTGTTGGTTCAATTGACTATTTTCCAAAAATATCATTCATCCACAGAATTTCTATCTATTATAATAAATCAAAAAAAAATTACAATGTTGAAATCGATATACACTCTTTTCATCCGTTTCAATTGGAAGAGCAATTTCAAAATTAATTTACACAAAACCTTAACTACTCCTTCTCTATTTCGTCTGATACACTCCGTCGTCTTCCACCATTCAATCATCACAGAGTTTCTACAATTAATGCTATATCTATTCATTCTTTTTGTGTTATGATTGGATGTGAAATCTTACTCATATTTAAGGTATTATCATATCTAAACTATATACATTTATTCTATTGTTGGATAATCAATATCTTCATCGATTTGTGTTTAATCCACAATGGGTTTTAAATAATTTAGAGTTATAACATGGAGAAGTTGGATATTGCTACAAATTTGATTTAGTGCTCTAAAATGGACTGTTGGTTTTAAATGATTTAGGGTCTAGGGTTTAATAGACTAATTGTGATTGGCTTCTTCCCTATGAAATTGTTACAAGTTAGATATTTTTCCATATAAAATGAATATTTTTAATCTATATAGTGAAATTGCAACTTGGAATCTAACATTATTGGATTGATTGAATCTGATTTATTTTAATATATGTAAATTGTATTTTTTTTCGAACATTATGTGGTTTCAACACTTCATACCACTTGGGTAGTTTTTATTTTTTATCTTTTATTTTTTGTAGGATAACAGAATCTGCAACTTCAGTTGATCTATATGTGAAGGTATATAGTATTTATTTTGCTAACAATGTAACTTGCAAGTTCACATCGCATATTCAATTTCACATCATTGAAGATTTTTTTGTGCATTATGGGTGTTAATTTACCTAATGTCTCTATCTCCTATAATTTCTTCAAAAATAGTTAACTTATGTATAGTTTAAAAAGAAATATATATTTCAGAAATATTGTGTATAGCATATGTTGTGGTTTTAAATTACACGTGTTTGTTATACGATTTTATTATTTCCGCCCGTGTCGTACACGGGTTAATAACCTAGTACAACAACAAACAAAGTAAAATGACAACATAAAGCATATTTCTAATTTAAACCATTAAACCAAAAATATATATCAATAAAAACCTTTTCTGGCCGTCATTTTATACCTAACAAATTTTATACTCTTTTAAAACAACCTGTTTTGAAATATTTTCAAAATACTTTGAAATTTAAGTTTAAATTTGGTCTTCCATGTAAAGATAGAAATAATTTGAAATATCTTGATTCATGGGAATAATAATATTAATAAATTATGAAAAGTTGTCATGTTTAGTAATATTCACTAAATCATATGTGCCGAATAATATTTATAAATGATAATAAAACGGTTATTTAATTTATGATATATTAAGTATTGATTATTAGAAATTATGTCAATTTAAATATTGTTTTCTAAAATAACGCGGTTATTATTTTAGTATTAGTTAATAACTAGTATTCACGTAAATTAAAGTAAGATTACATTACAATTATGGCAAGTATTTTTAGTTTGACAATCAGTTTTTTGAATATTAAAATGATAACTTATTCTAGTTTATTAAATAAGTTAAATCTGAGGAAAGTTAAACACACATAATTAAAAATATATATAAACTGAAAAATTAAAATTTTGTTATGAAAACTATACACACTTAAAACAATTTAAATTATCATTAAGGTACAAATATAATAATATTAAAAAGATTAAAATCAATATTAACACCAAAATAAATTTATAACATCTAAGCTTAGTTAAAAAATTTGTAATGCCAATTACCTTAAACATAATATTTAAACATGAAATAATGACAAGAAGTTCATACCTAATATATTTTGATGATGACTAAAACAACATCATTTTTATAGTAACAAATAGTTTATTGTTCTAAAAAAAATTATATATAGAGATATAATTACAAAAGTTAATGCCAAATCATAAAAATTAAAATCAAATCGGTTCTAATTTTACTAATATGACTAATTAATTTAGAAATAATTACAAAAATGAAAATCAAATCGGTTAATTTGAAAACTTCAAAAAAATTATGGAAAGATTTTCAAATGAGTTTAAAATTATGGAGAGTATTAAAACCTTTAAAATTTTGTTGAAAGATTGGTCAAATTTCGAATTTAAAAGAAGTTTAAATATGTTAATTAAATTTTGGAGTTAAATATATTAATAAATACAAATCAGATCGTTTTGTAAATTATGAAAATACGGTTGTTAATAATACAGTCAAAGTTTAAATGTATAAAACTTATTTTTGTAAAGTTATTATTATTCTTTGTAAAGTTAAATATTAATATAAAAGGATTACCATAATTAAAATGGTAGTAAGAAAAGTACTATAAATATGTAAATGTTATTTAATATTTAAAACCAAACGATTTAATATAAATGGTCAAATAGGAGGTCGGAAATGTAGTTAATTTTTTCAATCGGTTTCTTTATAAAATAAGGAAAGTCAAAGTATATACAATGTAATAACGGAAAAATTAAACTATATAAATTACAATATATATGTAAATGTAATTTAAATTTAAAAACTTATTTTTAGTAAAGGTCGAAAAACTTATTAAGTTGGAAAGTTAATTAAGGTGTTAATTCGTTATTTAAACAAATAAGGATAGTCAAACTCAATTAATTGTATTAATGTGATACTTAAATGTGTAATTTATGTATACTAAGGCACGCCAGAAAAAAAATATACATCAAGGTATCTCCGATATACATCAATATATTATTTTATCAACAAATAATGAATATAATTGAATATTCAAAAAAGAAATATACATCAATATAAAAAAATACATCTTATAAAGTAATGCTCAATCCATGAAAATTAGCTTGTATCAGTCGGGACATTAACCTGAAACTATAAAGTAGAATATTAATATTGATATTATGGAAAATTTGATATTTAATTTATAACCAGAAAAATTGAATGTATTACCGGAAAAAAAAACAATATAATGATAATAACCATGGTATCTCATATTTAGATTTAGAAGGTAAACTGAAATATTCAGTAAATCAATCGGGTAAATAACTTGAAATAATAATGTTTTGTTATAACATTGATATTATGGAAGATTATAATTATAATTTATAACCGGATAATTTAAATGTGTCTTAGTGGAAAAACGAGATAATGATATTGTCCATGGATGAAGCTTTTTTATTTAGAACCTAGAAGAACAACATGTAAAACAAAAAAATAGAAAAAATATAAAACTTCAAACAAATTTAAAACAACCATTGTTATAGGTATAACACATAACCGGAAAAACGTAAATACGTCCACATATCAGCTTCATCGCCGTTTTTGATTTACAACCTAAACTAATTTTAATAAAATTATTTAACAATGAAAATAAAGATAAAAAGGTTAAAGGAAACAATAACCGGAAGAAAATATAATGTTGCCGGAAATACATATATCAACAGCCGTGAGTTTATTATAAAATATAAACTTACCGGAAAACGATTAATACAAATCTAGATCTAGATAGCCGGAATATATGAGAGGGTGAAAGGAGATCCGGCTAATAGAGAAAGAGAAAAAAATATGTTTAGGGTAAAAAATTATGAATTGTTAAGATTTAAATATAGGGTGATTGTATCAAGGGGTGACATGGCATCATAGGTGGACAATTTGTAAATGGAAACTTGATGACTAGGCTGCATAAATGGACAACCTAGTTGAGTGACACTTGGTCCATAAATTTTGATTTAATAGTATTGTTAAATGTTAGATTGTACAAGTAGTAGACTTGTTTTGGTTGCGAATCTATTCAAGCTTGGTGCATGTAGTGTATACTCAACCTGTTTACAATATAATCCAAAACATTATGATTTGTGCCTAATTTTTTTTAATTAATGAGTAAATAATTACTACACTTGAGGGTCTAAAATAGTTGGACTTTTTAAAAAAATATTACTTAAAATTCATGAATAAAAGTTATAATACATAAGTTTGATGTCTAGGACCGTCTTCGAGAATTTAAATACCTCGGCCGAGCCAAAATAAAAAGGCACGTAGGCCTTAACGAAATTTTTTTATTCGCTAGTATGCATGGATAAATATTTTATCGACCGATTTATTATAAGCAAAAACCATTTTGAGCTTGTAATTATCTAATAAGTCATTGCAAATAACCTTATTTTAACACCAAAAAACATATATATGTAATAGGTATAAAAAAATTTTGTGCCACTGTTGATGGTGCGACTCACACACCCTCCGAGCCTTCCCTGTTGATAACAAAGGTCGATTTTTGGTTTTTTACGGTTCGATTTGGTTATAAAACTCCCTTGGGTTCTTATGGTTTTGTTCAGGTGTTTTTTTTTCTTATTATTTATTTAGTTTTTGGATATACGTAAAAATGAAACTGAAGTGTAAATTTAATCTCTAAAAATATACATGAAACTGATCTTTATTGTCAAGCACCTTGAAGAGGTGAGGTTTAATAGGGGTAAATATCCTCTCTTTTTTTTAACGGCGATTTTCTTCTATTTAAGTTACCACACACTTTGAATTTAGACAGCATCAATGTCCCACTCTGGCCAGACTATGTTGTCTTAATCGAGCTTATGCTGGCTTCAGAGTTTGGCTTGGGATTCCCCCGGAAACCATACTGCCGACTGCCACTTGACAGTCGTTGTGCCGCCCCAAGAGCATAATTTCCTTGCTTAACACACGGTGAAACGAAAACACGGGTGGGCACCGGGCTCAAACTAACAACCTTTGTACAATGCCTAACTCAAATATTTCATTGTCAATATTCATCCAAAAGTGACACAAATAGAATTCGAACATGGGTATCCACTAGAGAATCCAAGCCTCCTAGTAGGCCACAAAAAGAGATGAGTGTAAAGATCCTGATTTCGGTTTTAAGTAATTGATCTTTAAAGTTATCACATTCTGAATGAATACATTATACTTGTCAAGTAGTTTAAAAGATGCAATTTCAATCAAATATTAGCAATGCAAAAAACTCTCTTTGCATTATTCCAACTAATGTTATAAAATGTGTTTTTAACAAGTAAATCACGCTAAAATATGCCTTAATGCACACCCATCAACAATAAAATGACCCAAAACAATGTAAACCACTTTTGATGACATTAAAAAACACATCTGATAAAGGAATGTAATACATAAGCAAATCAAAGCTAAAGTAATAATGTATTTACCTAATTTTTTATGCAAAGCGATTACAACAATTACACATCACACTCTCCATTCCAATAAGCCCAGAAAAAAATTGTAGTAGTAACTCACAAAGAGAAGATTAAGCACAAACCTAAGGATTTATAGATCGAGAAGAGAGTGATGAGAGCGATTATACGGTCGTCATGGGCGAAATGGTGAGAGGGTTGATCTCGATCTCTTGATGATAAAAACCGTGAAGTAGGTGAAGGCAATAATGATATTTGAACCATAGAAATTTGAGAGTGTAATCATCTAACAGTTGCTATGGATGGAGAATGGTAAGAGAGTTGGCATTGATATATTTGTAACGAAAACCATGAAGCATGTGAAGGGAATGATAATCTTCGAAACCCAAGAAATTTTTGATTGACGAGTTTGAGAGAGCAGTTCTAATACCCGACCCATCGTACAACCAATGTAGTCCACTCAGGGGCGGATCCAGTGTTTGGTCAGGAGGAGCGTTTGCACCCACTCAAGTCCATATTTTATTTTATAAATTTGTAATATATTAGGTCCAAAGACCCAAGTGACCAATCAGAACAAAATTTAGTGACCCATTCAAAAACAATTTAGTGACCCATCCAAAAGATTTTTTGAATGCTCGTGTAATTTATAGTGTTGAAAAAGAAGCACTTTTAAGTGTTACAAAGTAAATTGTAATTAACTGTTTTTAAAAGATGAAATCACGTAGATGTCAGTGTAATATGTATTTTGTTTATCTTTAATGAAATTTATTGTTTACATTTCTATACGTTGTTTGTTTAATGTAAATTTTTTACTCGACCCGTTTCGGTTTGACCCGACCCATTTTTGTTTGACTTGTTTTAGTTTGAATTGACGAGTTCTAGGTTGAACCTTTTTTTGCACCCCGCAGCTTTTCCTCTGTTGCAGGTATGAAGTGAGTTCCATACCATGAAAAAGATTGAAATAGGACCAGGAAGACAACCCACCACTGGAACTTGCTTTGCTCTCGCTCTGCTCGTTCCCACCTGTCTTCTTCCAACCATAGTAAACTTAAAGACTAAATTTTCTGGATCCGCCACTGAGTCCACTTTGCCCCCGACGGATTGCCAATCTAGCAACTCACTAATTTTATTTAGTTGTACCATTGGAGACTTCTTAGGAAGTCACCCATCTTTTTTAATTTAATTTAATTACACGGGTTTCAGTTTCAAATCAATTTAATTTAATTATTTGAAAGAAAGCAATCAGAGACGATGAGCAACAGTTCACTGACATCATCGCCGGCAAGATCATCGATATCAACGACGGCGATTGTGGGATCCAACGCAATGTCTTCATCGCTAGCCGTCGATGAACTCCACTTCACTGCCGATCTCACTACTCTCCAAGAACGTAAACAGGAGGCTCTTCGAGGTTAAAAATCTTTAATTTTAACCCTATATTATATTATACCATTAGATGATGTTAATTCATGTTTATCAAACTGGGTTTTCTGAATTACTGTCTTCTTAGGGTTAATTTTGACCAAACATGGTGGTTTGTGGTTTTAGGGTTTTTGATTTTAAGCGGCGGCGACTCTTTACACGACCAACCCGACATAACGGTTTTTTTTTAAACGGGTCAACTCAAACACAACTCGTTTAAAAGTTGGGTCAACCTAAACATGACTAGTGGGTGGGTTGACCTGTTAACCCGTTTATAACAAGTTAATATTTTGATTTTTTATTTTTCAGATAACTATTGACTTTTGAAGGTCAAATTAATTTTCTTTTTAACTTTTTGTATCTAGTCTTCGGCTCTTCGCTTCCGACATATTTATTTTGTTACTTCTATCTGTTTATTCTCGTTTTCTTATTTAAATCACGAGCTAATTATATAAACCCAAGTTTGTTAAATGGGAATGTGAGGTAAATACACAAAAACAATTAATAATATCATAAATTACAAAAATGTTTTATATGTATTGGAGTTTTTAATTGTTTGAATTGTTATTAAGTCGGTAGGTATTACTCATATTCGTAAACAAGCGTAGAGGGTGATGAGTTAATTTGTGATTTTGTAATTTTGTATTGATGATCAACGTTTGATATTCATATGTTGCAGGACTCTAGTTGAATATTTAAAGTTGTGATTTCTCATGCTTTGACTTTTTAAGTCAAACAAACAGTATTCATTATTCACTATTATAAATTGTAACAGCAGCAATATGTTATTCTCTATAGGGAAAATCATTAAAGTGTGTAGAAAGTAATATTGACCATCTCGAATACAACAGTTACGGATATAAGTTAATGTGGCGTTTGCAATGCAGTTTTGAAATCGGATTTGATGGCGACATTGAACAAGGAAGTTAGAATGTTGGATGAAGATAGTTGGATGTTTGAAGGGCCTCGTTCTCGAATTCACCTCATTTCGCGACCAGGTAAACACTTTAAATATAGTTAATAATCCGAAACAACATTAATATTAAGTCCTTTTAAGTTTCTTGCCAGTTAAAATGATTAGGGTTCTTAAACTTTCAGGTGGTTTTCAAAGCAAACATTCAGAAACACTGGGGACTAAATTGGGCACCCAAAAACGGAATCAAAATGCTTCGATCAAGTAGAAAACTTTGGAATTCAAAATGCTTGTGGGTAGATTATCAGATATCATATGTGATGTAGCATTCTTGGCAGTGGCTGTATTTGTTAAAATTGTTCAAGCATTTATAAAACATTGTTATAATTTAAGCAATATTTAGCAAATCTTGTATCTTGAATCATTTAACTGTGAATCAGAGCTGTTGAAACATAAACACTAAGGTAAATTACAGGTTATTTATGTGGTTTTATATTTGGGTAACTTGCTGATCATGTACTTAAACTTAATTTAGTATAGGGCCAGATTTTATAAACTAATAACAAAATATAAACATCATCGGCCCCGATCTTCATATGTGCCCCCATCTTCATCACTGTCCAAACGCTTCTCACGATCTCCCTCTATTCGTCGATTTAGTCTTTCTTTTTTAAATCTTGATCTTTTGTTAATTTTAGACAACTTTCAAATGTAAAAAGTGGCAATCTTTCTGATATGTTTTTGCTAATCTTTGATTCCTCTTGACCCCATACAATCTTAAAAACTGAGAACACTTATGCAAAGATGGAGAAATGTGGATGTGCTTGCCATCAAAATCTGAGAGAAAATCTAGGGTCTTTATCTTCTACCAAGATTTCATCTTTTAGATATAGAATTTCGGTTGCTTTGTACTGGCGGTCAACAACATAGATAGCAAATGCTAGTTAAAGAGCCACATCAACGCCATGTCACTACACGACATGGTTTAACAAGGTGGAGAGGTGGTCATGGCGCCTCCCGCAACAAATGATCTAAAGGATGTGAACTGTTACAACCAACGAACTTTAGGCACGTCCAGAGTCCCGTTAAATGACAGTATTTATATGTAACCCCAAACATAAATGACCGTAATTTGCAATTTACCATAAACACAATGAAGAAAATAATACAGGAATGTGGGGAAAACCAAGTTATTATCAAAGCGCTAAATCCCTATCGTTTCGCCATATTCAGGCACTTGTTCAGACGAAAATCTATACAAAGAGTTAAATTACGCTGACAACATTTCTCAACTGTTAAACCCTAACATAATGTATACCCACCTTGATCACAAAATGCAAACCTATATCACCAGCAAGAACACCAACCGCACTTACCTAAACAACTAAAGCACCCACATTTCAAACAGGAAGGGCATTTTGGTAACTTCACATCCGAGCATATCGGTTTTGACCAACAACAAGAGTTCCACGTAAAACAACAGCATCCGAGTCCCAAACAATCCGGGCACTTTGGCCTGCCAAAACATCCAAAGCAATCCAGGCACTTTGGCTTGCCAAAACATCCCAAGCGATCCGGGCACTTCGGCCTGCCAAAACATCCCAAACAATCTGGGCACTTTGGCCTGCAAAAACGCTTTGGGCAGTGAGGTTTTGGGCACTCTGGGCAGCTTGGCTGCCCCATTTTTATACAACAACAATAGCAGCCATCGATTGACTTCCCGGGATTTGACTTTTTCGGTAACCTGACCTTTTGTTTGATCTTTGCAAGTTGGGTTTTAGTGGTCATGGTTTCCATATCATAAATGAACTTGTAAAGATGACGAATGTAATCGGGATAGAGTTCTAAGTTGCAGTGGGCCCCGCCTTTGACCCATAATGGTTCATACGGGTCCTTAGCCATCTTCCATAGTTTGTTCCCGTGTTGCCAATTTACCACATCGTCCTCCGTACCCTGTCATATTTACACCAAGAAATTAGGTCAACTGGTCTACGCAAAGTTCAAGAACATATAATATATGAACGGGTTAGAACTTACGTGTATCACAAGTGTCGGGCATTTCACCTTCCGAATTTTGTTAACATTCTGCAGATATCAACAAGATAATATTTTGAAACCTTAATAGGAATCGAAATTAATAAGACGGGACACGCTTTACTTACCTTATAAATATCAAAGCAAAATCTGCAATCGACATGACAAACAACACGAAGGCCCGAAAGAATTGCACTGTGTAAAACAATGCCTCTTAACCTTGGTAACTTGGAAGCCAAATGTAATGTGGGCCCGCTTCCAACCGACTGTCCGTAAAGAATTATGCCTTCTTGACTGACTCCATATTCGGTTTGGAGACACTCGTATACCGCCTCTATGTCGGCATATGTATTAAGCTCGGTTGGCTGAAGTTTACAAAAAAAAAAAACATAAAAACAAATATCAGAATTATTTAAATAATCAACAATTATTAATATTAGACAGAAATAAATTGAAGATGACTCAATTACCTTGCCGGTTGATGCTCCATAGCCCGAATAATCATATCTGTTAAAGAAAATGAGGACAAAAGAACATAATTATCAATCATATCATACATTGAACGCGAAAAGGGACCACATCGTATATAAGTACCACTAAAAGTTTAGCCAACAAAAAGCATAATATGTATCAAGATTCATCAGCAACTTGCGTTTTTTAACCTTTCATAGGGTAATTTATCAGTGAAAAATGTTCACTTTATAGCCAAAGTATTAAGGAAAATAAAGGATGCATAGTGCATACCCCTACTAAAGTTAAGAGCTTTCACTTTTCCTCTTTTACCCTAGCCAGAATATGATTTATGGGCCACATAACATTAACAGTTATTGCGCGCATATCTTGAAAACGAAGTCGAATAGTTTCATCGAATAGTTTCATCGAAGCACTCGCTTTCACGGGGTCATTTTGCAAATTGTATAGATCCATATCACAGAAATCTTGTAATAATTCTTTACATTTTAGATGCAATCATGCAAACAGTAAAATCTTTAAATCCAAATTGAAATAATTTCTAGAATAAGAAAAAACAAATATGAGCACAAGAACAAACTCACATCACATCACATCATAGAAATAATAAGATCAAATCAACATCATGAACCAAAAATGTAAATTACCTACAAATCTACAATGTTGCATCTTAGAATGGAAAAGAATAACTTTTAGGTTCAAAACTTACACAAATTTAGTTCACTTTTTGTAACTAAATCTGCAAATCAAGATTGGTCATTTAAAGATCATAACTTTATTAAAACAAAAAAACCTTCAAATTAAAGATTGCAGAAAGCTAAAGAAGATGAAAACCAAACACCCCAGATGAACAGTTGCAAAAATTAAAACAAATAAATAATAATATCTCTTTGCAAAAAAGAACAAAAAGCAAATCACATTACTTAAAACAACAACATTCCTTCATAATAGCCCTAATAATGTATCAACATGGGGGAACAATGATTATAACAAAAGTTAGGTAAGAAACAAAGAAGATAAAACTGACCCCATGAGATTGACTCTAAGATTTGCTTTGAGTTGAACAAACAGGTCAAACAGTTGACCCAAATCAGCAGCATTGCCATGAGAGTACAACAGAGTGAGTCTTGCATATGGGTTCTTAAGATAAAAAGCCACAATCTTGTTACCTCCTTTTGTGGGTATTGACAACACATCAAGTGAACAACCACCGCCACCGTCATCTACACCACCGGAGGCTGACGTCAGCGGCATGGAGGATGATGTGTAGATGGCATTTAGCTTACCGTCCTCTCGTTTCTTGATCTGGTAGGTGGGTGGTGATGGTGGGAAGAAGGCGAATTTGGCGCTCAGATTGGATATTACACAACCCATCGCTGCCGTATACGGCGGTGTTATAATATTCCGGCGAACACCCTTTTCATAAATTAGTGAGATTTACTGATCTGTGATTAATTTTAGGGGGGAAAGATTTGTGGGTTTGTTAGACAATGGGTAAATCTAGGTGGGTTTTGAAAATGGTTAACTAAAATTTATACTTTTTGAGTTTTTCCGGCGAAGACCCTTTACATAAGTTAATGAAATTTACCGATCTGTGATCAGTTTTAAGGAAAAAGATTTGTGGGTTTGTTAGATAATTAGTAAATCTAGGTGGGTTTTGAAAATGGTTTAGAAAAAATTATACTTTTTGAGTTTTTGTAATGAATTTGAGTTTCTTGATTTGTATAAAAATGGTGAAAATATAGCTGGGTATTTGTGGGGTTTTGAAAAGGGTGAGATGGGTATCTGACTGACTGAGTTTTGGCTTAAAAAGATAAAAGCTTTTACATGTTGCAGTCTTGCAGACGGTGGTGGAGGAGAGAGAGAGACACGGCGGAGAGAGAGAGAGAGAGAGAGAATCAACGGCGGAGGAAGGTGGTGAAGGGAGAGATGCAAGTGTTCAAAGATGGGAGTTTGATAACTTTCATTGCGTCAGTTTTGACAGTGTGGGCCCCACTGTCACTACCCCCTATCCCTAAACGACAAATATTGTTTCAACAGGACTACACGAGTATTATGAATATTGATTGTGTTGTGTGCATTGTTTGCTTGTACGGTGGCTGTGTGTGTGGAGATCTTGATGTACAACTCATTTTTCTTGTTCACCTTTGTAATCATGTGGAAGGGGTGTATGGGTCATGAGGGTTATGATGGGACTTGGCTGGTACTTGTCTTATTTGTGTGACGCTAATATATTTTGGTTATGAACTATAGAATATTATCAAGATCCAAGTGTTAATGGATAGGTGAGACAAATAGTTTAGGCTGAGGGGTGTGGGGGCGCGAGTGGGGGCGCCAGCCAATAATATTTTGACGTGTGGCAGAGAGAGAAACTTGATAAGATGGGTGTTGGTAGTGGTGCTCGCGCCCCGGGACATGGTGTGGAGGGGCGCGAGAGGGGGCGCGAGCGGTTTTTTTTTTATTTTTTTATAATGTATTAAAAAAACGTATTATTAAACAAACTCAAAAATTATTTAAAAAAACACACATTTTTTTGAAAATTCATAATAAAAAAAAACATACTAAAAATTAAACAAACAATAATATTTAATAATAAAACTAATCCAATACAAGATCATCTGGTCGCCTCGCCCACAAATGTTCAACCAACTCATGTCGAAGATCCCCGTGTATCTCACGGCTCTTGATATTTGCTATGTTATGAAGTTTTTGTTGATCACTGATTGTGGACGGTTGTGGCGGAATGTCACCTTGGTAGTTTTGGCATATAGCTTTGCCCTCGTCTTCTAACGTCATGTTGTGTAGGATAAGACACGTGTAGACGACGTCCATTATCCTCTCCCGAGTCCAATAACGTATCGGGTTCGCCAGAACATAATATTGTTTTTTATAGCTCCAAAAGCTCTTTCAATATCTTTTCTAGCAGACTCTTGCTTCTTCGTAAAATACTTCCGTTTGTCGGCGACTGGATCTGTAAAAGCTTGAACTAACACAGCCCATTCGTTGTAAATACCATCGACCAGATAGTACCCGTACTTGAAGAGTTCTTCATTTGCAAGAAAAGATTGAGGTGGTTCAACCCCGTCGATAAGGTCGTTGATCAAATGTGACTGATCGATAACATTAAGGTCGTTATTTGACCCAGCAACACCAAAAAAAGCATGCCAAAACCAAAGATCCTGTGAAACCGCCGCCTCAAGTATGAGGGTCGGCCCTTCATGATCACCACGGTGGAACTGACCTCGCCAGGCCGTTGGACACATAGCCCATCCAACATGCGTACAATCGATGCTACCTAGCATCCCAGGAAAACCATGTTTTTCTGCGTGCACCTCATATATGCGTTGGATGTCATACGTTGTAGGTTTACGCAGATATCTCCGAGCGTAAGTCGATATGACTCCTACGTACAATATATATTACAAAATGTAATAAATATTTAATAAAAAGTAAAATTAATGTTTTTTACCTTGGCAGAAAAAATGAAGGGATTCACGTGCAACCCTTTTCGACATCTGTAAATACTCATCCAAAGCGTCCGACGAGATGCCGTACGCTAATTGACGGATAGCAGCCGTGTATTTTTGAAGAGGGGTAAAACCGGGAAGACCCCTAGCATCCTCCCTTTGTTGAAAAAAGGGATACCGTGCCTCTAAATCACTCGCTATACGCGTGAACAATTGACTGCTCATTCGAAAACGAGTTCGAAAATCCGACTCCGCGTATACCGGTTGAGGGCTAAAATAATGCCTCATCAAAGTATCGTTAGCACCCGATCGATCACGATCACGAGGTGGTGCTCTAACCCTCGGGAGTCGGGGTTGATGGGCTTGATTTTGCAAGAGATTGACCACGGTTGCGGTCAAAACTCCCCCTACATGAAGAAGCAAATCATCCTCTTCGGATGAGTCGGAATCAGACGAGTACGACGACATTATTTTTAAAAAAAAATTGGGTTGTTTTTGGATTTTTTTTGGGTATTATATAGGAGTTTGGGATATTATATATGAGTTTGGAGATTGAAGTTGTGTTTGATATGGTAAAAATGGGTTGATTTAGGGGTATTATATAGGATTTTGTAAAGGTTTTTTTAAAAAAGTTTGAAAGAAATGGGTAATATATAGGAAGTGTTGTATAAAGAAATAGGTAAGTTTGGTTTTTTTTTGAAGTTGTGTTAAGTGTTGTATAAAATGGGTAATTTATAGGAGTAAAAAAAATTTTTTTTTTTATTAAATAAAGAGCCAACGGCTCATTTTTAAGACTCCAACGGCTCTTTTCACCATTCCCAAGCCCATTTACGCCCCACAGGTCCCGCGACCTCCCTTGCGCCTGCTTTGTTTTTCGTGCTCGCGCCCCTCTCGCGCCTCGGTGGTGTGGTGCTCGCGCCCCGGGGCGCGAGCGGCTGGGCTCACGCGCCCTTTCTCGCGCTCTACACCCCTCAGCCTTAGGCTGAGGGGTGTGGGGGGCGCGAGAGGGGGCGCGAGTGGGGGCGCCAGCCAATAATATTGTGACGTGTGGCAGAGAGAGAAACTTGATAAGATGGGTGTTGGTAGTGGTGCTCGCGCCCCGGGACATGGTGTGGAGGGGCGCGAGAGAGGGCGCGAGCGGTTTTTTTTTTTATTTTTTTATAAATGTATTAAAAAAACGTATTATTAAACAAACTCAAAAATTATTTAAAAAAACACACATTTTTTTGAAAATTCATAATAAAAAAAAACATACTAAAAATTAAACAAACAATAATATTTAATAATAAAACTAATCTAATACAAGATCATCTGGTCGCCTCGCCCACAAATTTTCAACCAACTCATGTCGAAGATCCCCGTGTATCTCACGGCTCTTGATATTTGCTATGTTATGAAGTTTTTGTTGATCACTGATTGTGGACGGTTGTGGCGGAATGTCACCTTGGTAGTTTTGGCATATAGCTTTGCCCTCGTCTTCTAACGTCATGTTGTGTAGGATAAGACACGTGTAGACGACGTCCATTATCCTCTCCCGAGTCCAATAACGTATCGGGTTCGCCAGAACTTAATATTGTTTTTTTATAGCTCCAAAAGCTTTTTCAATATCTTTTCTAGCAGACTCTTGCTTCTTCGTAAAATACTTCCGTTTGTCGGCGACTGGATCTGTAAAAGCTTGAACTAACACAGCCCATTCGTTGTAAATACCATCGACCAGATAGTACCCGTACTTGAAGAGTTCTTCATTTGCAAGAAAAGATTGAGGTGGTTCAACCCCGTCGATAAGGTCGTTGATCAAATGTGACTGATCGATAACATTAAGGTCGTTATTTGACCCAGCAACACCAAAAAAAGCATGCCAAAACCAAAGATCCTGTGAAACCGCCGCCTCAAGTATGAGGGTCGGCCCTTCATGATCACCACGGTGGAACTGACCTCGCCAGGCCGTTGGACACATAGCCCATCCAACATGCGTACAATCGATGCTACCTAGCATCCCAGGAAAACCATGTTTTTCTGCGTGCACCTCATATATGCGTTGGATGTCATACGTTGTAGGTTTACGCAGATATCTCCGAGCGTAAGTCGATATGACTCCTACGTACAATATATATTACAAAATGTAATAAATATTTAATAAAAAGTAAAATTAATGTTTTTTACCTTGGCAGAAAAAATGAAGGGATTCACGTGCAACCCTTTTCGACATCTGTAAATACTCATCCAAAGCGTCCGACGAGATGCCGTACGCTAATTGACGGATAGCAGCCGTGCATTTTTGAAGAGGGGTAAAACCGGGAAGACCCCTAGCATCCTCCCTTTGTTGAAAAAAGGGATACCGTGCCTCTAAATCACTCGCTATACGCGTGAACAATTGCCTGCTCATTCGAAAACGAGTTCGAAAATCCGACTCCGCGTATACCGGTTGAGGGCTAAAATAATGCCTCATCAAAGTATCGTTAGCACCCGATCGATCACGATCACGAGGTGGTGCTCTAACCCTCGGGAGTCGGGGTTGATGGGCTTGATTTTGCAAGAGATTGACCACGGTTGCGGTCAAAACTCCCCCTACATGAAGAAGCAAATCATCCTCTTCGGATGAGTCGGAATCAGACGAGTACGACGACATTATTTTTAAAAAAAAAATTGGGTTGTTTTTGGATTTTTTTTGGGTATTATATAGGAGTTTGGGATATTATATATGAGTTTGGAGATTGAAGTTGTGTTTGATATGGTAAAAATGGGTTGATTTAGGGGTATTATATAGGATTTTGTAAAGGTTTTTTTAAAAAAGTTTGAAAGAAATGAGTAATATATAGGAAGTGTTGTATAAAGAAATAGGTAAGTTTGGTTTTTTTTTTTGAAGTTGTGTTAAGTGTTGTATAAAATGGGTAATTTATAGGAGTAAATTTTTTTTTTTTTTTTATTAAATAAAGAGCCAACGGCTCATTTTTATGACTCCAACGGCTCTTTTCACCATTCCCAAGCCCATTTACGCCCCACAGGTCCCGCGACCCCCCCTTGCGCCTGCTTTGTTTTTCGTGCTCGCGCCCCTCTCGCGCCTCGGTGGTGTGGTGCTCGCGCCCCGGGGCGCGAGCGGCTGGGCTCACGCGCCCTTTCTCGCGCTCCACACCCCTCAGCCTTATATATCTAGTAGAGGTAGCAAAAATGTACGGGTTATTTATGGTTTGTGTTTGTGTATTTGACAAACCATAACCGACTGTTTTTCTATAAATGTCCATAATGGATACAGATCTATCACGTTTTACCTAATAAAAATGATTCTGAAAACGAAACTAGCTTGAAAATATAATGGGTTTACTTAATGAAACTATTTCTGAAAACAAAACTAGCTTGAAAAGATACTACCATATGACTCGAATTCTTGTTTTATTCATGAATAACAACCAAATATCCAAAGATGCTATTCAACCTTGATATGAGTTTTGTGGATGAAAGTTGAGATAAGCATCGAGTGGAAATGAATACTTATCATATGTTGACATAGATGTTACACAAAGCTCATGTTTTGAATGTTGATTTGTCATGATACATGATTTTTGCAAGTCTACCACATGTTTGATAATTATTGCAATAGTTTTATCTTCATTTCTTGTAGTATTTAAGACAATATAGAACTTAATAGCTTTCAAGAATACTAATGACATATTTGGTATGCGGTCATTGAATGGACGATGAAATGGATCATTACTATTTCATTGAGGTAATTGGTTACCATGTGGAAATTGAATAAATTATTACTTTGTTTTGTTTGGTAGGCAAGAAAGAACAAAATAAGATAAAAACAATAGTGAGTGGCGGTGAGTGGTGGTGGGCGGTAATAGTGGTGGCCGGGAATGATGGTTGGTGGCGATGAGGTGGTGGTAGGTGGTTCCAAAATCCAAATACCATTTTTTTTCATTTCCTTGCAATGATCCATTATATTGCACCTTTCATTTTTACATACCAAACGTTACTTAAAGAATAAAAACCAAACCACTTTAAAGAACAAAATCACTATCAAACTACAAATTACATCAATTGTTCTATCAAATATCCATCAACTCACTATATAGACTCAAATCGAATCGTAGTATCTGCTCATTCCGATTGGACCAAATGGTATGGATTTAATTTTGTGTTTTTTTGGATCAAAACTAAATGCATTTCGGTTCTTGGATTGGTTTTGGTTGCCATCATAACCAGGGTCGTGATCAGGTAAACGGGAACGGGGTTTGGCTGAAGCCGTACTGAAAAATTTTCAGTGTTATATATTTATGTATTTTGACATCGCACCCATAAAAAATTCGACACCGAGCCCACAGAACTTTACACATAATCCTTAGGAATCTGGACAACGAACATTAACCCACATGTCAATTAAAAATAATATCTTTTAAGCCTATAAAATTTTTTCTATAAGCAGAAGCCCATAACCCATAACCATTTAAGTCAATCTTGATAACTAAAAAAAATATGAGATTGGCACTTTCGCAGCATTGACAGGCTCCACGGGTCCAGTGTGGTATAGTGCTCCATCATTAGCATCTCCGAAACATATGTGCATTATGGTTATTTTCTTTTATTCACTTTCAATGCCTCTTATGTTTGATTAAAATAAGGATTTTATAGTTTTTTAACTTATATTTGTAGTATAATGTGTGAAATTGGTGTATCAATGTGTGTTTTAGGGTTTAAATCATTAATATATAGCGATATTTAAAAAGAAAAGTGAAGGACTTGAATCTTCAACTTACACGTGAATATGCTGATTATTTGGACAATCTTCCTTTCCTTCATATTTGGCCAAAAGAAAACCAAATTCTTCTTTTCATCCAAATCAACCAAATGATATTACGAGGACATACTTACTTTAAGGGTCATATCAACCTAAATGTCATATTTTTCCACTAACCACGTTTGGCAAGCAATCCTAGAATTTAAGATATTTTAGAGTTGGTTTGGTCACAAGTCCGGGTTTGAGAATTGGTTAGAGTTAATGTTTTCATCAATTGCGCATATTTTTTGTGTTGCTATTTGTTTAAAAAATGAAACTTCACATAGGGCAAATTTAATGAAATTCTATTAATGGCTTTCAATATCGGGTATATTTTTTTATGGATTTTTTTTCATTTTAATTTGATTCTTTTTATTTTTATTATGTGACTCGACTTGAACCGCTTGACTAGACCACGCAGAAAAACCAAAACATTAGTGATAGACAATCGATCGTTTGTCCCTCGAATATTTCTTAACCCCGAATGAAAAAGTCTTAACTACGCCACTGATCATAAGTCATAACAACCAAACATCCAAGACAAAATGACTACCATTTTGTGTTTCTATACATATACCCGATTAACTTATAACTATATGTATTTACATATGTTCATGTGACCTGGGAATTAACCCAACTTTGTTTACTATATTTTATAAGTCATCACTGTTAACACGATTTAATCTAGTGCAATTTTTTCCCTATACCTTTATACTTATCTAAAGGTCGTGAATAATACATATCTCTACGTAAAAAGATGCTAAAAGTATTTATATAAAATGGCTGGTAATCAAAAAAAGCTTTCGATCTTTAAACATCAAGGCCTATTAGCTCAGTTGGTTAGAGCGTCGTGCTAATAACGCGAAGGTCGCAGGTTCGAGACCTGCATGGGCCATGATTTTTTCCATCCTTTACTTTCTCTTTTGGGCCACTTTTAAAAATTGTAATTTATATCCTTTACAGTTTGGGCCACCTTTTTTTAAGTTGTAAATTGTAATCATGGTTTCTTCTTATTTAATAATCGTTTTGACACATTCATATTTTTGTGAGGTTTTAAACAAAATTGCGTTTCAAAACAAACAGATTCATATACCGGAGATTAAATTAAGCACGGTAGAGATTCATAATGATTCAAAAGTAAGTTTGAACGATCTATACTCATATAAAGAAGTTGCTACATGTCATATGTGATTTGGATAATCGAAATTCGTTGACCTGGTGGTAAGAAATGAGAAACTCGGGGCTCTTTTGAAAATGAAATCACGATCCAAATTCAACCAAACATTGAATTGTTTATTTTAAATTCCTAAATTTTATAATTTAAAAAGTTAAATTTTGGCGGCGTGTTCATTAAGAAAGTTCATGTTCGTTAATGAACTTGCTCTTTTTTGTTCGTTCATTAGACAGTTACATATTGCTTGGTTCTAAATTTTAATCATGATTATGATTTAATGAATGATAAACCAATTAGTGTTACTAATAATTCATAATTAATTTAACCGGATATACAAACACATATAAACAAATGAACATAAACTAACGAACATAATCCAACGCACGTAAATGAATGACAAGACATGTTTAACGAATTAGTATATTTCCAAATATAACTTATACATCATGTATTTGTTTTGTACAAGATAAGTTATTCGTGAACCGAGCCAACTTCACTAATGTAATTTGCATTTCCAAATTAGTAAACATTCATGATAGAAAAAGATATAAGAGATTCAATAGACTCTCGGTGTATATTTGTTTACGAAGAACGGGGATTTAACCATGTAGATAAGATTAGAGGTGGCAATTTGTATGGGTTGGGTTGGGTTGGATTTGGGTGATGGGTCAGGATGAGTTTAGGTCAGGATGGGTATAGGTTAGGATGAATTTTTTTAAACAAAGGTTAGGATGGATAAATGTCAAGATGAGTTAAGTTAATCCAACATGTCCCATGTAAAAGTTAAAATACAAAGAGTTTCAAAAAGTCCTCAAAATATTAAAAAAAAATAATAACTCAAAAATATAAATAAAAACAAAAAATGTAAAACAACTAAAATGTTTCCCCCGTCATCCTGGCTCATTAAAAAAAATAAAAATAAAAAACCGAGAAATTTTGGTTTAGCTTTAAGGTTTTGTTTAACTCTTAGGTTTCGGTCTTTTCAGTTACTTTGTTTTGTTTTGGTCGGTTTTTTCATTTTCATTTAAATTCAGGTTCGGTTAATATTTTTCGTTTTGGTCGGTTTTTTTTGTTTCTGTGTTGTTTCGTTTTAGTCAGTTTTTTCGGTTTCATTTCATTTTGATTCATTTTGTTTTGTTTTGGACGGCTACGTTTAAGCTTTTTGTTTCATTTTGGCAAGATTTTCGGTTGCACTTCACTTTTTTTTTGTTTCATTTTGGTCAGTTTTCCGATTTCATATCTCGGTTTTTTTGTATCGTTTTGGTCGTTTTTCTATTTCCTTTCAGTTTCGTTTCAGTTTTTTTTGTTTCGTTTTGATCGGTTCGGTGTTTTTGATTCATTTTGGTAAAGCTTTTCAATTGCATTTAGCTTTTATCTTTGTTTCCTTTTGGTCAGTTTTTCAATTTCATTTCGGTTTTTTTGTTTTGTTTTGGTCGTTTTTCTATTTCGGTTCAGTTTCGTTTTGTTTTGGTCAGCTTTTCGGTTTCATATCGTTTTTTTGTTTCGTTTTGGTCGTTTTTCTATTTCTGTTCAGTTTCGTTTTTTTTATTTCGTTTTGGTCAGCTTTTCAGTTTCATATCGTTTTTTGTTTTGATTAAGTTTCGTTTTGATTTTTTTGTTTCGTTTTCGTCAGCTTTTCTGTTTCATATTGTTTTTTTGTTTCGTTTTGGTCGTTTTTCTATTTTGGTTTAGTTTCATTTTGTTTTTTTTTGTTTCGTTTTTGTCAGTTCGGGGTTTTTGTTTCGTTTTGGTCGTTTTTTTGTGTTTTGGATTAGTTTTGTTTCGCACGTGATAGTTTGGATATTTTGAATTAGATAAATTTTGGATAACTTGGGTATTTTGTTTTGACCCATTTTAACCTATAAATGAAACTCACTTGTATATTTTCAACCCATCCTGACCTCCTTGAAGAATTTTTTTGATCCATCCTGATTCCTGACCCATTTAACTTTTAAAGTTTATCTATCTTGGCCCAAAACAACCCATTTGGGTTGGGTTCCCTTAGATAAGATAATTGAGATGTGTAAAGTTTATGAAAAAGTTGATATCATTTCCATACAAGTAGTTGACATCAAATTTTTATTCAATAAATTACCATGTTGTAAAGCCCTGTTCCCGGTGCCTCACTTTGGACGTTGGATTTACTCATAAACACAGTTCTACAAATCAGAGTTAATTAAAACTTTCGCAAAATATAAAACTTTCAATAAACATTTCATATCATTTCATAAACTTGTCTTAAACAAACGTATTTTGTCTTTCATAATAAAATGTCATTCATAAATACATCATAAGTCTTCAGATGCCAACTTCTTATTCTTCTGCCTTGTGTCCTCCTCAAGCTAGCTGTCTTATCCTACTCACCTGCGTGCATACTAAAAGTCAGCTACGCTGAGTGAGTTCTAGTTAATCACACAACATACAATACATTCTCGTACATTCACATATACGTTCCGAAGATAAAAATTAATACTTATCCTGCTTATACTTCATACATACATCTATGCAACTCATTTATTACCAACTGCCAATTTATTAAATATCCATAAGAGGACCGTCACTTCATATCCATTTGCTATTGTCCATACGAGGAGCACTATATATTATCCAGAGAAGGAACAATCTGTATATCATCCATAGCGGGAACACTTTGTACTATCCATAGAAGGAACAATTTATATATTATCCATAGAAGGAACACTTTGTACTATCCATAGAAGGAACAACCTATGTATTATCCTTAAAAGGAACATTATATACTATCCATAGAATAAAGACTATATACTTCCATAGAAGAATCAATATTTATTATCCATAGAAGGAGCACATACTTTATTACATATTATCCATTTAAGGAACACCAAGGTCCACAGTCCTTATCTACACTGTCACTATCTATGTACAATAGAAGCTAGAGGGATTTGCCATCTTAACTTACTATGTACCGTTCATAGACATACTCTGGTCTCTTCTTTCTATACACATTCCATTTCATACTTTCATATATACATATATCATACTAGGCATACTACACATTGCCTTCCCTGATGATACGTGCAATATCCGAAGATCGTTCACGCACCGACAAGAATTCCTTCATAACTTCAATATAATAACTATCACATATATCATATATGGCATATACTTACCACTTATGGAAAGTGTATTAACATTTCACATTGAGTATGCACACAGCCCCGAAAACATAACAAGGAAATGAAGCTAGAAACTCACCTGAATCCGGTTCCTTTATGAATTTATAGTAATTCCTTTCTTTAACTGGGCACAACTAACTATATGACAATTATACGTATCTATTAACTAACCCCATACACATCATTTAAGTTTCATCAGTAACTTCTAAGTCTGGACCAATCTAATCAAATGGCAGATTCTATTCGAATGGTCTGTCTATTCGAATAGCAGGTTACATTCGAATAGACTTTCTATTCGAATGCTCTGTCTATTCTAATGGCAGGTTACATTCGAATAGACTTTTCTATTCGAATAGACTTTCTATTCGAATGCTCTATCTATTCGAATGACATGTTACATTCAAATAGACTTATCTATTCCAATAAACTTTCTATTCGAATGCTTGGTTTTAAGCGAGTAGACTCTTCTAATCGAATTAACATTCCATTCGAATGGATCCTCCTTTCGAATCAACCTTCTATTCGAATCACACTTCTATTCGAATGGATCCTCCATTCGAATCATTCTTCTATTCGAATGAACCCACTGTTCGATTCAAAACATTCTATTCGAATGGTCCCCCTTATTCGAATCAAAGGTTTCTGCCTCTTTACCTTTTTTTTCTTTCATTTCTTTCTTTTCTTTCTCTTCAATTCGAATGCCATTCATTTGAATTCTTGCATTCAAATGCCAGTTTTCTATTCGAATACACCAACTATAGGGTATTAACACCTTTATTCTCATTTTCACTTCATATTAACGCCCTTTCTCATATTTTAATATTATATCGCCTCTTAAACGTTTTCCTTTCCATCCTAGACCAAGATCTAGCCCGTTTAGCAATAAAGTTTGAACCTTTATTAGTTTCAAACTCGTTTAAGCTAGATCTAGGGTTTTTACATGAACCGTTCATACTCATTAATTCATTAAGTCTACTTTTAACATCAAGTTTACAATTTTATGGTATAAAAATGCCCAATTTGCCTTAGTACCAAGTCTTAGGGCAAACCGTTCTTAAAAACACAACCTTTATACGTAAAGCACGTACCTTTTGACGTGTTATAGTCTACGAGTTAGCTTCAACGTACACTATGGACTTGTTATTGCTTGCTAAGCTAAAGATCTATTAATATCTAAGTTTGGTTTGGATCTTGGATCTCGACCGTGATATTAGGGAGTGTTTGTGTGTGATTTTGAGTGTGTAAGGAGGCTAGTAGATAAGAATGAGAGATTTTAGTTTTTTAGGGAGGTATAAGGAGTACTTATACTCTCTTAAGCCCATGGACCTAAGGCTCATCACCATCACCATCCCTTATTCCATCTTTTATTAACCAATCCCACACTCTTGTATTTTATTTAACTTAATTAAATATCAACGCACTTTTGAATAAACACAATCCCTTTTTTTTTTATCAAAAGTAGGATGTTACACATGTTTATGACTGATATTTTCTTATTTGTTTCTTCGATTATTATTTTTTAATTATTGTGTTTATAACTGATATTTTCTTATTTGTGTGTTTATTATTACAAAGCTCATGATATAGATAGACAGAAAGGGTTCAAATAAAAGCAATTGTTTTATGAGAATACATTAAAATAAAGCACACCACGTAAACATGACAATATATAATCTAAATATGACATTATACAATTTTTAGAAACTATTAATCTTAAACACTAGTCCTAGATCCAAATGCCTAGATTTATTCTTATGTTTCTCACAAAACTGTGGTATTTTACATTAACCCTACCAATAGACAGACTATGTTACACATAAGAAAACTTACCAACGTAATGTACAATATATCACGAAATGACTAATAAACTTACATAAAACGGGTACCGCGCTGTAAATTATCTCTTCTGCCGCACCACGAGGGTTTTCAACTAATATAGATAAATAAACTTACTTGGGGAGTCCAAAATACTCTATAGCTGATCATGGTCGACTGAGTGCCGATGCATAATCGGGGTAAGCTGAATCAAATGGGTAGTCCTCACAGAATTCTCTTCAATTGCATCACGAATTGAAGGTACGGTGTTGTCCGCATCTTCATTTAAAACAATTTGTTTGAATCGACCTTTCTAAGAAAATTATTGTCTACTGGATGATAATATCAAATTGCATAACTTGTCTTATGTAATTGGTAGGTGCCCTAAACACTCCCTAAGTTCATTAACGGTTTATAGCAAATTACGATTAACACACTCAAATTAAGGATTACGATTGTTTGTAACGGATCATAAGGTTTTCAACCCTGGTGACAAAGTCGTAAGTTCTTGCAAATCATTAGTGAAGAAACATGAATCGCTTTGGGTCGGCTCTGAGTCAATGTTCTCTGGCTATGAAGATGAACACAACCACATCTCGTCTTCTCCGGCCAGTATCATATTTGAAATGCATGAATATCTCGTTAATAAGGGTCATAGATCAGAGTCTCCGGATCACCATCCGACCGACGCTTAAGTCATTATTAGATTCACCATTGTTACATATTTGTATGTATAAGAGAGGACGTGACATTCATAAGGGTAGGGCGGATCGCCCAAAGTAACTAGTCAAATCGGGTTCGGGATCAGATGGGTATGGGTTGGGATGAGCCAATTTAAAAAATTGCTTACTTTGTTAGGATCATCATGGGTTCTAACCAGAATGGGCTAATTTATTTTGGTTCGAGTATGAGCTGACGAGGCACTAAAACTAGCGAGGAAGCTTGTAATCTAAATCTAATATAATCTATTAAAGCAAAACATGTTTTTCACATGACCTTCAAATATCTTATCCACATGGATTCCAACTAATCAGTTTCCATTTATACATATTCCATTCACCTAATTAACTAATTATTTAATTACCGTTCATTCAATTTAATAATTTTTTATGTTAAAATGATATAAAATCTAATGCATTTATTATTATTTTATATTTATTAATTAGCTCAATTAAATCAGTTATGACTTTCTTAAAATTATATAATTAACAATTTCTAATTACCTCAATGTGAATGACATATTTGAAGGTCATGTGGAAAACATGTGTTGCTTTAGATACATCTTATAATTGTAATTGTTTCATATGCTATAACATATACTTCATTTTTAATTTCACATATAACTTGTATCGAATATGCAAACTTTTTTTATTGACGTTATATCATTTTTCTGTCCGTGTAATACAAAGGTTACTAACCTACTGTATAATATGAACCTAACAAATGCCAAGTGCTACATCTCTTACTTTTTTTTAAGTTGAATTGTTTTCTTAAATCTAGAACCAAACATATACATGTTTGCTAATTTGCTACAGAAGTTGTATAAGATATTGGAAATTTGGCATCATAGTTTGAGATGCATAGTGTTTTGTCCCAAAAATTCACCATAAAATTGGATATTTGGCACCATAGTTTGAAATGAGTAGTTATGCCCCAGGTTTGGGTGCTTTTATTTAAGTTCCAACTCTTTGTTTTGTGTTTGATTGGCCACTGAACTTGTGTGTCCTATCATTTTTTTATGAAAGGTGGCAAAATTGTATAAAAGGAAAAAGAATAGACAATGACTAGCAAGAAGCCAGACGGGCCAAGTACGATAACACTTTTACAAGTACATTAGGGGGTACATCGTTCGCTCTGTCCAAGTAACACAACATTCTAGAACGACTATAAAACCGAAAAAAGAAAGGCGAACAATATCATCGAAAAGTCGATTGTTGATTTCCTTTGATTGGAAGACCATGTCATTTCTCATCCTTCTAGTAATCCCCCAAGTAATAAAAATAATCGATCCCACTAGATCTTTTTTTTAGATGACACCAAATAAGTTGAGCCAAGCCAAACCATAAGAGAGGAAGGGGTCCAATCCAACGGCAATGCGACACCCAACTAAGCAGTAATTTTGCTCCACATCTAAAGGACCGAAGGGAAATTACCAAAGATGTGATTACTCGACTCAGGCCATAAATTACACATCGGGAACAAAACCGTAGGGATATCAATATTTTTATCGAGAAAGTTGGCCCAAAATGTGTGTCTTATTATTTAATTGCCCATTTGAAGCAACAGGCTTTTAATTGTCCATTTGCGCCCAATACTATAGTCAAAGTTGGTGTATTTAGTTGGTTCCTAGATTATTTCATTACATGAATTGAGTTTTGTACAAGCATGTTTTATTCTTAGCGAGTCAACCTTGCGGCTTGCAATGTTAACATGTGAACTACAGTTTGTTTGTAAATTACAACAATGTCACGAAGCGCGAGATCTAATACTAGTTAAGAAAAGAAAGATAATATTTGTAGGATTAAAGACATAATGCGTAAAATTCATACCACGCGATATAATCAATCAACAAGATGATAATGATCTCTTGCGCAATTAAACAGTATATGAGAAGTTTCGTGATTAGTCAAAATAAAGATGATCCATAGCAACTAGCAAGTTTGAGAATTATTTATTTATTTGAGAAAGAGAATATAATTATAAAAAAAACAAAAGAAGGACCACTTATGAGACACAAGTGGTCCAAATACAAAACGTAAAGGAAAATACGAACCGTATTTTGCATGTTGATCAGTCATTCATGTAAGTAATAGAAAACATGATAAATATTAAACCTATGAACCTGTTATAGCATGGAGAGTAGTAACCGCAACAGATTATGATGTAGTCGACATGTGATGTGTTGTAAAACACACTTACTTTCCTTGTCGTTTTATCATGATTTAATTGCTTTTTAGCATAATAAATAAGAGTTATGGATAGTTTTTGCATGATCTTATAAAGATTGAATATTAATTGTAGGTTATGAGTTTTGATGGAGAAAAAGAGTAAAGTTTGAAGACTCTAGGGGCTTTTTTGATCAATTTTGAAGACTAAAACTCAAGGTCCGACCCAAGCCCACAAGATTAAAGCCTTACATGATAATATATTAAGTTAATTAACAAGAAACAAACCCTAGAACAGCCTCAAAATCCCGAAATCAGCAGCAACCAGCCATAAAACTTCCGTTCGACAGCTTCTAGGGTTAAAAAGAAAGTCGTTTTTGCATCTTGGGTGACCAAGTGAAGAAAAAGGAGACTAAAGGAGACTTTGGACAGTAGCTAGGGATCATATACACTCATAATCTTAGCCATAATATTGAGTAATACATTCATAAACTTTGTGTTTTTGTTCAAGAACCCTAACTAGTTGATTTGATCTTTTGCTTTGGATTGTTTTGCAAGTAACTTGAAGATTGACTTGTGTTTGATTGTTCTTGAATTTTGAATGAGTTTACTTATGTTTATATTGATGTTTATGATGTTTAACTTAAGTATTAGCTGCTGTCAAAAACCAATGTTAGGCTAAAGTAGTTAGTTCTACATAGGTTAGATGATTATTGTTAGGTTTTAGTAAGTAGTTTGGATTGTTGATGATCATGGCTTGAATTGTTAATGTAAAGTTTGGTTTAACATTGAATTAAGTTGTGTTTAGTGGCTGTGTTTTGATTAATAATACTCAGTTACCTCTTGCTTTAATTGATTGAATCGGTTTTAGTTGAATTTAGCTTGTTTAAACTCTTTACTTTGTGTTTAGAGATTGTTTGCGGGAAGTACAACCGTAGGTTTTAAGTGGGTATATTAATTAGTTAAAATCAGTGGGTAGACACCTTCTTAGAGACCGAGAGGTGATAGGAAGTAAACTCGTCTCATATCTTTTACTTGTTAGGATTAGGATCGCGCGAGAGCGGGTTCGGTTCTTGTCGGGTTTGGGTTTGTGAGCGATTAGTTGACCTAGTTTAAGTTAAACTAAATTGTTCCTCTATCCTTGGTTGCGTACTATTCGTCTCCATTAGGGTAGCGTGTCGGTGAGATCGAGAGGAGAGTCAGCATTAGAGCACTTTAGCAATTCGTTACCCGGTTAGTTTTTAAAATCAACTAAGTGTAGGTAGGGTTTGTTAGTGAGACCGAGAGGTGATCTAGCTTTCTTGAGTGAACCTTAGTTGTGTCATTCTTAGGAACCGGTTTCGTGAGATTCTACTGTTGGGTCCATATTTGGTGGTTTGTACTTAGTTCTATGCTTGTTGGGCTGGGCTACGGGTTATCTATGTAAACCAAGAACACACTTGTGTTCTTGGTGGGCTTTGGGATTTGATTGGGCTTGGTTGTTAGCTTACCTATATATAGAGAATATGTGTATAGGGTTTAAGGTTGTTCACGAGAGCAGAGAGTGAGCAAAACAAAAAGGTTGTTCATTCTCATTATTATCAAGTATTGTAAGTGCTTAAGCACCCGACGTATTCAATAATATACGTGTGTTTTGAAGCATTTCCGTGTTACTTATTTGTTCTTATTTGTGTTCTTGAATCACCGAGTGTTGGTATTCCGCACCTATACTCGCTTGGTTGATATCATATTGTAGTGATCCAGATTCGGGACTTACAATTGGTATCAGAGCCTTTGTCGAATTCAGGCTCGTTATTGTGATATCAACGGATTCAAGATATCAAGTTTTGGTGGTGTTTTGTTTTTCCGGCGAACTGATCATCGGAGGAGAAGAAGTTCATTTTTGGTCAAAGATTGAATTGATTTGGAAACAGTTTTAAATCCCACAATTCACGGAATTTAGTTGGTTGCCAAATTTAATTGGTCAAACTTGTTATCAGATATTCTAGATTGATTTCGGGAATAGTTAAGGGTTCTCGGCCAAGAAGATTCTAGGCTGTAGGTTGTTTTCGGTCAAGATAGGTCAGTTTTTGGTAGTTCTCGGTCAAGACTGGTCAACTTTGGTGGTTCTCGGTCAACTTTAGTGGTTTTCGGTCAACATTTGTGCGTTCTCGGCCAAAGCTAGTTCTCGGTCAAATCAAGGTGTTCTATGTTGACTTTGTCTTCTCGGTCAAAGTTGGTTTTCGGTCAACATTGAGTTCTCGGTCAACACTTTGTGTTCTCGGTCAAAGCCAAGGTTCTCAATCAAGGAGTAAAAAAAAAATATATTTTGGCGGGAAAAATTTTCTTGAACGAAATTTTTCCAGATTACTCCTTATTAGTAAAAATCCATCCTTGAAAATTTTGGCGAAAACATTTTTTTTTTCGGGTGATTTTCGGTAAAATTTTGGCGGGAAATTCGGAAAAATTTGTCTTGAACGAAAATTTTCCTAGACACTTCTCTTGACTGGGACATTCTTCTTGAGAATTTTGGCGATCATATTTTTTCGAGCAATTTTGGATGGAAAATCATTTTAATCTGATTAATTACTCAATGGATTCCTCACAACTCGTTTTTAAACCATGTTCCTTAAATTGTGGTGAGAAAATAGAAATGTATAAACTTCATAATGACAGTTTAAATAGAGATGAAAAGAATAAAATCAGAGAGTTTTAAACTTAAGAAAAACGAAAAGGGATTTTTAGACAAAATTGAATCTTTTAACAAGCACATTAAGAAACTTAAGTCTGATTTTAGCATAAAAAGCTGTCACCATAATGATGCTAAACAAGAAATTGCTGAGTTAACTGCAAAACTGGAAGCCTCCAAGTTAGAGATCTTGAATCTAACTAGTAAGTTTGAAAAGGCTGAACTTGATTTTAAAAAATTCGATGGTTCCAGTAAAGTAGTTAACTCAATGATTGAAAATCAATTGTGGTGGAAGGAAAATGAAGGTGAGGGAATAGGATATAGTCAAGTTCCCCCACCTTACACCCACAATTATGTCCTTACCCCTGTCACCAAAAGACAGGAGGAAAAGATAAAAGACATGAAGTATGGTAAACAGGTTCAATCTGAAACTGTTGGATCAGGATCCCTAGAGGAAATCAAGCCTGTTTTTAAATGTGTGAACAATTTTGATGCTTCTACTTCATGTGCAGATATAGTCACTGATATTGCTTCTGATAGTAAAGGGGTTCAGGCTAGTGAAAATGAATCTCATTCTAACGTGTCATCAAACTCAGATAACACCACAACTCAAAATTGTACTAATAATAATACACAGAGTTGTGGCAACAAAGGGAAGGCACATAAGAAATCAGCACAATAAGGACAACCTCGTCCTCATAGATCCTGCGGATCTCCATGTGTTGATAAATCATCGGGTGCTACTTATATCAAGATGCAAACAAGTTACCACTGTGGCACACCAGGACATATAGCCAAAAATTGTGTTCATCGTCTATATGTTCCATACTACAAGCAAAATTAGAAGGCTGTGCCAAGGGGCAAGAAGAATGGAAAAACCTTTCATAAGAAGAAATTCCAACATGAGGCTAGTGCTTACGTTGACATTAGAAGAAGGATGAAAGCGTGTTTCGTCTACGGGAACGACGGGCATTTGGCAAAGGAGTGTCACTACCGTGCTGTTGATAGACAAGCTCCTCAGGTGAAAGGTAATAGGTTTCAACCGAATCCAGTGGTTAAACAAAATACTTATTTTAGAAAACCACGAGTACTTGTACAACGGGTCACAGATACTCAAGGATTCAAAGCTAATATGACAGGTTCGCACTCAAATGATTTAGAAACTGTTAAAAGAAAAATAAATTTTCAGAAATCAAAGAGTGTTGAGAGTTCTAAGAATTCGAATTGCTCCACTCCAAAGTCTGTGCCATCAAATTTCACTAAACCAAGACAGACTTGGAAACTTAAACCTCAGCAACCAGAATCTATCATAACAAATGTAAAGATGGAAATGATATGAGTTGGCAAGAGGTCACATATGTTGATGCTCAAGGAAACCCCAAGACATTTATGACTTGGGTTCCTATGTCCAACTAATCCCGCTATGCGTGTAGGAACAACCACAAATTCATTGTTTATTAAATGGGTTGTTCCAGGCACATGACAGGGCAAATATCCATTGTTTTTAAATCTTTAAACCATGAAATGGATTATTTGTTGCCTGGACGGGATTTTAGGGTGATAGAACGTTTTTAATCCGCTCTCTAAGTGTGTAGGAACAAATCAAGGAATACGTTGAATATTAAAAGGTTTGTTCCAGACATTCAACTCGCAAGGATGCAGAATCTCAAAACAAGATTATTCCTAGGGGGAGATTCTCACAAATGAAAAATGATGTCTTGAAGATAAAAGGTAACCGTATCACTTTGGTATGAAAGATTGATCAGTCAAAAAGATTTTAAAATTTTAAATTTTTATATAAAAAAAATACAAAAATATGTTTACGTATAGTTTTTCAAGTATAGTGTATTTTGTTTCTAAAAATGTGAAAATGACTTGGACGTACATGAGAAATGATAGTACATCAGTTGGCTGACTATTACTTTTTTTTAAATACTTCGTTTCGACGATTAAATTTTTTTTTGAGGTTAAATTTGTACATAAAATTTTTCCTTTCGGTCAAAGTTTTTGCACAAATTAAGGGGGAGAAAATTAAAAAAATTCAAAAAGAGTGTGTGTGCGTTTAATAATAAAAATTATCCATGTCTTTCAAACTTCACTCTCGCTTAAAATTATGTCGGATACTCAAGTTTGAAGAACATATACTTGTATATGTTTGGTCAGGTAGATTCACAGGATAGCCATTTATCTAAAGACTGAAAGCATCTGGGGCGATTGTGATGTGTTTTTGTGTATTGAATTCTTTCACTTAAAATTATGTCGGTGATTCCAGGTTGGAGGGACACGTATTCTCATATGTGTTTTGGTCCTGTTAACCACTAGTGGTCATACGGGATAACCATTCACCTGAAAACTGAAGAGTGACCGGGGTCACTGAGTTCTTAACATGTGTGTCTTCTGTAATTTTATGGAAAGTGATATATTTATTCAGTTAACAACTTTTTAGAAGCTTCAAAACATTTTCAAATGAAAATTGATCCAACCTTTTGGAAAGTGATAGATAAATTGTTTCTGTGTGCCTAACGGGTGAAGTTATTAAGCTTAAAAGGCTCTAGAACAGTCATTGATATTGTATGGTAGCTTTGCATGATGCGTAAAAGTTGAGGTGATATAAACTAAATTTGCTAAACTTAATGTGGAGAGTCATTTTGAAGACAGGTGCATGTCTCCATATACATCTCTCCAAATGATAGGCAGAAAAGCAATTACCCAGTCATACACGAGCCCGTTAGTGTCTTGATCACCAAAAATACTGTGCTATTATGTATTATGTTTATTATTATAAAAAAAAATAAGGGAAAGATGAAAAAAGGGAAAATATGAAAAAAAAGATGAAAAAAAAAGATGAAAAAAAACTTGTTATGAGTATGTATATAATTTGTGCTGTTAAAAACTTGGTATTTCAAAAGCTTAAAGGGTAAAACTAGAACTACAGAGATGGGGGCACACAAGTAAGTCCTGTCATGTCTCGAATGAAAGGCTTGTCAGTTTTCTGGAACTAAGTCCAACGTTCAACCTTAAAGCTTAAATTTGCTTTTATATAAAAATATTTTGATCAAGCACTAGGGGGTTGGAGTCAAATTGGGGTGATCTGGGGAAAGCCGAATACGCTTTGAGAATAGATAGGAGGCACCACAGGTCCATGAGTGATGTCCATCTAAGCTTTATGCCGAACTGAACCTTAATTATATCAATGATGCAATGAAAATCATGCTAAGTATGTTATACCTGCTATCAACCTGTCTCTTTATGTCATAATAACGCTGAACATGAATCTTTGTGACAACCTCTTAAACGATATGATTCCATGTTCGGATCTTTTCATAAAAGGCGGCGTTTTTATCAAACTGAAATTTGATCCCTAATTTTGCTAAGTTACAAGAAGACTGAGTGATTAAATTTATTTTATTTGTTGTTTTTGGTCTTAATTTATTTCATTTATTTTATTTTTACTTCTTGATTACTCTTGTCGAAACAAATGTGTTAAGAAATCGTTTTTAAATTTATCTTCTACTAATGGAATATGATTTCGGTTATTGTGTTATAGTTGGTTTAGCTGGTATGATCTCATTTCAAGTCTTTTCAAGAAAATCATAAAAATTATAAAAATTTAAAAATTACAAAATTATGTTTGTCTTATTTTGTTTTATTTAAATTGTTTTCAAAAATATTTTGGTTGATCTTTTTATCAAAGTTGACTGTTCCTTCAAGACTGATTTCTTGCAACGGAAGCATATGAAGTATCTGAGATTCAAATTGGATGATGCTATCAAAAAGGGGGAGATGGTAGAATATTGGATGCAGATGCTGAAGTTACTGATCATGTTCAAGGGGAGATGGTAGAGTATTGGATGCAGATGCTGAAGTTGCTGATCATTGAAGTTGCTGATTATGTTCTAGTAAAGATTCTGAAGATCTTGAAAGCATCAGTCTAAGGGCAAGATTGTTGGGTCATAATTTGGTTAGACTGACGCATATCAAAAGGCCACGACATGATTAAGACTAAAGTGATGTAAACGATGATGAGTTGAAGAATTGCATTGGTGTAATACCGAAATCCTTATGGATTTCGGTTAGGCTAGTCTGAAGTGAAATAAACAAGAACGAAGCTACAAACCAAGGGGGAGATTGTTGGGTCCATATTTGGTGGTTTGTACTTAGTTCTATGCTTGTTGGGTTGGGCTACGGGTTATCTATGTAAACCAAGAACACACTTGTGTTCTCGGTGGGCTTTGGGCTTTGATTGTGCTTGGTTGTTAGCTTACCTATATATAGAGAATATGCGTATAGGGTTTAAGGTTGTTCACGAGAGCAGAGAGTGAGCAAAACAAGAAGGTTGTTCATTCTCATTATTATCAAGTATTGTAAGTGCTTAAGCACCCGACGTATTCAATAATATACGTGTGTTTTGAAGCATTTCCGTGTTACTTATTTGTTCTTATTCGTGTTCTTGAATCACTGAGTGTTGGTATTCCGCACCTATACTCGCTTGGTTTATATCATATTGTAGTGATCCAGATTCGGGACTTACATCTACAATCCATTAGCTTACTATACCTTCAATAGGATTCTTACCTAGGTAGACGTTGTCTCCATTGATAAATCGTATTCTTTAAGTGTCGTCTAGTCTTGTTAATTTAAGTCTTTTAAGTTAATTAAAGTAAGTTAGATTAAGTAGTTATTAATATAAAAATCAATTAAAAAAATTTATTATTCTTAGGTGAGTCTTATTTAGGGTTAAACATTAAGTACGTTTTCTCGTTTCCTTGTGTTTGACACTCGGACTTCCTTAGTACTATACTATTAGTGATCGGTACACTTGCCGGTTTTGTGTGGCTTCTTTAGGATTTTCGTTTAATAAATTTAAAGCTTAGTTGTGAGAACATTGTTATACACACATCAACATGTTTGTCTTCTTGATCGAGTTTCCTTTTAGGATGTATAGTTAAGGATGGTGTTATGGTTTTTGAGAGGAACCCGGTTTAGGAGAGAGGAAGCTCACAAAATTGTTATGTGTGTGTGATTAGTTTATGATGTTAATATTTATCTCTCTTTATATACACCTAAGTGGAAACCCTTTATTAGTTAATTAAAGGTAATATGATCCATCAACAATTACCAAACTAATATATATATATAATAAGGTGTAATTAATATTTTGATCTAATATAATATAAATGATAATGATGGCCATATTAATAAATATATAATATATATTTATTCTTACATTCTCCCACTTGGCCGAGTAATTATTTATTATGAGTATTAGATAAGCCTGATCAGGAGTTGCCACTATATTGGGTCTACATTTAATTGATTTGTACTTAGTTATAGTTAACGTAATTCGTGTTTGGGTGTATTTAAGTAAACCGAGATCCCCTTGTGATCTCGGTGGGCTTGGGCTTTATGTTGGGCTAGGTTGTGTGTTCCCCTATATATAGATGTATAGGGTTTACTAGTTGGCCGTTCATAGCATTGTGGGTGAACATGTGTTTTGTGTAACCTAGTGCTTAAACACTCGACGTTAATCAAACATGTGTTTTGAAGCATCATCTCGTGTTCTTTACGTGCTATACTTGTTTATCTTGAATCACCTTACGTTATATTCCACAATAACGTTGAGGTTGTTGATATCATATTGAAAGATCCTCTCACGGGACTTACAATTGGTATCATAGCCTTTTGAACCATTCAAGGCTCGGGTTTGATATCAAAGGATTCAAGATTTCGGTGTGTTTGGTGGTGTGGGTGATTTTTCCGGCGAGTTGTTAATCAGAGAAGAAGGAAAGGATTGTTTTGGTTAAATATTATATTATCTTTGGAAAATATTTAAATCCCATTAATTTAGGGAATCAGTTGTTACCTAAGTTAACTGATCTTCTAGTTTTCGGCCACTTTAATTAGTTCTCGGGTTGATTTGAAGGTTTTTGGCAAATCTCTCTAGGGGTTTGATTTACTCTGATCGTTTTCGGCCAAGACTCTGAATACTTGAACAAGAATCATCGTTTTTGGCTTAAAACAAGTGTTCTCGATCAAAACCAAGAGTTTTCGGTCAAATCCTTGAGTTCTCGGTCAACGTTTGTTCTCGGTCAGCACTTGTTCTCGGTCAACGATGACTGTGATCTAATATGTTCTTTTACACTTAGGCCTGATCAATTATGGCTGCGCTTTGACTTTTTGACTTTAAGATAACTGGACTGTGAAAGTTAAGATGGACCTAATAACTAATGGTAATGGATCATCCAATGCTACACTTCATCAAGAACTGGATTCGATAATGGGAACTACTACTCGCATACCCCGTCTACTGTCTCATGAGGGGTTTAGTGAGTGGAAGTTTAGATTCGAGAAATACTTTAAAATGAAATATGCTAAAGTTTGGAGAAGTATTGTTAGGGGTCCTCAAGTCATCACCTACCAACGTGAGAACTCTCAGGAAATTGCTGTGAAGTTTGTTGAACTGTATGATGATGCTGATTTTGAGAAAATAGAGGAAGATGAAAAGGCACTTTCAACATTAACTATGGCACTCTCACCTGAGATTGCTTTGGGTTTTAGGGAACTGCAGTCTGCTAAGGCACTATGGGAAGCCTTGATTGAGGTGTACGAGGGTAATGAAGACATGAGAAGAATCGTCAAGATTTGTTGTGACAAAAGTTTAATATGTCTAATCACATTTTAGGAGAGTCGTTGGAAACACAGCTGCATAGGTTCATTGCTCTAGTGACTGAGATGAGATTAGCAAGTATTAATCTGACAACAGTTGAGACAAATAATAAGCTGGTAAATTCTTTGCCTCAAAGTTGGGATATGACGTTGTAGAAATCAAAAGGAAGAAGGATCTTAACAGACTTACTTTGTCTGAGGTAATGGCAATCATCAAGGCTTGTGACATGGTGACAAGAAACAGACAATAAACCATGCAAATTCCTACGATGCAGCAGGCTACAATGTTGCTTCCAATAATGCACTCATCTCACAAGACAACTTCTCAATGTTCAAGACTACTCAGGGACAACATCAATCTTAACCTCAAGGCAACTTTTTAATGTTTAAATCTGCTCAGGGCCAATTTTCTCAAGTTTCACCACAACCAGCTCCAGTTATTTTTGCTAAACCTGCTCAACCGTATGCTGCTAATGTTAAACCTCAAACATCTGGTGTATCTCCTAGTCAGAATTCCAGTCAGATTCCTTCTGTCTCAAAGGAAACTCAAGATAACATTGCCTTAATGGCGGGATTCATGAACTGCTAAAATGCATTTCTTTCTGGAGACCTGGTTCAACCAGTGGTTACTGCTGAGCTTGATCAAATTCATCAAGATGATGTAGAAGAAATGGACATTTCTTGGCAAATCGCCATGGCATTGTTTCGGGCTAAGAAATTTACTAAGAGAATAGGAAGGAATAATTGGAATGTGCCAAATAATTAGAAGGTGGGTTTTAACAAGGACACTCTAAGGTGTTACAATTGTCACGAGCCGGGTCACTTTGCTCGTGAATAATTCTGGTATTGATTTCATGGAGTTTCGTTAGAAGCTTCCATCATCAATTTAATATTAAAAGCCAAAAATCCTTATCAATTAATTCAAATAGAAGACCAACACCAACACCACTTCACCCAACATATTATTATTAATATTAATCGGCGGTATCCTATGAGATCTGAGAGTATGGTAAGTAAGAAATTGACCAATCTAGCCAAGGAAGGGAACATGGAAAGGGCGTTGGTACTAGTGGGAGGTGCTAGAGGAGAAAGTGTGGCTAGTTCGGGTGATGGTGAACGGGGTATGGTGGCTCAACAGTTCTCCTGGAAGGATCAGATGGCTACTCTCAACATTAATAATCAGACTGCCAAATTTGCTTACGTTGAAGATGCTAAAGATGAAAATGCTGCTGAGGAACAAGTTAAGGAACTTCAATTTGCTTTTATAGCTTTCACTTCATCCAGATCATCTGAGGTAAGTTCTCAATTATGTTCTCCAACTTGTATTGATAAAGTAGAACTCTACAAGTCTCACAATAGTAACTTGCTTAGAGAAATGGAAACTGTAAAATCCGAAAACTATAAACCTAAGAAAAATGAAAGAGCTTTTCTAGATAAAATTGAGGCACAGAAAATGGATTTTTCCAAACTTAAATATGATTTTAGTCTAAAATGTTGTCACCACCTTGATGCCAAAACGAAAATTGTTGAATTAACTGCTGAACTGGAAGCATGTTAGTTAGAAATTTCAAATCTAATAAATAAATTTAAAAGGGCTGAACTAGATTTTAGAAAATTTGATGGTTCTAGTAAAGTAGTCAATTCCATGATTGAAAATCAATTATGGTGGAAAGAAAATGAGGTGAGGGTATAGGATATAGTCAAGTACCCCCACCATACAATGATAACTATACTGGTCTTCCTCTTACCAAAGTGCAGCAAGAAAAAGTGAAAGACATGAAGTATGATAAACCTGTTAAAATGAAAAAGGCGACTCAGTAAAGGCCACTGCGTCCACTTCAGAAGTAAACGATTCTAATGTGTTTGCCTCATGTGCAGATAAAGTAATCATTGAGGATTGGACTGATGAGGATGATGATTCATGTGTTTCAATTAATAAAGACATTAATTCTAATGTTCCTTTAAAATTACCTGTTTTAAATTATGTTATTCCGACTGTTTGTGTGGGCTCTGTTTTTAAGAGCAAATATACTTGTGTGGTTGATTCCGTTAAAACTTTGAATTCTACCAATGTGGTTTTTAATAAGTTTAGAAAATCAAAATTTCTAATAAATACTCATTACCTAAGTTTGTTAAAGAGGGATGCTCTAATGACAAACAGGGTGGTAAGTTAAATCATGTGTTAAGCAGTAAACATCAGGTAAAGCAAACTGGTCCACACAACCGGTCCAGACAGGGAGTTGACCAAAATAAAATTCTATATAAAACGTCAAACTTGTTTTAACTGTGGTACCCCTGGTCATATTGCTAGAAATTTTCCACATCTTCCATATGTTCCTTACTGTGGATTCTATTAGAGGAATATGCCTCGTAATATCTATAAGAGAAATTTCAGGTATAACCAGGCTAATCCATCTGACGATGATTGGAACAGAAACAAATCTGGTAGGTTTAGTCCTCATTATACCAAGCCTAACATGTTTGGTAGAGGTGGTAGAAACAGTGCTTCGGTTTCAAAAACGAACACGACTTCTAAACCAAATCAAGTGGAAAAGACAAAATCATTTGTGTCTCCCACTTACATACCAGAGACCAAGTCATCCATTCGTACAAATAATGCCAAATCGTACAATGGTAGACATGAATGGTTGCCTAAATCTCCGGTAAAAGAGGCATCAAATTCAATATTAGATGATCGAAAAGATATGTCATGGAAACCTGTGACAACTTTAGATGAGTCAGGGTCAACCAGTGTAACTATGGATTGGGTACCAAAGTCTAACTAATCTCGCACATCGTGCAGGAACAACTATGGAGGAATATCATCAAACCTTGGTATGTTGATAGTGGCTGTTCCAGGCACATGCCATGAGACATTTCCCAGCTACATGACATTCAAATCTTTAACTGTGGGTTTGTTTCCTTTGCTGGAGGAGAGAAAGGGAAGATTACGTAGAAGGGTACTGTAAGTAACGGTGTTCTAAAATTTGAGAATGTTAATTTTGTTCCAGAGTTGAAACACAGTCTGTTGAGTGTGTCACAGATCTGTGATAAAGGTTTCTCAACTCATTTCACTAATAATGAGTGTTTTATTTTATAACCTGGTATCATCATACCAGAAGACTGGATTCTTGTACGATCACAAAGAAAAAATAATGCTTACGTGATTGACATGAACAAAAATGTTTCTAATGAAATAACCTGCTTGTTTTCAAAAGTGTCAAAGCATAATTCCATGCTTTGGCATCGTCGTCTTGGTCATGCAAAAGTGAAAAACTTAAACCGTCTTGCTAAAAATGATTTGGTGCGAGGTTTACCCGTCAAAGATTTTGTTACTATTGAAAAGTGTGTGACTTGTGCCTTGGGTAAACACAATCGAAAATCTCATAAACCAAAATTGATTAATACAATTTCATCAGTGTTTCAATTATAGCATATGGACCTCTTATGTCCGGTTCATGTTTTGAGTCTTTCTCGCAGTTCTTAATTTCTCGTTATTACTGATGACTACTCACATTTTACTTGGGTGTTTTTCTTGTCAAATAAGAGTGAAACTGCAGAACTGATTAAGAGGTTCGTGGTGCTTATGGAGAATCAGCTCAATTTAAAACTGAAGGGCATTCATTGCGACGATGGCACGGAATTCAAGAATGCTTCATTGAATTATTTTTGTTCTGAGAAGGGGGTTCTTCAACAATGCAGTTCTGCTCGGACACCGCAATAGAATGGTGTTGCTGAAAGTAGAAACATGACTCTTATTGAGGCGGCAAGGACTATGTTGTGTGATTCAAAACTGCCGTTATTCTTCTGGGCATAAGCTGTCAATACGACGTGTTATGTTCAAAATCGGGTGCTAATAAACAAGTCTCAAATGAAAACTCCATATGAGATTGTCCATGGTCACAAGCCCACAGTTGCACATTTCAGAGCGTTTGGTTGCCCGTGTACTCTACTGAATCTTGAATCAACTCCAAAATTTGGGGCCAAAGCTGATGACTATAATTTTGTTGGTTATGCTGGTCGTACTGCCTACAGAGTCTACAACAATTCAACCAAGCAGATACTTGAATCATATGATGTACGCTGGTTGGAAGAAAACGAGACCGATGCCCGTGTTGGTCCCGTCTGGCTGTTCGATTACAATGAACTCTTCAAACCTTTCAATGTGTTTCCTATCAACGACTCGGAAATTTCGGGTGCTACTAACGTAGATACTGAGAAAGAAGACTTACACGCCGTCTCTCATATATATCTAGTTTTGGATGCTGATCTTATAGAATAATCCGATATCACTCCGCCTTTGTCTATCAATCAACAAGAAGAAGTTACTTAGACTGTGTCCTCAATAGCTCCATTAGAAAATACTCCAATAGTTGAGGGGGAAAAGCCTATTTGTCAAATTTTCGGAAGCACCTTATTCCCATATGTCATTCCTAATGAATATGTCGCCAACACCTCGTACTCACACAGTACGACGACATCTGGATGGAAGAATCCCCTCAGTGAGGGTGTTGAAAATCTTCCAAATTTGCCCTCTACCGGTGTTGTTCCCGAACAATCAATTCCATCAAGAATTCAGCGAAATCATCCAATTGATAATGTCATAGGTCCTCTTGAAACTGGGGTCAACAAGAAGTCAGACGAGACATATAAACACCTGCCTGTTCTTCTATTTTATCTCTCAGATTGAGCCAAAGTCAGTAGAAGTGGCTCTTCAAGAACCTAGCTGGGTAGACGCTATGCATGGAGAGTTGAATCAGTTTGAAAATTTAAAGATCTGGAGGTTGGTTGAGCTGCCGATGGGAAAGAAAGCGTTGGATACGAGACGGGTTTCCGAAACAAGCAAGATGACACGGGGGTTATTGTTAGAAACAAGGCACGACTTGTCATTCACGGTTTTCGTCAGGTTGAAGGTTTAGACTACACTGAAGTTTATGCTCCCGTAGCTAGAATCGAAGCCATTCAGATCTTTCTGGCTTATGCTTCGTTCATGGGCTTTACAGTCTATCAGATGGATGTTAAAACCGCGTTTCTGTATGTCGAATTTAAGGAGGAAATTTACGTGGACCAGCAACCGGGGTTTGTAGACTCAAAGAATCCCACTCATGTCTACAAGATAGATAAAGCGTTGTATGGTCTTCATCAAGCTCCTCGGGTGTGGTATGCTACATTGACGGCTCATATTCTGGGTTATGGTTATAAAAGAGGGACCATTGATCAAATTCCATTCCTTAAAACCGTTGGGAAAGATTTGATTCTAGTTCAAATTTATGTGGATGACATTATTTTTGGGTCTACTAGTGCTGGGTTGTGCTTTGAGTATGAAGAAGTGGTGAAGAAGAGGTTTGAAATGAGCTCGTTGGGGGAAATGACAACGTTTCTAGGGTTGCAAGTTCTTCAGAGTTCGATGGAAATTTTGCTGCATCAAGAAAAGTATGTTGAAGATATGCTTGCCAAATTTGAATTTCATGATTCTAAGAGTGCTACTACTCCTATGGCAGAAAGGCCTCTTTTGTCCTCTGATCCTGAAGGGAATCCCGTAGATCAAAAATCGATCGATAATCGGGTCCCTGATGTATCTCACCGCCAGTCGCCCTGACACCATGTTCGCTATCTGGTCAATGCGCCCGTTTCCAGACTAACCCTAAACTCTATCATTTAATTGCAGTTAAATCTATTTTTTGATATCTGAAGGGACAACTGAAGTTAGGTCTTTGGTGTCCCAAAAACTCAGACTTTGATCTATATGCTTTTTCTGATAGCAATTATGGTGGAGATGACATTGACAGGAAATCCACTTCTGCCGATTGTCAGTTCTTGGACGATCGTCTCATCTCTTGGTAATGAAAGAAACAACAAACGGTGTTCACATCCACTGCCGAGGCTGAATATGTTGCCGCGTCAGCTTGCTGCTCACAGGTTATCTAGATGCAACATCAATTGCTGGATTACGGTTTGCAATTTCTTGACACCCCTATCTTTTGTGATAATGATGCTGCCATTGCAATTGTTATAAATCCGGTTCAGCACTCCAAAACCAAGCACATTGATATCAAAATTCATTTCATTCGTGACTGTTACAACCGTAAACTGATTCATCTTGAAAAAGTTCACACTGATAATAATGTGGCTGACTTATTTACAAAACCAGTCAGGACAACCAGATTTAATGTGCTTATAGGATTTCATAAAATGCTTCATTTCGAGGATTCAGACTTTTTGAAGTAAAAGTTGTACATATTTTCTTAATTTTCACAAATTTAGGGGGAGAAATTTAAAAAAAAAAAAATTCAAAAAGAGTGTATGTGTATGTTTTTATTAAAAAAATAAAAAAATAAAAATTTATTAAAAGGTTTTTATTCACTTTCGCTTAAAATTATGCCGGTTGCTCCAGTTGGAAGGACATATGCTTGTATATGTTTTGTCCCATCATCTATTCGTAGACTCACAGGATAGCCATTCACCTAAAGACTGAAAGCATCCGGGGCGATTGTGATGTGGTTTTGTTTTAAAATTCTTTCACTTAAAATTATGTCGGTTATTCTAAGTTGGAGGGACATGTATTTCTATATGTGTTTGGTCCTGTTAACCACTTGTGGACATACGAGATAGGCATTCACCTGAAAACTAAGAGTGACCGGGGTGAGTGAGTTTTAAAAATGTCTTCTATTACTCTCTGGGAAATGATATGATTATTCAGTTGACAACTTTTTAGAAGTTTCAAAATATTTTCAATTGGAAATTGATCCAACCTTTGGAAAATGATAGACAAATTGATTTTGCGTGTCTAACAAGTGAAGTTATTAAGCTTAAAAGGATCTAGAACAGTTATTGATTAGTATGGTAGATTTCCATGATGCGTAAATGATGAAGTGATATAAATTAAATATGCTAAACTCACTGTGGAGATTCATTTTGAAGAAATTTGCATGTCTCTATATACATCTCTCCGAATGATAGACAGAAAAGTAATTACCCAGTCATACACGAGCCCGTTAGTGTCTTGATCACCAAAAATATTGTGCAGCTTTGTTTATTAAAAATAAAAATAAATAAATAAATAAAAATTTTGTTTATATATATATATATAATATTGAGTTGTTAAATCCTTGGTTTTATTATTCAAAAGCTTAAAGGGTCAAACTAGAACTACAAGGGTGAGGCATTCAGATAAGTCCTAAACACTCTGAATGAAAGGCATGTAAGTCCAGATTGCTTGTATGTCCAACGTTCAACCTCAAAGCTTAAATGTTATCTTACTTTCTATAAAATTTTTGATCAAGCACTAGGGGGTTGGAGTCAAATTGGGGTGATCTGGGGAAAGCCAAATACGCTTTGAGAAGAGATAGAAGGCATCACAGGTCCATAAGTGATGTCCGTCTAAGATTTATGCCTAACTGAACCTAACCCATATCACTGACGCAATGAAAATCATGCTAAGTTTGTTATACCTGCTATCAACTTGTCTCTTTATATCATAATAACGTCGAACATGAATCCTTGTGAAATCACCTTAATCAATTAGATTCCATGTTCATATCTTTTCATAAAGGCGGCATTTCTATCAAAAACTGAAATTGATCCCAAATTTGCTAAATTACAAGAAGACCGGTGTTTCATGTTATTTTTTTAACTGTGTTTCTTCTAGTTTTCTTCTGTTTTTAGCTATTTTATTTAATTTTATTTTATTTTCACCTCGAAATTACTCTCATCGAAGCGAGTGCTATAAAAGGGTTATTTTTTATCATGGTTAAAACGTGTTGGGCCTTAGGTTTGTCTACAACTTGTATGATAACTTTGTTTTTGTGCTTGTCTTATTGAATTGGGCCCATCCGGGTTCTCGGCCCGTATGTACTAGGGGATTTAAAAACGTTTCAAATCTCCATTATTGATATCTCCTTGCAAATATCTTTTCTCTAATCTCTTGGCCAAAAACCCTAAAACTTCTAGCTAATCAAGTTGAATCTGATTGTGTGTCTTGTTTGTTGATTGCCCTTTGTTAAATAACAGGTAAGGGATCGACGAATGATATGTTCGATACTTTGAGGGTTTGATTGAGATGTGATATCGATACTTGTTTGGGTTTTGTTTGATGATTCATACAATAAACTCGTATTATGATGGACATTCAATTTGGTTGAGGCCATTGTTAGATTTAGAGTTAGTTGCAGGTTTCTTGGTCCATGTTGATTTCGGTTCTTCTGAGAAGATGACACAAATCACGAAGCAGAACTCAAGGGTTTTCTTTCTAGTTAGTTCGACCGAAAAATCTTGGTCAAACCAAGAGTTCCCGGTTGACTTTGTTGACCGAGATCTCTTATTGTTGACCGAGAACACCTTGCTCTTGGTGGGATTGGACAGAGAACACCTTACGGACCGAGATCAATCAGTGTGGACAGAAAACTCTAATCTAGACGGAAAACTATTATAAAATCATTATCATTTTCATTTTTGGTCCTTATAATTTGTCTCTATCATATTTGGTCCCTAATGTCTTGGAAATTTAATATATGTTCTCGAAATTTATGTTCATTGACCAAGTTAAATAAATGATTGCTAACTTAACTCGTTTGTTGCAATAATGGCTCATAAAGTACCACTAAAGTTCGTTGATACTCATAACATAGCTGGACATTTGTTTGACCCACCTCTGGCACACAAGGAGTTTAAGTCCATGATTGTCGGTCCCAACACTTGCAGGATTTCTCACGCTTTACGAGAAACTCCCGTCATATGCAAGAAGATGATCACGGAGTTCTAAAATAATTCTTCTATCAACCAACGAGGAATAAGTGGATCTGTTACTATCAAATCTAAAGTTCAAAAGAAGCTGGTCGTCATCTCTGAGGCCATGATACGCGAAGTTCTTTTATTTGGAGATCAACCTGACTACCCAACAGAATATCCGATTGATGCTGTTACGGAATTTCTAGTCAGGATGGGTTACGAGGGATTCTATCCTCCTGCTATCAAGAAGCTTTTTCATCCTTACTGGAGGTTTTTGATACACATGTTCTTTACTTGTGTGTCGGGACATAAAGGAGGATCTGATGAGATTAGCCACATTCAGATGTTGGCGGTAGTTGCTCTGATCACGGACTGGAACTACAACTATTCCAAATTCGTGTTCGATGAGATGATGAGCAACTTAAAGGAAAAGAGAAAGGATATGTTCCTTATGTATCCTCGGTTTCTACAGATGATCTTCGAATCACATTACACTGATCTTGATAAGTCTGTCGAGACGCTGGATAGGAAGTCAATGGGACCCAACACCTTTGGATTGATGAAAACAGTCCAGGAAGGGGTCAAAGGTCGTTTATCAAGGCCTTCACGAGCTAGTCAAGTTCGGAAAATTTACTGAAACTGAGACTATTTCTGTTAGTGCTCAGGTTGTTGAGGAGCATTTGACGCCAGTTCAGAGGCGTACTGCTACGTTTGAGGTCATTTCAGATGACGATGAGATAGAACACCATGAAACAGTAACTGCTCCTTCTACAGAGCAACTAAAGGAGTTTGAGAAGTTCAAGGAATTACTTCAGTCAACTGCTTTGAAGCCTCCTCAAGCAACTGCTGAAACTCAAGATGAAGACACTCCAGAAGAATCAGACGCTGATCTTATTCCACGTAAAAGGAGAAAGAAAGATCCAAGACCTGGTGTACTGATTACTGAAACTACAACTACAACAACATTAAGCCAACAAAAGGAACGTGAGTTGGACACCACTGAGACTGACATTGATACAAGTCCATCTGCAACTGAGCTTCAATCTCAGGAAAATATTTTTGATGATATTTCCTAGGAATTTGATTTTGAAGCTGATATTCCTGTCTTTGATGAGCCATCGAGATCATCTAACCCTGGTCAGTCAATTTCTAGTGCTTCAGAGAAGATTGCTCATATTCTTGGCATGCACGACAAATATTTACAGAATAAAGGAAAATGGGTTATACTTGAGGAAGCTCCTGTGGATGTGCAGGCTTTACAACGTCGAGTCTTTGAACTCGAACAAGATTCAATTGTAAAGGATGTGCGTATTCAAGAAATTGAAGCGAGCAACTCTGACAGAGATTCAAATATTAAAGAGCTTCATTCCAACATGGGTGGTTTGACTGCTATGTACTTAGACCTTCAACAGAAACTTATTCAGAAGTTTGGAGACGAATTCAAAAGCATTGAAGACCCTGTTGTGAAATCAACCACCGTTGATCAAAGTAGGAGCTCCAGTGCATATACCTCTGTACATGCTGACGCATATGAGTCACTGGAGCACTATCTCTCCATTCCACCCAAATCTGCTGAACAGCCTGATCGACTTCAAAAGAAGATTCTTGTTATGAAGAATTCTAATCAGAATGTTGAGTCTTCCGATCATCCAGATAAGTTTATTATTACTTTTAGGAAGGGTTTTTCAGATAAATATGGTGATCATTCTGGGGTTATGTCATGGGGATTCGATACTGACAAGAATATGTGGTCGGTGAAACGGAGATCCGAGACTACCGAGTACTATAAGAAAATGAAGAATTTTGGATCCTGGACAAAAGTAGATCTCAGTGACCTCATTAACGCTCCGTTTCACAATCCGAGTCATGACAAGAAAGCTACAGATTTCTGGAACTTTTTAAAGAGGCAAGTTGATCAGGGATTTCCAAATATGACTACTGCTGAGTCATTTTTGAAGAAAGCTAAAGGCGTTCAAGATCCACGGACAGGAAAAACAATGGTGAATGTTATGTGGCCTACAACAAATAAGGCAACTCACATTCCTGTGCCGAGTGCTATTCTAGATGGTTCACTTCACGATATGCAGTTATGGGCGTATGACAGTGAAACCGCTACTGTTGTTATACGTCTATGAAAGGGGCAGTATCGGTTTATTGATCCAAAAGACTTGTTAAAGCTGGGTGAGAGAGATATCAAGACGCTCAGTAATCTCTAGATTGTTGCTGAACCCATTTTTGAAGCCGCTGCGAAAGAATATACAAGGATGGTGGCATCGATTATCAAAAAAGGATTTTGGGCTGGTGGATTGAAGGATGCGGATGTGAATATCTTGGAACACGATTAAAAGGCGAAGCTACAAACCAAGGGGGAGATTGTTGGGTCTATATTTAATTGGTTTGTACTTAGTTATAGCTTAATGTAATTCGTGTTTGGGTGTATGTATGTATGTAAACTGAGATCCCCTTGTGATCTCCGTGGGCTTGGGCTAGGTTGTGTATTCCCATATATATAGATGTCTTGTATAGGGTTTACTAGTTGGCCGTTCATAACATTGTGGGTGAACGTGTGCTTTGTGTAACCTAGTGCTTAAGCACCCGACGTTAATCAACGTGTGTTTTGAAGCATCATCTTGTATTCTTTACGTGTTATACTTGTTTATCTTGAATAACCTTACGTTATATTCCGTAATAACGTTGAGGTTGTTGATATCATATTGAAAGATCCACTCATGGGACTTACGTACTCATTTTAGCTTTAAACTTAAACTGGAGTAGAGATTTACAATCATTTAATTGAACATAAGCTCAAGACCCCCATTAATCATACTGCAGTCCTTATTTAAAACCTAAGTAGTTCAAAATTTTCAAGTAAGCCCTTCAGAAAGGTTGATTTGTATATTAATTCGTATATATGTCATTATGCATGCAGAACATATTAAGAGACGTACAAAATCAAAACTGATGAGGAAATTTAATAGTTAATCATTCATAATATGATATGCAGTTGCGCATAGTCATCAATAACCCGTCATTACTATAAGCGCTTTCATAATATTTATGGGTGAGACTTTTAGTTATCGAATTCTTAGGAATATCATGAATGTATTCGATACAAAATTTTAGATTCCTCAATTCTTTCATAAACGAATAATTTATTTCTTATCGAAACTTTAATGCAACACTTCTCGAATTATTACTCTTTGAGAAAACATGGTAGCTGACTTTATCACAGTAAATCTTCAATATATAATTTATATGGAGTTATTAAACTTATGAGTCCACTAATAAATTTTCAACAACATTTATTTCTAACTGCATTGTGATTAATCAACACATTATGTCATTATAACTTAGATTGTTGTTATTAGTTCATTATGACTCCTCCATGAGATAGATTTATCTGCTAACATAAGAATATATCCCGAAAATTACATTTTCTTATATCTGAATATGACAAAATTTAGAGTAATCTAACGGTTTGAATTCTCACTTCTTCTTTTAAATTATAGTCTTTTGTTTCCTTTAAAGATATCTTATTACTCTTTTAGATGCTTCACATTAATCTAGACATATATAGTGTGTTGCAATTTTGAGTAATATCTAAACGAGTATAGATTTGAACTTATATAAGGCTTCTACTTAATGAAGCATAAGGAAATATTCTATGTGTTCCTGTTATCCTCTAAAGTAGAGCAATATTGTTTGTTACATGTGTAAGGAATATCTTTGAGATCTATAATATGAAAGTGTGTGAGCAATGCTTTGACTTATGTAACACATACTTGTCAGAAGAATGTCATCTATATAAGGACAAGTTTGTTTTTAGTTGCTCCAACTCATTTTAAGGTAGGTACATTAATCCACTTGGTTTTTGATGAAAATAATTGTATAAAGATTTCATCACATTTTAATGTTTGCATTAACCCATATATGGATTTTATTGACTTATAGACTAAAAGTTCATTGACCTTTAGTTTATAACTTTTAGGTTGTTTTATGAACAAATAAGTATGTAAGCTGATTGTTAGGGAAAGTTGTTTTAATGTTCATCTAATGTATATCTTAACTATTATAAGCTACTAGACAATAATGATACTTAAAGAAATCTTTTGTAATATTGGTAAGAAGATTCTTTGATAATTTATTTCTCTTTGAATATAACCTTTAACAATCAATCGTGCTTCTTAATGTCTTAACTTTTTTTTTATTGGGATTTAGTTTAGTTATGAACACTCTTAGGTGAGTCAACCAAATCTCAAATGTTATTATGACTTATGGAATCAGTTTTGCTAATAACAGCTTTATCCCATTCAACAGATTGATTGATATAATGGATTAATTATAAGGGGTATGATCATTAACTTTCCAACATTCATTTCAAATTTAGTTAGGGGGGAGAGGGTGGTTCTATTTCCTCACCACCACACCCAATGGTGGTGTGCCACATCACCAACTCCAAATCCATCACATTTGATGGATTTTAGTAAGGGTGGTGGTATGTGGTGTGATAATTTTTTTTTGTTTTTTGTTTTTTTTTGCAACTTAAAAAATAAAAACAATATTTTACTAGAACATAAAAAATAAAAACAATATTTTACTAGAACATAATACAACTTAAAAATTAGAATTAAAAAATAAAAGTTACAATAAATGTCTACTCCTCGCCTGAATCCGGAAATTCCAAAACTAAAGAATCTATAACTTCAACTTGATCCCATCTCAACCGATGGTGAATATTTTCATCCCGCATGTCTAATTGCACATCATCGGGAACAGGAACTTGAGTAGTAGGATCCGATACCCAATCTGGAGAAATTGCATGTCCATCTTCTTTTATTAACATATTGTGTAATATGATGCATGCATACACGTAGCTAGAGATCGTGGGTTTTTTTCATTGCACGGATCGGTCGACTAAGTATGCACCATCTACTCTTTAAAACACCGAAAGCTCTCTCGACATCTTTTCTTGCCGATTCTTGCAACTTCTTGAACGCCTTTTCATTTTCCTCGTCAGGAAACGAAAAGGCTTTCACAAAAACAGACCATTGCGGGTAGATACCATCGACAAGATAGTAGCCACATCTGTAATATCTCCCGTTGACAAAATACGGACAGAAAGGTGAGGTACCATTTGTTACGCTCTGAAACAATGGTGATGTGTACAGAACAGTGATGTCGTTGTTTGAGCCGCGAACACCAAAATAAGAATGCCAAAACCATAAATCATTTGACGCAACCGCTTCAAGTGAGATGGTCGGTCGTTTGATATCACCCCTAGCATACGCCCCTCGCAACTCCCGTGGACAATTCCTCCATTCGATATGTGTACAATCGATGCTACCAAGCATCCCTGGAAAATGACATCTAGCCTTGTGCGCGACGTAAAGATGTGTAATGTCGTGTCTTGTTGGTTTTCGTAGAAACTCTTTGCCATACAATTTAATAATCACGTTACAAAAGAATTGTAGACATTCACGTGAAGTTCTCTCAGACATTTGTAAGTATTCATCGAATTGGTCGGGTGGGTTACCTGTCGCTAATTGACAAATAGCGTATGTGCATTTTTGAAGCGCCGTAAAACTTTGTTTTCCCCTCGCGTTGTAATATTCTTGAAACCATTCTTCGTTTGCTTCGACGTTGGCTACAATCTTTAAAAATATAGATTTCGGCAAACGAAAGCGTTCCCTAAACGTCTTGTCATTGTATTTCGGCTCCTCCACAAATTAGTCGTTCATTAGCACTTCGTGGGCATGTATATGATCACGATCCACCATTTTTTTCTTTGGACGGATCGGGCCTTCAAGTTCATTATATAACAACGGGAACCATTCGAGAATGTCATCGTTCGAAGACGAAGAGCTATCGATGTCTAATGGAACCAAGTCTTTCGAAAATTCCATATTTTTTTTGTTGTGAATGAAGGGGAAGATTGAGAGTGTTTTGAGTTGGATTTGGTTATGTTTTGGTTTTGGTTTTATATTGGTTATTTTTTTTATTTAAACCCCTCCCCCCCAACGGCTCCCTCCCCTAACATTTATATTTTCTCGAAAACACCACCTCACAGCGTGATAGCCATCACGCACACACCCCCATCACGTGTGATGGGGGACCGGCGGTGGTGTGCGTTCGGCCATCACGCGTGATGGTGGCTCACCACGCACCACCCCGGGTGCTCTTAGGGAGGTTACATAATCATCAATGTCAGTAGGTTTAAAAACTAGATGGCCTCCTAAGTTGATTATTGGGTAATTTTAAAAGTCTCAGTTTTATGGATTAGCTCTTAGTTAGGTTGCTATCATTTTCAGAATTCTAAGTGTGTAAGAGTTGGTGAAGTATGGTGTACAGGAGGTGTAACTGGAGTTAAATTTGGAGTAAAAATTAATAACTCCTTCCCCCCCCCCCCCCCCCCCCGCCTCTTGTACTTTTATAACAAGTCATTATAAGAACTTTTACTGCTTCCACTGACCTTAGAAACACTTAGGAAATTAGCATTCTTAGGGTCAATATTTAAATACCAATAGATTCTAATAGAGAAACAAGTTAATGAGGTAAGTCGTCGTAGTTTCTCTTGTGAGGATTATTTTAGTAAGAAATCGAAGTATGCCCACTGTAACATCCTGTTTTCTCGTTTCGTTTAATAAAATAACATACGAGTTATTATGAGTCAGGCTTGTGTTGGGTTAAGTAATATGGGTAATGGACTTGGGTTAATAAGGAAAGGAGGTAAAGACTATGGGCTTGAGCCCATGACCCATAATATAAATTCAATAATTAACCATTAATTAATTCATTCTCAGCCATTCCATACACCACCCAAAACACACACTTAAGCTCTCTCTCATCTCTCTCCCTTTCTCTAACCGAAAACAAGGAGGATAGTCGATTCCGACCATAGGTAATGATAGTATGATATCGTATGGACCCAAACCCGATAGATTTAGTCGCAAAACGACGAGCCGACACCCATAAACCGTTAAAGTCACGAGATCCGAGTGGAATCGGGTATAAACTGATCAAAAGATGAGCTTAGGGGTCACCCTAGCTCAGATTTGGATCGAACGGGATGATAAATGGTGGAAAATAACTGAGATCTCGCTTTTCCGACGAGATCCCGGTTTTCCGGCGATGACATCGCCGGAAAAGTAAGGTACGAGGTTAAGTGTCAGAGAATGTTTCCGACATTCTCTGACCTAACCCTAATTCGTTAGCGGGGAAATTACGAACTAGCAGTAATTCGTTAAGGGGGGAAATAACAAACTAGTAGTTATTTGTCATGCCCATTCGTTAAGGGAAATAACGAATTAGTAGCAGTTCTTTATATGGACCAATTCGTTATGAAGGAAAGTTCGTTATAAAGACCAGCTCGTTATATGGATCAATTTGTTATAAAAGCCAGTTCGTTAAGAAATAACGAAGGAGCCTCATTCGTTAACGAACTGGATAACGAAGTAGACTTTGAAAGAATGACAGAAAGGTCCCAGGACTTTAAAATGGATTAATTACAAAGAAGCCTCGAACAATATGAGTTAGAAAATAAAATAATAATTTTGAATTCGAATGAAAAATGTGTTAAGACAGTTAATGGAGCCTCCTTCGTTATAAAAGCCTATTCGTTAAGAAATAATAATATAGAATTTAGAATTATAAAAACCAATTCGTTAAGAAAAAACTAAGGAGCCTCCTTCGTTAACTACCGGATAACGAAGTAGACTTGGTAAGAATGACAGAAAGGTCCCAGGACTTAGAATAAAATGGATTAATTACAAAGAAGCCCTCGAACATTATGAGTTAGCAAATGAAATAATAATTTAGAATTCTAATGAAAAATAGGTTAAGCTGTTAAGACAGCTCGACCCCAACCAGGGGCTCTACTCCTTGGACCCTGCTAGGGGCTGTCGCCTCTAGAACCCCGCTGCCAGGGGCGCTGCCCCCGGACCTCCGTTCGTTGAGGGTTATAATTAAACTAGAAACGTGATATGGGTAGTGATAGTTAATTGATGCGTGTTAATAGAGAATGTGTGCATACTCAATGTGAACGTTAATACGCTTACCTTAATTGGTAAGCGTATGCTATAATGATTGATGTGATAGTATATATGAATGTTATGAAAGAATGCTTGTTGGTGCGTGAACAATCTTCGGATATTGCACGTATCGACAGGGAACGTAATGTGAAGTATGCCTAGTATGATATATATATGTATGAAAGTACTTAATGAAACGAGTATGCACGAAAGTATGATTATATAAAGAAAGACATGTATGATTATATGACGAAAGGAGGGTATAGTTAGAAAGGGAACATGCCCTAATAATATCGGCGAATATAGGGAACCGACCCTAATAATATCGTCGAATGTAGGGAACCGACCCTAATAATATCGGCGAATGTAGGGAACCAACCCTAATAATATCGGCGAAGGTTATAGGGTGGGATACTCTTTAAAACGTATATATATGAATGAAAGTATGTATGTAAGTATGGAAGAAAGAATGAAAGTACGTAGTATGTAAATATGAAGTATGTACCTTCGGGCGCATATGTAAGTATGTGAATGTATTGTATGTCGTCTGATTAAATAGAACTCACTCAGCATAGCTGACTTTTAGTATGCACGCAGGTTAATCGACTGAGACAGCTGGCTTGATGGAGACACATGGCAGGATCCAAAGAGGCTGACAACTGAAGACTTGTCATGATGTTTTGATACTATGTTTTATTTTATGTTTTAAAAAAGACAAGTTATAAATGTTTGTAATGAATGGTCGAACGTTATTTATATTCCGTGAAAGTTTTAGTTAACTCTGATATTTAGAACTGTGTTAATGAGTAAATCCAACGCTAAAGTAAGGCTACCGGGAACGGGGCCTTACAAGTTGGTATCAGAGCATAAGTTCAAGAGAATTAAGCATCCTACATGCTTAGGCTCGAACAGAGAATGTGATTTAAGTAAGAAAAGAAAGAGGATGCCAGTTCAAGAAAGCCATGTGTCAATCAAGAAAGCTAAGTAAAGGTAAAGTATATGATTAATTTCACATGTAAAGTAGAATGATGAATGAATAATAGCTTTCTAGAGAACGAGGTATGATGTTAACTTAATTGCTAAATAGAGAATGTATGAATGCTAGCTTAATTCCTAGGGATAGGCGTATATGATGATTGAATTGCTAGGTATAGAACCGTGTTAATAGAGAATGTGTGCATACTCAATGTGAATGTTAATATGGTTACCTTAATTGGTAAGCGTGTGCTATATTGATTGATGTGATAGTATATATGAATGTTATGAATGAATTCTTGTCGGTGTGTGCTATATTGATTGATGTGATAGTATATATGAATGTTATGAATGAATTCTTGTCGGTGTGTGAACGATCTTCGGATATTGCACGTATCCACAGGGAACGTAATACGAAGTATGCTAGTATGAAATATGTATGTATGAAAGTACTTAATGAAACGAGTATGTACGAAAGTATGATTATATAAATAAAGACATGTATGATTATATAACGAAAGGATGGTATAGTTAGAAAGGTAACCGGCCGTAATAATATCGGCGAATGTAGGGAACCGACCCTAATAATATCGGCGAATGTAGGGAACCGACACTAATAATATCGGGGTAATGTAGGGAACCAACCCTAGTAATGTCGGTGAATGTAGGGAACCGACCCTAATAATATCGGCGAAGGCTATAGGGCGGGATGCTCTTTAAAACGTATATGTATGAATGAAGGTATAAATGTAAGTATGAAAGAAAGAATGAAAGTACGTATGTATGTAAATATGTAAGTAAATATTAAGTATGTACCTTCGGGAGCATATGTAAGTATGTGATTGTATTGTATGTCGTCTGATTAATTAGAAATCACTCAGCATAGCTGACTATTAGTATGCACGCATGTTTATCTACTGAGACAGCTGGCTTGAGGGATACACATGGAAGGATCCGAAGAGGCTGGAATCTGAAGATTTTTCATGATGTTTTGAAACTACGTTTTATTTTATGTTTTAAAAATACAAGTTATGAATGTCTGTAATGAATGGTTGAACGTTATTAATATTCCGCGAAAGTTTTAATTCACTCTGATATTTAGAACTGTGCTAATGAATAAATCCAATGCTAAAGTAAGGCTACCGGGAACGGTGCCTTACACCCACATTTAAGAAACAATGAAACTTTTGTGAGGGTATTAATAAATTCTAAAGAGATAAGTTTTGATGGAATAGTGTTGTGATAGAGCAGTGTCTTGTACAAGAGGTGTAATTGAGATAATATCAAGTTTTCACTCCCCCACCTCTTGCAAATCTACTAAGTAATAATTGAGACCCTTAAGGCTCCCACTGATCTTTAATATATCTATAAAAAATACAAGAAAAGTTTCAATGATGTACATGACGTGGGAATATGTCATATATATGTTATACTTGATTTGATTCCATTAACGTTCAGATGTCCAAAGAGATATAGGAACATAAGTAGAAGAAATCATATTAAGTATATATATGAATGGATTTCTTTAAGACCATGGATCATGGAAGACATATTAGATACAAGTTAATAGTCTTTAAAATGATAAAAGAATTATGTCTGAATATTCCGTTTGAATAAGTTTCACGAATTTAAGTGAAATATAACTTCTTGTGGACCCATACTTATTTCTTAAGCCAAGCAAAGTTCAGGGCATCTAACACATGATTTAAAATCACTAACAATGAGATTATATGAAAAGTCACCCTCATCAACCATGTCATGCGCATGAAATTTGGTTTTAATGGATGAATTTTAATGTCTTATTTGTCTTTTATTAAGCATGATAACAAAAGTTGAGAAAGTATATAGTATCATCTAGTTCTACTTTATAAATGTTTCAATCCAAGTATTGATAACAAATAATATGAGAGCTTAAGGTAAAAGTGACTTTATGTTGGCTATACAAACCGCGTAACTGTCTTAATGTAGCTTAAGTATTGATACTAAATTCTGATTAATCTCCCGAATATTTAAGGTATCATAAAGTGTATTTAAAAGACAGTTTATCATGGTTATTAACCTTAACATGTAAATTTGTCACTGACACTCGTGTTAGTTATTTGTTGATTTCGGGTAAACATATAGAACTAGACTCAACCAATCATGTGTTGATAAGAATATTAGGATTAGCAGACTTAAATATGTTGGGTCAAAAGTTTGACCCAAATGAGAAGATTTGACCTAATTGAAGAACATTGAAGATTGGAATCTTCTCAACCTCCTCAGAAACTGCTAAGTATTGAATCCGGGAACACCTTGGACCTTCGAGTAAGCTTTTACTTAGCCGAGTACGAGATTTTGCCTTCCGGGCACGGTTTACTTCAAAGAATCTTCTTAAGTGGATATCCAAGCAAGGTATGCTTTTTGGTGATTTTCGAGTAAGGTTCATCTATTTGGCATATCTGAGTAAGGTTCACTTTGTCAAGCAGGGTTGTTCTTCAAGACCAAGTATTTTACTCTTCCGAGTAAGGTATGGTCAACCAAGTCCAAGAAGCCAAGTAATTGGAAGACCGGGCAAGGTATTATTTAATAATTATGGTCCGAGTATACTTGATGAGTTGATGAAATATCTCTAAGTTATATCGAGTAAGGTTCTGCTTGAGTAAGGTATGTACTCCCGAGTATGCCTTATCAAATAAGTTATTCAACTAACAAAGAGCCGAACAGGATCATAGAAGAACAAGGTTGCTCGTGAGGATTTGTCGAGCAAAGTTTGATAAGTCCAAGAAGATTGAAGTCTACTCGGTGAATATTTTACTTGGTAAAATATTCTCTAAGTAAAGTCTACCCGGAAACTGATTCCGAGTACACTTCTATGTTTACCAAGTCTGAAGGAAGGCCGAGTATACTGCGTACTCGGAGACTGAAGTTTAATGAAAAGCTTACCCGGAAGACTTGTTTTACACTTAGTATATTTTTGAATATGTAAATTGAGTATGTACTATCGGATAGGGTTTCTAGAAGGAATGACAGCCTGTCTTAGGTTGGCAGGGCTATAAATAGAATAATTAGGGCACTCCGCCAGAGACACGAAATAGACAGAATATACAAGTGGATAAGACCGACACATTAATTAAGAGAATAGTGTGTGTGTGACGGCTGTCCTAGGATTCCTCCTAAACCCTAAATCGATTATCCTTTTGTATGATTAACGTTATATAAATGGAAATCTTTTGAGTGAATCCTTCGTGTGTCCTCGTATTTTGAATATTCATTGCAACCGTATGTTTGTTATTGATTCCGCCTTTAACAAACGGTCATCTTTCTAAACTTAGTAACCCGTCATTAACTCTCTTGTCAACACGATTAATTTTGTGTGAGTTATGACATGATTAATTAAGATCCGATTCTAAGCGCGACCTTACAAGTGGTATCGGAGCTTGTTGCTGCTATTTTTAGAAAGATTGTTGTTGATTAAGTTTTGAAGAAGAATGATGTAAGCAGAGCACTGTTCGATTGATTTGTGACGTCAGAGGCTCTGTTCTTCATTTTTCTTCCAGATCTACAAGTTTTAGGTGTTTTCTTTTCCTTATTTCACTTAAAGCTTTGATTTTTATTGTTGAATCTTGTCCTATTCATATCAGACACCTCAGATCTAAGAATTTATTCTCAGATCTGATTATTTTACTTTATTTTCGATAAAAGCTTAACTTTTGTTTTAAGAAAATGTCTGGATATGAGGAACAAGAGGTGTCTACTAATAAGATACCTAGATTGTATGGTCAGGAGAACTTTACCAAGTGGAAAGTGCTTTTTGAGGCTGCCGTTTGTTATAATGATGTGGATATGTGGAATTCTATCAAGAATGGACCACAAGCTGCAGTTGAAGAAGGTGCTAATGCAAACGCTATTGCTGCTGTTAGAGAGAGAATGAGAAAGGTTGATGGCAGGGCATTGGCTATGCTCAAACTTGGTCTGTCTTGGGAAATCCTCACAAAGGTTGCACATCATCAAACTGCTAAGGCAATGTATGATGCAATCCTTGAGATGTATGAAGGGAACACTGAATTGAAGAACATTAAGAAGCAAAGACTGAAGCAACAGTTAGAAAGATTCAAGTATAGAGATGGTGAAAGGTTGAAGTCAATACTAGAACGTTTTCTGAGTATTGTGAATGAGTTGAGAACAACTGACTATGTAATGACTGACTTTGATTTAAATACAAAGTTGCTCAACTCAATGCCAAAAGAATGGTATAATGCTTGCAAATTCATCCTTCAAAAGCAAAATTTCAATGAATTGAAATTGGATGATGTAGTATGTTTTCTTTAAGCTGCTGAACTTGAAATGATTGAGAATGAAATGATCAAGGAAGATAAACCAAGTTTCAATGTGTCAAATGCTTTAATTGCTCCAATGGGGAATCTTACAACAAAGAATCAACAACAAATTCCCATCATTGAAGAACCAAGTGATCACAACAATGAGACTGCTAGGCCTTTCATTGGAGGTGGTTCAAGCAATCAAAGTGGTCAACAGAGATTTAATGTTCAATTGATTGATGATGATTCAGTTTCTGTGGGAAATGGAAATGCTCAAAGTGCTGGTGCAGGGCATGTTCAAGGGAGTGAGGCACAAGCCCTAATGTCTATGTTCACTGAGTCCTACAATGCATTTGTGGCCAAAAACATGATTCACACAAGTGTAGTGCAGGATGATTTGGAACAAATAGATGCTGATGACCTTGAAGACATGGATCTCAAATGGCAAGCTGCAATGTTGGCATTAAGAAGCAAGAGACTGTACAACAGAACTGGTAGATCACTAGTTCTGGTCCAAATGAGAGAATAGGATTTGATAAGTCCAAGGCTATCTGCTACAACTGTCAACACCCTGGACACTTTGCAAGAGAGTGCAATTTGCCAAGGAACTTTCAAGTCAATCAGTTCCAACAGCCTAGAAATCAACAGTCTCAACAACAATACCAGCAGAATGTGCAAATGTTTCAAACTAAGTTTCTTACTAAACACTAAAGACTATTTGAACAAGTTTCAAACTAAGTCACTAGACTGTTTCTTTGTTGGATATTCTACTCACTCAAAGGCTTACAGAGTTTATGTGAAAGATCACATGAGTGTAATAGAGTCATCTGACATTATTTTTAATGAGAATCAATTCAACACAGTCAGTGGTGCAACATGGCTGTTTGATCATGAAAAATTGATAAAGTCATTCAAGATTTATTCTGAAGACTTTGATGAAACATTCTACAAGACCAGTGTACTTGAAGAAAATAAGAAGAAAGAACTGGACTTGGAAGAATTGTGGAAGAAAGTTGCTAGAACAGAAAAAGAATACACTTTTGTGAATAGCTCCACAAACAATGACATTGAACAAGATCAGGAAATGACAAGTCAAGATAGTACTGATGTACAAAATGATCATGTTCATAATGGGAGTGTCACAGGCAACAAAACAAATGATGAAGAAGCTGCAACAACAGCAAGATTCCAAGACTTGTTTCAAAGTTTGAATATGGGAAACAATGGTGCATCCACTTCAAGACAAACCAATGATGAAGCACCAGAGTTTCATGATGCAGAAGCTGATTTGATCATTGAAGAACCTGAAATCAATGAAACAAATCTTGACATAAATTTGTCTACAAATATGATAATACAAACTCCTACTGTTGAAAAGAATCATCCTGCTGGAAATATCATTGGTGACCTGCATGAAAGAGTAACAAGGAGTCATTCTGAGATAGCTAACATCTGTCTGTACTCTTGCTTTCTATCCCAATTAGAACCAAAGAATATTGCTCAAGCTTTAAAAGACAATAGTTGGGTAGAGGCAATGCAAGAGGAATTGGCCCAGTTCAGAGATTTACATGTATGGGATCTTGTAGACAAGCCACATGACAGATATGCAATAGGAACCAAATGGGTGTTTAGAAATAAAAGGGATGAAAGGGGTTTGGTGATTAAGAACAAAGCAAGACTTGTAGCACTGGGATGTCTTCAAAAGGAAGGGATAGACTTTGAGGAAGTGTTTGCACCAGTTGCAAGACTGGAAGCCATAAGGATTTTTCTTGCATATGCTGCCTCAAAGAACATTAAAGTATTCCAACTTGATGTCAAATCTGCATTCCTTAATGGAAAGATTGATGAAGAAGTGTATGTGACTCAACCACCAGGCTTTGAGGATCCCATGTATCCAAACAGGATGTATAAGCTAAACAAAGCCCTTTATGGTTTACATCAGGCTCCTAGAGCATGGTATGATGAGTTATCAACTTATTTACTTGAAAATGGCTTCACAAGGGGAGCCATAGACAAGACACTCTTCTACAAAAGACAAGGGTCAGATTTGCTGCTTGTACAAGTCTATGTTGATGATATCATCTTTGGATCTACAAATGAAAATATATGTTTGGAGTTTGAAGAGGTGATGAAGTCCAAATACAGCATGAGTTCCATGGGTGAAATGAATTTCTTTCTGGGACTACAAGTTCAACAAAAGGATGAAGGAATCTTCATTCACCAAGCTAAGTATGTGCAGGACATTCTAAATAAGTTCAACTGTCATGATTACAAGGCTGCATCAACTCCAATGGACACCAAAGAAAAGATGATAGCTGATGAAAAAGGGGGAGCCAGTTGATGAACATGAATACAGAGCCAAGATTGGATCACTGATGTATCTGACTGCAACAAGACCAGATATCATGTTTGCTGTGTGTGTATGTGCTAGGTTCCAATCAAATCCAAAAGTCTCCCACATGAATGTTGTGAAAAGAATATTCAGATATTTGAAGGGAAGATCAGACTTAGGGATTTGGTATCCAAAGAACCAATCCTTTGATCTGATTGCATACACAGATAGTGATTATGATGGATGCAATATGAGTAGAAAGTCAACATCAGGGGGATGCCAGTTTTTAGGTGAAAGGCTAGTGTCATGGCAATGCAATAAACAGACAACAGTGTCAATCTCCACTGCAGAAGCTGAATATGTTGCTGCATTTACCTGCTGTGCACAAGTTCTCTGGATTCAGAATCAGATGCTGGACTATGGTTTGAGCTTTCTAAACACCCCTATTCTGATTGATAATACAGCTGCATATTTTACTATTAAGAATCCTATGCAACATTCTAAGACTAAGCATATTAAAATCAGACATCACTTCATCAGAGATTGTAGTGAAAATTTGATTGAAATGCAAAGAGTTGATACAAGTGATAATCTGGCTGACCTATTCACCAAACCACTTGATAGAACCAGGTTCAACTTTCTGTTGAAAGCCCTGAGGATGATCAACTCTGATGAAATCTGATTAAGGATGTGTGCTTAGTTGTGTACCTCTATGAGCTACTTGAATATTTTAAAAGAGGTCACACATACTGAATATGTTGCTGAATATGTTGTTTAATATGTTTTGATTATGTCACTGCTTTGATGTTAACTGATAGGTACTTGAGTGACTACTTGTGCAATTTGGTTGATTTTGATGATAATACTTGACTATCTTGTTAACTGATCTGATGTTATGATAAGTAATTAGATCTGTTTAGGTGAGATTAATTGCTTATATAATGTCATGAGTAATCACATGTTTATGATTACTTGAATATGATCCTAATATGATCTTCTGAAGTTGTTAAGGTAGAATAGACATTGAATGAGATTACAGTCTGTTTTTTCTTAATGATGATAGAATGATTAAGATTTGAGTATGAGATGCAACTGTTTGTGTCAAAATGTGTTTTATGTCAAAATTATGTGATTCAATGAAATTTTTAATGAATTTTGCATAAATACTAGATTTTGGTCAAAACATGAGCAAGTTGATTAATGGTGTAGAGATATGATAAGATTATTCAGTTCAAGCTTTTAAGAAGCTTAAAAGAAGGATTTTTAATGGGAAAGATCTCAAACAGTTGTTTTTGCTGAAAATTATGTCATTTGCCCAGTTGAAAGGACATGCACTTGTGTATGTTTGGTCCTTAAATCTCTATAGATTCAAAGGATAGCCATTGACCTGAAAACTGAATGCATTTGGGGCAATTATGACTTGTTTCTTATTCCTTCACTTAAAACTATGTCAATAACTCTGACTTTGACAGGACATATATTCACATGTATGTTTGGTCCTGTTGATCACTTTTGGTCAATACAGGATAGCCATTAACCTGACAATGAAGAGGTATTGGGGTGATTGAATATTAAACTGTATATTTAGGAAATGATAGTACATTGACTACTTGGCTGATCATATAGAATTAATAGGCTAAAAAGGCCTTAGTATAGTCATTAACATGTATGGTTGCTTTCCCATGATGATGTAAAATTTAAGGTGATATAAACATAATGAATATGCTAATCTTTATGTGGAGATGCATAGTTGTTTTGCATGTCTCAAGATAGATCTCTCCGAATGATATGGCAGAAAAGTGATTACCCAGTCATACACATGCCTGTTGTTATTTGATCAACCAAAATGAAACATTTTTTTAAATATGACAAAGAACATGCTTTAAGAAAATTTGAGAAAATATCAAAAACAAGGGGAAGAATGAATAAATCAACCAAAAGTTGATAAATGTTTTAAATATTTTATAAAACAAGAGGGTTACAACAAGAACTACAAAGATGTTGGCAAAATCTATCTCATCTTGAATGAAAGGCATGTTGCTAACTGTAAGTCCAACGTTCAACCTTTATACATGTTTGAATATAAAAAGTCCAAAAATACAATAAGTTCTGTCATAAGAAACTTTTTTTGACCAAATACAGGAGGTTGGAGTCAAATTGGGGTGATCTGGGGAAAGCCAAATAAGCTTTGAGAAGAGATATGAGGCATCATAGCACAGTGTTGACCATTATTGCATTATGCTCAAATTGAACCTTAATCATATCACTAAAGAGATGAAAATCATGCTAAGTTTATTCCTGCTGTTAACCTATCTAAGTTGTCATAATAATGCTGAGAGTGAAGTAATGAAATAGCTACTTAGTCAATATGATCCCATTCCTGAGATCTTTTCAGTTTATAAAAGAAATTGTTTTGAAATGAAGTATAACTGAAATTTGATCTCTTAATGCACCATTTGCTCTTAAACTATGTTCTGAAATGATACATAACTTAGAAATGTCTTTGAAAAGTGGTTTAAGTCAAAAAGTGTTGCATTTTGCCTAAAATAGGCTGAATATGTAAGTTCGAGTAAGGTTTGATGATTTCTAATCCTTCTCGAGCACAAACTGTTTGAATATGTATTTTCGGGTAAGGTTATTGAATTATAACCTTTCCGAGTACAGAACAGTTGATTATGTGTGAATATGTTGTTTCGGGTAAGGTTTGACAACTTTCAACCTTTCCGAATAAGCTTAGTCATTTTTGACTAACATTATGATTTTTTGGCATGCTTTGAAATGTTTGCACTATTGCACTCACTTTCCGAGCAAGCTTGAAGTCTTGAGATGATTATGTGTTGAAATAGCTAACTGTTAACAAGAAATTCTTGTTTCGAGTAAGCTATGCATGTTATATGTTAGCTTCGAGTAAGCTATGCATGTAATATGCTGATTGTGTTGTCAAGCAAACTTTGTGCACTTAAGTGAGTGTACCGAGTAAGCTTTGAGTGAATATGTTGTTAGGAAAGACTTGTTAATCTTTCCGGGCACGCTTAAATGTCACTGTTTAAGTTTGTCATTTTCGGGTATGGTTTGATATAATAAGTTCCCTCGAGCAAGGGCATACCTGATGTCTGAATGTGTTTATCCTAGCTAGCATTATGCTAACTTAGGATTTTCGAGCAAGCTCTATGAAATTTTAGACTATAGCACACGTAAATGTTTGTGTTTAATTTCATGTCGAGCATGCTCTTTGATATGTTTGTATATGATTTATTTGAAATTACAAGTGTTTTCGGGCAAACTTCGTTTACCGAGCACACTTTATATTTCGGGTACACTTGTGTTCCTTTTATATACTTGGTAATTTTCAAAACCCAACTTTCCGAGTACACTGTCTGCTAGAATTTGGTTTCGAGCACACTTTGTACTATATGAAAGTTATTCGAGTATACTTAGCACAAGATTATTGTCTGAGCACACTTTACATTTGAAAGAATGCTCGAGCACAATTTTCATACAAGCATACTTGAATGAATGCATTGATTGAATATGTGAGTTAGTATGATAAAATTGTTTAGACTCATACTTGAATGAATACGTTGTTTGAATATGTTAATGATTGTGATTTTTAGGGTTCATGCTAGATAAGTTTTAATTTGAATTTGAGAAATTTTTGGAGGATCTTAATTGATTCTTAGTAAGAATGTTTATTTGATAACTATATTTGATTATTTGTCTTGCGATTTATTTCTCAAGAAATCAAGTATTTCGGGTAAGCTTTCTTCATTATATCTTAAACTTTAAATTAATTTACTTGATCGAGCAAGGTTTAAATAGAGAAGTATTCGGGCAAACTTTATATTCAAAATGAATATTTTTCGAGTAAAGTTTGACCGAGTAAGGTTTGTTAGTGGAAGAGGACCGAGTAGACTGTGGATTAATTAATTTTCCGAGTAAGGTCTTATGATTTTAAATGAGATTAAATGTTTTTAATATATCAAGTGGATAATGTTACTGGTTGACAGCTAGTAATTCACAAGAAGACAAAAAACATTTAAAACCCACTTTCAAAATGTATAAAAGAGGGACTTAGGCAAATTTCTTCTACATTATTTCCCTCTATCTCTCTCCTTCCACTGCAAATCTCTCTTACTAAGAAAATTAACTGACTTATCGAATTCAAGATTAATCCAAACCTTAATTTTTATCAGCCACTTATTTCCGACTCGGTAAGCATGCAATTTTATGTTTTCCGATTACGATTAGATTGTGATTGTGACTTGATTATGTATTCGAGTACTAACACTCTGTTTATGTGTTTAGGTTATTAATTTGTCGAAGAACAGGTTCTTGAAGATTTTTATCTTTCTTCTTCATTTTTATAACTTGAAATTGTCTAAAGTTTTATACTTTAGGTCTAATTTCACTTTGAATATGTTTGTTTATGTTTTACAGATATGGCAGACAACGAGCCGAAGTATGTGTTTGAGCCAAAGCACAATATGTGCGCACTACTTCAAGTAACACCAGAGAATGAACCGATGGCTCGGATGATCCTATGGATGGCACGGTCAAACATTAGCTTTGCACTAACTGAATGCCCGATTATCTACAGAAATCACTCTTTGGATTTCTGGAGATCAGCAGAGCTTGTTGAAGACGGTAATGAAAGACGAATCGAGGCGACCGTGGCCAGACAAGAGATTCAGATTACTGAAATGATGATAAGAAGGTGTTTAAGACTGAATGACGATGATCACAATCACATCAGCTTCGATACAAAGCATCTGTTAAAGATTTTCAGAGAAACAATGGGGTATCAAGGAAATGTTCATGAGGGACAGTTTCAGAAGGGTTTATTTCCGATGCTGTACAGATTTCTGATTCACCACATTATTCATAGATTTGCTCCAAGAAAGGGATCATGGACTCTGATGAGCCTTGATCTAGCAAATGCCACCGTTGGTACAATTTTTTATCTGCCATTTAATTTTTCCAAGATGATTTTTGATGGGCTAGTGGGGAATCTAAAGAAACCAGAAAGCAAAAGATTTTTACAGTACCTGAGATTCCTGCAGATCATATTTAATAGCACACTGCATGATTTACCAACAATTGGAACCACCCACAAACTGCAAGATCCCGATGCATACAAGAGAATAAAGAATCCTGGTGTTTCTAACAATTTTGATGCAAGTATTTCATTGGAAATTCTGCCATGGTTGTTAAACCATGATTTGGCTGTTATGCCTGTACCTAAGCTGAGCTCAGAGGAGGAAGAAGGGAGTGATAATGAGAGTGCTGGAGGAGACTCTGATGATGATGAAGATGGAAATGATGGGGGAGATGGTCTGGATATGGAGATTATGGCACAAGTACAGGGGGAGCAACATGAAGAACTTGAACAACCTATCCCTACACTACCACAATCACCACAACATACTTCACCACATCAAACACCACCTCAATCTTTCAACTTAGAACAACCAGAAACCTCCACACAACACACACAATCCCTATCCATCACTGAACAACCCAATTATGAACCATTACCTACAACCCCACCCTCAAGCCAACAAGAAAACACACTTCAAAGAAATATTAAACTAATGTTGGAGAATGATGAGCTAAAGAGGAGAGTTGAGGAGGTTAGGGATGAAAATGCTGAGTTGAGTAGAAAGAATGAAGAGCTGACAAATGAAAATGAAATATTGTTGAAAAAGCTAGCTGAGGCTGAACTGATGATTCAAACCCTGGTGCAGGAGGTTGAGAAGACCTCAGCTGCCCCAAAACAGGGGGAGAATATGGATCAAGAGACTGATGCTGAAAGTGCTGAAAATATTGATGGTTTGATGAGGATCATGAATGAATATGATGAAAATGATGAATCTGTAATGAATGTGAATGATGATGTTGAGAATGTGCTGACAGAAGAGTTAACTGAGATTATTGATGAAGAACTGACTGTTGAGAATGTGAATGTGAATGCTGCTACTGAGGAACTAGAATACACTGAGCCAATTGATGATCAAGAAGCTAGTTCCAAGAGAGTAGAGCATGACTCTGAATTAGAAGACTTATTCAAAGAGATTGATGAGTTTGAAAGTGATGAACAAGAGAATGAAGAACAGGTGACGAGAAGAAAAGAAAAGGGTAAAATGATAGCAACAGAGGATGAGCCTGCTGTATATGTTGAGAAAGATGTATCCTTTGTTGATACTACTGCTGCTGCTGCTGCTCTTGCTGAGAGAGAAAGACTGATTAAAGAGTCAATGGAAAGGGAAGCAATTGCCCATTCCTTGACTGAAGAAGAGTTGGCACAACAGGACCTATTGATCAATGAAGCCAATGTAGCAAAAGAAATATTTCAAGATGTGGCAGATCAAGAGGTTATTGAAATACTGGTGAATATGAACAAAACTCAAGAGGTTGATGACTCTTTGAGAAAGGTGGTTAACAAGTTTCAAGAGCAACAAGAGCAGACTGCTGAACCATCAACCAATCTTCACACTGACATGATTATACCTGAAGATATTGGGGAGTCAATTGCATCTGAAGCTGCTAAGAAATGGGTTGATCAAGTAAAAGAAGACATGAAAAAGAACCCTGCTAGTAACTGGGGAGAAAGAAGATATGAAAAGACCTATCAAAGAAGAAAGAAATCTGCTGAACAGACTGTTGATGAACCAATCAGGGCAATCCCCTTGAAAACACTGAAACCAGGAGAAAAATTACCAGGGGTTCCTGATGTTGATGTCCCTGAGGTTGAGGTTCATGATATTGATATTGCTGAACCAGAGCATCCTGCCTCTGATGAACCAAAGATAGATGCCATGAATGATCTATCAGATGATGGGGAGGATGACTCTGAGGAGTCTGATGGAAAGGGTGATGATCACCCTGATCAAGGAGGTGAGAAAGTTGACACAAGCTCTAATGCTGAGACCCCTCAAGCTGAAATGACTTATATTCAAAGGGGCATAATTGAAATAAATGCAGAGGAAGTCCTAAAGAAGGTTGAGAAAAGAAAGAAAAACACTGAGCACTATAAAATCTTTTTGAAGGTTAGAGGGTATCCTGAAGCTGCTTTAGAAAGATACACTGTTGATCAAATTGAAGATCTGTATAAAAGTGAGAAAGAGATAGTGTCAGAAAAATTTGTTAAAAAGGATGACAGGGTTGAGCTGGAAGAATTAAAGAAAAAGTATGATGGAATGCGTGGTTATCTGATTGAGAAAGGGATAAAGCCTGAAGTTGTGAGAAACTTAAGCAAAGAGGCAGTATTTGACCAATATTCCAAATTGAAACAGAAAGAGATGAAAAGGGTCTATACTGAGAGCTCAATTATGAAAGAAACTGATGATGAGCCACCTGTGAAAAGAAGAAGAATCAGGACTGTGAGTGAGAAAGAGAAGGAACTAGAGAAAATTGCTGAAACTCCTATCCCTCAGCCAGAACAGCCTGAGCCTGAGTCTGATGAAGAGAAGTTCTTGCCATGGGAAAATGAGGAAATGATAAACATCCTCAGGAACATAATGATACATCAAAGAGGCATGACTGAAGCTGATTTCAATGCCCTGGAAAAGGTTGATCTGAAAGACTTATTTTATATCCAGAAGGCAGAATGGGAAAAGGCCTTAAAGGAGGGTGAAAACCCTAGGTATTATGCAGATGGCAGGTTTGTACCAGCAAGATCAGCAAATACAGTAGGGATGGCAAAGATGTTAAATGAGCTTCACAAGCATGGGGTGAATGTGAGAGAGCTTGAAAATTTACCAACTGAAATGGTGGAGGCCACATACAGAAAATTCTTTAATTTGGGTCCTGAAAAGCCAAGAAAGTCAATTCCTATTAGACCTCCATTTCATTAGAGATTCCCTAGAGGAAGAGGTCATGGTGGAAGAGGCGAGTCAAGTAGCTCTGCACAACAAAGATCATATGGACCACAGTCTGATGTGGATCTACCAAGAGAGCTTTACTATGACTCAGTTACTGATTCTTTGAAAGTCATAATGGAAAGTAGGCAGTTAAGGGAGATTGTTGTAAGAAGTGATTTCAGAGAATACAAAGAAGAACAACTAAGAAGAATGGAGTCACTTCACTTATATGATTTCAGGGACAGAGACAGATCAGCAGGAAGACAAATGAATGACTTATCTAAGTATCTGCAAGAACAGGCGGCTGATGGCTTCAAATTTTTAAAAGAAAAGAGAAGTTGGAGACTGATCCAACTTCACAAGTCAAGGAGGTCAGAAAAACTGAAGAAAATGGACAGGGCTGAGCTGAACTTCCAGATGAGAGTCCGAGATCAAAATCCTCTGTCCAACATGGAGACTTGTATAAGTTTGGGAAGAAGGATGAGAAGGCCGAATTACACAGTGTAGAAAAATGGTGTCATTACAGAAGTTGAATACAGAGAAGACACTGGCCACTATGTGCTGAGGAATTCAGATGGGAAGGCCTTGGCAACAATTAAGAAGGATGCAGATCTGACATGCCTACATAATGATGATCTTGCAGATATAAGAGACTTGGTGATACAAGAAGGACACATTCACTACCAAGTGCTCAATATATTCAGAGAAAAGGGCAGCATCTGTGATCCAGCTGAGAAGACAAGCAGCCTACAATGAGAGGAAAAGACAAATGAGATAGAATAGGCTTTGCTTTGTAATGTCTTCGGACAAACCTTTGATTATGTAATTTTTTTACTTATGTAATTCAATTACGAAATTTGATGTGTATTTTGCTATGTGTAAGTAACCATAGAGTGTTTTGGGTCAGCTGAGGTGTTCCAATCTAGGGGGAGATTGTTGGGTCAAAAGTTTGACCCAAATGAGAAGATTTGACCTAATTGAAGAATATTGAAGATTGGAATCTTCTCAACCTCCTCAGAAACTGCTAAGTATTGAATCCGGGGTACACCTCGGACCTTCGAGTAAGCTTTTACTTAGCCGAGTACGAGATTTTGCCTTCCGGGCACGGTTTACTTCAAAGAATCTTCTTAAGCGGATATCCGAGCAAGGTATGCTTTTTGGTGATTTCCGAGTAAGGTTCATCTATTTGGCATATCCGAGTAAGGTTCACTTTGTCAAGCAGGGTTGTTCTTCAAGACCAAGTATTTTACTCTTCCGAGTAAGGTATGGTCAACCAAGTCCAAGAAGCCAAGTAATTGGAAGACCGGGCAAGGTATTATTTAATAATTATGGTCCGAGTATACTTGATGAGTTGATGGAATATCTCTAAGTTATATCGAGTAAGGTTCTGCTCGAGTAAGGTATGTACTCCCGAGTACGCCTTATCAAATAAGTTATTCAACTAACAAAGAGCCGAACAGGATCATAGAAGAACAAGGTTGCTCGTGAGGATTTGTCGAACAAAGTTTGATAAGTCCAAGAAGATTGAAGTCTACTCGGTGAATATTTTACTTGGTAAAATATTCTCTAAGTAAAGTCTACCCAGAAACTGATTCCGAGTACACTTCTATGTTTACCAAGTCTGAAGGAAGGCCGAGTACACTACGTACTCGGAGACTGAAGTTTAATGAAAAGCTTACCCGGAAGACTTGTTTTACACTTAGTATATTTTTGAATATGTAAATTGAGTATGTACTATCGGATAGGGTTTCTAGAAGGAATGACAGCCTGTCTTAGGTTGGCAGGGCTATAAATAGAATAATTAGGGCACGCCGCCAGAGACACGAAATAGACAGAATATACGAGTGGATAAGACCGACACATTAATTAAGAGAATAGTGCGTGTGTGACGGCTGTCCTAGGATTCCTCCTAAACCCTAAATCGATTATCCTTTTGTATGATTAACGTTATATAAATGGAAATCTTTTGAGTGAATCCTTCGTGTGTCCTCGTATTTTGAATATTCATTGCAACCGTATGTTTGTTATTGATTCCGCCTTTAACAAACGGTCATCTTTCTAAACTTAGTAACCCGTCATTAACTCTCTTGTCAACACGATTAATTTTGTGTGAGTTATGACATGATTGATTAAGATCCGATTCTAAGCGCGACCTGACAAAATATCATTTATTCAAGTATCAGTTTGTCACACCCCAAACTACGGCCTAGGCGTGTGACACATATGTTGGTACAACATTTGTAACTAAATCAGAGTTACGTGTTCAAAGCGGAAGTTATATTTATGTGGATTTACATATTATTATTTACAAGTCAAAAGACGGGATTATAAAATACCCGTTTAAAGTATTACTTGTTTTATACAATGGTTACTTGTTTATGTTAAACCACCATTACATATTTTATATTAACAAAATGATCTGAGCCATCGGATATCAAAGCACTTCGAGCATTCCAAGCTCCTATTCTTGATTAGCTGCAAAATGTTTAGAAAATACATCAGCAACAAATGCTGGTGAATAAGCTGACGCATGAAATATTTTCTTATACTTGATTACCCCTCGAGAAATAACTTAGGTTTGACCCATCGTGGCTAAGGAATAACCAAACTTTAAAACAAAACACAATTATAAACGACACACAAGACACCCCAGCAAACACCGTAGCATTCGACATTACTTAGATACCATACGTATACACATGATCAGTCTCACACGAATGTAACTTAGGTCCGGCCCATCATGGCGGAGGTCATAACTAGGTGTGGTGTGGTGTGCCCACCGACTTTTTACCACATATGTAAGGATCCAAACAAACGTATACTATAGCCTGAGGGCTAGCGTTTACTTTAGTTAATAATGTTTTAGAGATACGTATTCTCATGTATTTCATTTCATTTATTTGACTCGATTAAACAAGTTTATAAAGTTGGGCGTATTCACCTTTTCTTGAAATGATCAGCTTTAATACACTGACCGGGTCTTTCCATTTCTTTGCTATCTCGCACCTATAGTATGAGTATAACCTTTTATTAGTCGGATCTTTAATCCGGCTTAAGACCTTTAGTCTCTTTTAATAATCTTTACCTCGATTATATTTTCTTTATGAACAATTAATTCAAAACATCTTTTCTTTACTTTAAGCCTTTTATATTATCTTTTCTTTCTTTTCTTTTATAAGTTAAAACTCTTTAATTTAACTTATTTACTTTTCTTTTCTTTTACAAGATAAACCTTTAGTTTAACTTATTTTACTTTTCTTAAAATACTACGTTTCTTCTTCTTTAAGAAACGTATACTTAGATAATATTCATAACAAAGAATCATTTTATATATATCTTTCTTTCTTTCTTTTATATTTCTTTGTTATATTTTCTATTATTATTTTCGAGGCATCGAGTATATCCTCGACTTTGGTTTTAAGCCTTTTAATAATTTATTATTATTTTATTCGTGCATTATGCCTACCTTGGTTGGCTTATAAAACCCTACACAATCGAGTAGCACTTCGTCATCTTTCCCTTTTCTTGTGCTTCCCTTGATCAACACCCCTTTGCACGCAAAAACGAGGCACCAATACTTCACCACACGACGACACGCTTATCAAGGAAGGTCTTCGGGACGTCTCTTGGCATCACGTTCTTCGAGATAACGTCGTCGGCGTGTGGCACGGAAATCGAGGAAACGTCGGATTTTGGCACGGTTTACGACTTACGAGGTAGGATCAATGGCACGTTTTATGAGGTTTTTAGAGAGATGATGGAATTTCTAGAGAGAGAGGTAAGTTGTGAATATGGGATGTGGTGAAACGAGGGTTGGATGCCTATTTATTGGCTGGTCTGGCAGGCCATCGCGATACGCGATGGTCTGTGGACGACCCCGTCGCGTATCGCGACGTAGGCATGCACAGTCACCACAAGGGCTGCCACGTGGCGTGGCACGTGTCCCATTGTCAGACAACCCCATCGCGATACGCGATGGGTTTGAGTCCAAGACCGTCGCGTATCGTGATCGGTCTAGATTTCAGAAATTTTCTTTTGGTCTTTATACTTTGAATTTTGACACTTTTGACCCAATATTTTCATTATGTTACATCCTCCCCACCATGAATTAAATCTCGTCCTCGAGATTTGTTTCTTTAGAACAAGTGGGGATACTTCTTTTTTATTTCGGATTCAAGCTCCCATGTGTATTTGGGGCCTTTTCGTGAATCCCACTTTACTTTAACAATTTTCAACGTTGGTCTCTTTAATTTCGTTGTTTTTGAATCTTCGATTTGAATTGGTCGTTCTACAAATTTTAAATTTTCATTAACTTTAACATTTTTAAAGGCATAGATAAAGATTCATCAGCAATATTTTTCGCAGATTAGAGACATGGAATACATCGTGTATCCCGTTCATTTCCTCGGGTAGTCACAAGCGGTATGCGACATTAACTATTCGCACGAGAATTTCGAATGGTCCTACGAATCGAGGAATAAGTTTTCCAATCTTTCCGAAGAATACAACGCCTTTCCATGGCGAGACTTTCGATAAAACTTTATCACATATGTTGAATTCCAACGGCTTACGACGGACATCGGCGTAACTCTTTTGGCGGTCACGCGCCGTCTTAAGTCGTTCTCGGATTTGTAAGAATTTGTCGGTGGTTTCTTGGACTATCTCGGGTCCAGACAATTGATTATCTCCGGTTTCAGACCAACATACCGGCGTTCTACGTTTACGACCATATAACGCTTCGAATGGTGCGGCTTGAATACTCGTGTGATAGCTATTATTGTACAAAAATTCCATTAGGGAAAGATGGACGTCCCAACTTCCACCTAAGTCAATCACACAAGCGCGGAGCATATCTTCAAGCGTTTGTATTGTCCTTTCGCTTTGCCCATCAGTTTGAGGGTGATAGGTAGTGCTAAGGTTTAACTTTGTGCCTAACGCTCGTTGGAAGCTTTTCCAAAAATGAGACATGAATCGGCTGTCTCGATCAGATATAATAGACTACGGTAAAGCAACAATGTTGTTTACATAAATACGCGCTAATCAATCCATTGAGCATGACTCGTTAATAGGTATGAAATCTGCGGATTTTGTTAACCTATCTACGATAACCCAAATGGAATTATGTTGTCATGTCGTTTTCAGGAGTTTTATGATGAAGTCCATGGTTATTAACTCCCACTTCCAATTGGGAAGTTCGGTTTGCTGAAGTAATCCCGAAGGCTTTTGATGTCCAGCCTTGACTTTCAAACATGTTAGACATTTCGCAACATGCGAAGCGATATCCTTTTTCATTCCGTTCCACCAGTAGTTCGACTTAAGATTTTGGTACATCTTATCACTACCGGGGTGCATCATGTATTTGGACTTATGAGTTTCGTTCATAATCTTTTCACACAAGTCCCCAACGATTGGTACCCAAATCCGGTTTCCCAATCTAAGTATACCATCGCCACCCTTGACTAGCGAGTAAATGGTGCCATTACGTTTTTCATCGGAGATCTTGTTTTCATTGATTGCTTGGAGTTGGGCAGATTTGATTTGTTCGATTTGATCAGTTTGGAGTTCTAGTCTTAACGTTAGGACTCTTCTTGGATTTTTCATGTTCTTTACGACTTAGGGCATCAGCTACAACGTTAGCCTTTCCTTTGTGATAAATGATTTCACAGTCGTAGTCATTTAGTGTTTCTATCCAGCGTCTTTGACGCATGCTAAGTTCTTTTTGCTCAAATATGTGTTTCAAACTTTTTTGATCGGTATACACGGCAAATTTGACTCCATAGAGATAGTGTCTCCATATCTTTAAAGCAAAGATTATGGCGCCTAACTCTAGATCGTGAGTTGTGTAGTTCTTTTTGTGTACCTTGAGTTGACAAGAGGCGTAGGCGATTACTTTCTTTCATTGCATTAATACGCATCCCAAACCAGAATGAGACGTGTCACTGAAGACAACGAAATTCTCGGTACCTTCTGGCAAGGCCAATATAGGTGCTTGGATGAGTTTTTGTTTGAGTATATCGAACGCCTCTTGTTGTTTGGTTCACCATTCATAATTGATATTTTTACGAGTCAAAGAAGTTAGAGGAACATCAATTCCGAGAGAAATTTTCTTTGAACCTACGATAGTAGCTAGCCAAACCTAAGAAACTTCGGGTCTCGGTTGGCGACTTAAGGGTCTCCCACTTTGAGATAGCTTCAATCTTAGCGGGGTCCACTTGAATACCATTCACGTTTATGATGTGTCCAAGAAATTGCACTTCATGAAGCCAAAATTAGCATTTAGAGAACTTGGCGTACAACTTCTCGGTTCTAAGTAATTAAAGTAAGATTCGAAGGTGAGTTTCATGATCATTCTTTGAATTAAAGTAAATAAGTATGTCTTCTATGAATACGATAACAAATTTATCTAAGTAAGGTTTACAGATTCGATTCATCATGTCCATAAACGTGGCTGAGGCATTAGTGAGACCAAACCCGTGAACTCATAATGTCCATACCTTGTTCGGAACGCGGTTTTCAAGATGTCTTCGGATTGAACTTTAAGTTGATGATAGCCAGAACGAAGATCGATTTTTGAAAAATAACTCGCGCCTTGAAGTTGGTCAAACATACCGTCGATTCGAGGTAGAGGATATCGATTCTTGATGGTTACTTTGTTTAGAGCACGGTAGTCGATACATATACGCATGGATTCATCTTTCTTCTTGACAGATAAAATTGGCGCTCCCCACAGCGATGAACTTGGACGAATGAAACCTTCTCGAGTAGCTAAGTTGTTTCTGTAATTCCTTCATTTCGGTTGGAGCTAGACGATACGGAGCTTTAGCGATCGTTGCGGTACCAGACATAAGATCGATCCTAAATTAGACTTCTCTATCGGGAGGGATTCTAGGTAATTCGTCGGGAAAGACGTCAGAGAATTCAGAAACGATAGGTACGTCTTTTATTTTTTGGGTTTGGATTCATCGGTAACGTAGGCCATGAATGCTAGGCATCCTTGATTTAAACATTTGTTAGCCTTAATCATTGAAATTATGCTAACTTGGCCAGCTTCTTTGTCCCCTTCAATTCGAATGGTTCGTTTATCAGGGGCTCGAAGTTCGACGGTTTTGCTATTGCAAATGATATGGTCATGATTGTTGGATAACCAATCCATACCAAGTACAATGTCAAAACCAGCAAGAGTCATTGGTAACAATTGAATATGCAGAACGTATCCAGCTAATAAGATTTTTTCGTTTTCTAAAGCTTCGGAGATTTTTAAAATTTCACCACTAGCGGTCTCGACGCTTAGATTTTTATTTATTTTCATTAAAGGTGCGTTTAATAGACTACAAAAACTATAATCTATAAAACTTAAGTTGGCACGCGAATCAAACAAAACTCTAGCATACATGTTGTTAACTAGGAACGTACCTGTGATGGTTTCCGGCATGTCGGCCCCCTTTTTGGTGTTGAGCATAAAGACTCATGCGTTTCCTTTCTTTGATTGGCCACTTCCACCCGCACTACCAACAACAGACTTGTTCTTGGGACACTCGAAACTGAGGTGATCCCTCTCTTTGCAGTTATAACATGTCATCGTTTTCTTCCAACAATCGGCTGTCGCATGGCCAGGTATGTGACACAAGTCGCAGACAGTTGTGGTCGAAGACGGAGCAAAGTGGCAGCGACCCTTGTGGTATTTCTTACAAGTCTTGCAATGTGAGAATTTGGAATTAAATCCAGACTTGCGTTGATCTACGCCTTTTCCCTTGAATCGGGCGCTTCCTCCAGTCTTCTTGTGGTCGTGAAACGGCACAACGTTCTTATCTTCTTCCTTGTTGCCGACAAGGCACTTATCAAATAACCAGCCAATTCCATTACGGAGTCAGTGGTTTGTGAAAGGTGAGACCTTAGTATGTCACGGATTTCCCGTGGAAGTCTCCAAATATATCTTGTTACTTTGCTAGATTCAGGAGTGACCAGCGGGGGCACGATTCGGCAGTACTCGTGGAATTTTGTATTGTACTCTCGGAGGTTCGTTCCTACAACTCTATGGTTTAGGAATTTCGATAGGATTTGGTCGGTTTCATGCATCGGGCAGAATTTTTCCATCATCATTTCTTTAAACTCTTCCCAAATCAGATTATATAACACTTGTCGACCCTTGCTCATAATCAGCGTATTCCACCATTCCACAGCCTCTTGCTCGGAGCACCATTCCACATTTGAGTAGAATATTGAATCTTCTCTTGCTCGGATCACTTGCTTATAATCACCAATGACTCCATCTCTTCAAGCCATCTAACAGTCTCAATGGCGCCCTTATCGCCATAAAATTCTTTTGGTCCAAAGTTCTTAAAATTCTTAAACGAACAACTATCAATTTTTAACTTTTTAAACTTTTGTTTAACCTCAGCATCAACATTGGACTCATGAAGACACTCTTCTAGATGAGACGGTTTTTGACGAGATTTGACAGATTTTTGAGAAGGTTCAACGGATTGAGATTGCCTAGATTGAGTTCTAGCTTGAGTTCTAACTTGAGATTCAGCTCTAACGGCTTCCTTTATCCTCATTTGTATTTGGTTCATGTATTTTTCAGGAATTTGTTCTTGCTCTTGTTCCTTTTCTTTTTCTTTATCTTTTCTATTTGCGTTATATATATATATATATTATTACAACACATACATATATATATATATATATATATATATATATATATATATATATATATATATATATATATATATCGTTACTCGATATATATATTCCTATCCTTATTCTTAGGACGATTCAACGTCCTTTATCACAAACCAAACTACAAAACAACACATATCATAACCAATATCCCTATTTGATTCATTATGGGTTCTCAATTCTTCATGTATTTCTTCACAAACTTGGTCATCTTGTTGCATTTTCGAAGAAGCTTATCTCCTATATTCTTCTTTTTGGCTCCATCAACAGCTACCTTCTTTCTTAGATCATTGGTTTCGCGCAAGGCCCTATCAAGATGTTCATCCTAATATTACGGGATCTCATTTGAATATCCATACCAAGGTGGCGGATCACGGTACCCCATCATAACAATGTCGTAGTGGTTCTTGTGGTATGGTGATGATGCAATGTTAGACGGATAGTTGAAGAAACCTTCATCTGCTTCATTTTCTTCACGGATCTCAATTGCTTGTTCTTCGACCGACGGAATCTTGCCTTGATACGGTGGGAAACTTGGTGATGACTTGTTCTTGAGTTCTTGAAGGTATTGCATGTAGGGATCAACAGACCCATAGTTTGGACTCTTGTGGAAGAACGGTTGCACACATCCTTGTCCATGTAGGCAATCACAATCTGTTGGTTCCTCCATTGGAGTCGTTTCCTCATCAAGTTCTTCCTCGGGGTCTTCTTCCTCTTCCGGGTCTTCCTCCTCTTTGTAACATCACGAAAATTTCGAGCCCAGAACGTCAAACTTCCAAAGTCAAGGGACCAATCTTGCCAAATTCCAAACTCCAAGGTTTAAAATGAAAATTCTGTTTTCTTGTCCTATCGCGATACACGAAGGGACAAAAGACAAGCCCATCGCGTATCGCTAAGGGCTTGGTCAAAAAGTTCTAGAAGGAGTCAACAGCGATACGCGATCGCTGATGAACCAACGTCATCGCGTATCGCGATGACGTGGCCTGACACCTCTGGCACCAGTTCTGCCACGTGTTCACACATGGCATACCGTCTGCCACGTGTCCCGACACGTTGCCACACGTGGCACATCGTCCGCCACGTGTCTACACGTGACCTATATGGTGACTGTCTTGGGCTACTTCGCGATACGCGAAGGGTGCCCGGGAGGCCATCGCGTATCGCGAAGGGACACCAGATTTGTCTATAAATAGGAGGCTCTGGGATTGATCCTCTCACACCTCAAAAACACATACACAACTCTCTCTCTCTCTCTAACATCTCTCTATATCCCGATAAACATACCCTCGATCTACCTCGATAAACGTACCGTAATACCTCGATTTCCGCACCCAAATACCGACAACCTCGATAATCGTGCCACCACCCGACGACGTACAAAAGAGAAGGTGTTATAATCCCGACGTCCCGACGATCAACTCGAAGTGTATGACGTGAAGTATGGTGTCTCGATAAGCGTGCCAAAAGAAGGTGTTGATCAAGGAAGTAAAGAAGACAAAGCGACGACGAAGTGCTGCTCAAATATATAGGGTTTATTAAGCCAAGAAAAGGTAGGCAAAATGCCCGAATAAATTAATAATAAAATATTGAAAAGGCTTAAAACCTAAGGTCGAGTAAATACTCGATACCTCGATAAATAAAAGAATAAATAACAAAGAAAAGAAAAGAAAGAAACATAAATGTATATTCAAATACATGTGTAGATATATATAAATCTTTGTTATAAATATTATTTAAGTATAATGAGTATTCTTAAATAATAAAGAAAAAATATATACGTTTCTTATAGAAGAAGAAATGTAAGGGTTTTATGAATAAGATATCTATAGGTTATCTTATAAAGAAAGATATTTTAAACTAAAGGTTTAAAAGAAAAAGAGATTATTTTATAAACTAAAGGTTTTAAAGTAAATCGAGGTGGCAATTATAAAACTAAGATTAAAGGTCTTAAGCCGGATTGTATATCCGACTAATAAAAAGTTATACTCGTACTATAGGTGCGAGATAGCAAGGGAAAGACCCTCGAATGGTGTTGGAAGCCGATCCCAATCAAAAGGTGAATACGCCCCAACTTTTACAAACTTGTTTTCAAACGAGTCAAATGTGTTATGTGAAAAGAATTACATGAGACTACGTGTCTCAAAAACGTTTATAAACAAGAGTAAAAACCAAGCCTTCAGGCTATAGTATACGTTTGTCTGGATCCTTACATATGTGGTAAAATGTGGTGGGCACATCGCACCACGCTTGGTCACGACCTCCAGCCACAATGGGCCGGACCTAAGTACGTTCGAGTGAGACTGACCATGTGTATGTCTATGGTACCTAAGTAATATCGAACGCTATGGTGTTTGCTGTCACACCCTCACTTAGGGCCTAGGCGTGTGACCAATAGTTGATACCTGTTTTGTAAATAAATCAGAGTTGCGGTTTATAGCAGAAGTCTTTAAAATATTTATATTGAAAACTTATTAAAATCTCGGGTTTAAATACCCGCTTGATATTTCAAATACATTTCTTTATAAAACATAACTCTTTTATAATATTTTGAAATAAAATATCTGAGCCACCAGATAGCATCTAATGACTATAACTCCAATATTCTATTCCTTCTTGCTTGTCTGTTCTAACCTTTCTTGTTTCCCTGTAACATGGGTGGGAAAAATACGTCAGCACAAAGCTGGTGAATAACGCTGACTCTAAAAATATCTCTTCAATACCTTTGTGAAACCAATAATAATATCTTTGTGACTACTCATTAGGCACCCAACTAAATTGGGATCAAATTACCCTAAGTACCTTGTACAATTAATTATATACACAATATCATTTCTCTGAACAGTCCCGTAGACCTTCAGAGGCATGTTGATGATATGCAAGGCCTCGGGGAAATGCCGAGTCACCATGTATGTTTGGATCCAGACACATGTATATTCTTAATCGGAGTGTCCGTTTCTTATTATTGTACAAAGTTTTAAGGATTCGTAAATCCTATGCAAACATTCTGACTCATTATAAAAGGTTTGGGGCGTATTCACCTTTTCTGTTTATAACAGTTTCTGATACTGATTCCTGTTTTTTGTTCTCTTCTTCTTGTTTTGTTACCTCGGACCTATAGTACGAGAATAACATTTGTATAAATAACTAGATCATCGATCTAGGTTTAGACCTTTAGTCTATTTTGGTATAACTTCAACCTTGATAAAATCATTTGTTTATATAAAACATTTGGACCTTTAGTCCTTTTCTTTATTTACCAATTATATGTTACGTTTCTTCTTCAGGAAGAAACGTCTATACTGAGTTTCTTCTTCAAGAAGAAACATTATTTAACTATACTCTTTAAATATTATATTTCTTAATATTAAAGAAATATTATTTTGACTATACCCTTTGTATCTAACTGCTTACGTTTCTTAATCCAGAAGAAACAACAGTTTTGACTATAACCTTTGCTTAAGAAAAGTTACATAATACTAAATTGTAATCAAGGTTTGGCCATACCTCCGACTATGGTCTAAGCCATTAATAATATAATAATAACTTAGACAAAACTCCTACCTTCCACGGGTATTCGGAGTTAGATAACAAATACTTAGAGGGCAGCACTTCTACTCTATGCACGTTTTTCGAGGCGTTCTTGATTAACCTTTCTTGGCACGCAAATCGAGGTGATGTTAAAATGTTACCGGGTCATGCAATACTTCGAGACGGAATGTCGGGTTATCTTTGGGTAGCACGCACTTCGAGGAACACGTCGGGTATTTGCACGGATTGCGAGGTGATCATTGTCGGGTTGGTGGCACACAAACCAATGTATAGAGAGAGTAATTCTAGAGAGAGTGAATGTGAGGTCTGTGGGAGAAATGGCCATAGCCTCCCCTTTTATACTTGATTTTGGGTCCATCGCGGTACGCGATGGGCTCCTCTTTCAACTGCGTCGCGTATCGCGACGCCGCCATTTCTGCATGAACGCCACGTGTCCTGCTCTGCTGCCACGTGTCACCTGGGGTGTGACACGTGTGCCTGAGTTATCACGGGTCATCGCGGTACGCGATGGCCGTGTTCTTGGACTCATCGCGTAGCGATGGGTCCCTGTAAATCATTTTTCACTTTTAGTCCCTTGTCTTTAATAGCTTGTCATTTCTAGGTCTAAATTTCATTGTCCAAAAATACTATGGCGGCTCTTAAGCGGCTCGAGGTGATGCGATCGTGCGAAGTGCGCCATCAAAGCGCCACACTGCGCCCAACGCCCTTCGCCGTCGCCCGAGCCCGAGCGCGTCGGGTGCTACGCACCCTCCGCTAGGACTACTTGGTGCATGATATACATAAAAGAATATTACTATGGAAAATCTCTTCCTTATAAAGAGCTTCCATTTCTTTACTACTTTCCATGTGGAATGGGATTTATATACCTTATTTATACCCAAGTAAAGTGCTTCCACTTTCTTACATCCTTCCATGTGGGATGGAGTTTCCTTTCCCATTTTCTTAATATGGAAGAACTTAACTTAGGAAATATTTTAATTTTCCTTTTTTTTTCTTATATTTCCTTATTTAATATTTTCTCATGACTTGTCTTGATATTATTTTGATCCCTCAACTTTCCTAAGTTGTCAAATTTGGATCGAAATTTTGGGGATGTTACATCCTCCCCACCTTGGAATGAATTTTGTCCTCGTGATTCGTTGGTTTAAGAGTGAATGGTTCTTGCTTTTTGATTGTTGATTAGATTCTATCTAATCTTGTCCTTGTTGTTATAATCTGTATGTAGAGTGACTAGGGTCTTTATTTTGTTGCTAACTTACATCCTTGAATGATGTAACCAGTCAATAATTCAGAATATCATTAGTAAATATAAATTGCTAAACACAGTGATCAGTTGTGTTTAACTATTTACCTTACTGTTTTGTATTCTAAACATATACTGATGTTAACTATATTGTTGTTTTGATTCAATCTGTCGAATTTATTCCACTAAGTTGTTGTTTAGATTCAGTCTATCGAATCCATTCTATCCTTGATCTTGATCAATGATGTTCTTCATGTTCTAGCAGTACTCTTGTATTTTAACTTAATTTCATTTGCTATACTTAGCAATTGTATTTTCTTGAATATCTTCGAGTTCTTTTTCTTTGACTTTTTGATCAACCTTTCTAGGTAGTATAATATTCCATCAGTCGTATTTGTTGAACGAATTCCTTTCGATGATATACTGTTCTTGTATTTCTTGAATGATATTTTCTAATCATCTTCCTAGATGATAGGTTAAAGCCTTTTTCATTCTAAGTTCCGAATAAAACTTTTCGGTGTCCAGATCTCTTATTTTCTTTTCGAAGTAATGAATATAAGCATTTTTGTGTATTAACACGATCTATATGTTAATATTTCATTTATAACTTAGGGAATTAAATACCCTTCTTTGATTACAAAACGTCTCATTTAAGAACGAGTTACAATTAATATACGAAAGTTAGTTAATCTATCTTGACATTTCTTTGATATGATCTTGTCATTCATTAGTCTTGACTAGCTTTTCTTTTCGGACATTCAGTCTTAAAGTGACCCGTTTCTCCACATGTAAAACATACTCCTAACTTCTTACGACATTCTTCTATTGTGTGTTCTGCTCTCTTGCAGTATGCACAATTATATGTATTTTCTAGTCGACACTTTCCAGTATGTTTTCTTCCACAAGTCTTACATGCTAACTTGGGAGTATTTTCTTCTTTCTCTAACTTCTCGAAATCTTTTGATTTCTTAGTTTCTTTGTCTTTCTTCTTTTCCTCTTCTTGATTCCTTATCATACTGTTGATTAAGTATCCGGCCACTTCCATAGCTGAGTCAGCTGTTTCTGGCATATGGGATCGTACCATGTCTCTTATTTCTCTTGGTAACCCATATATATAACGAGTTACTTTATTATATTCCAGAGTTACTAGGTGTGGAACCAATCGGCAGTACTCTAGGAATTTAGTGTTATATTCCCTAAGGTTTGTGCCAATAACCTTGTGATTCCATAACTCGGTTTGAATTCGATCCATCTCATGAGTTGGGCAAAATTTCTTCAATATGAGACCTTTGAATGTCTCCCAACTTAAGTTATACATTGTTTCTTGACCCTTGGTTTGAATCAGGGTGTTCCACCATTCAAGAGCTTCTCCCTTGAACATTTGTGAAGAATACTGGATAGCTTCTTCACCAGTGCATTTGCTTATCGTGACGATTGATTCTTGTTCTTCTAGCCATCTCATAGTGGCTATACCATCCGAGTCTCCATGAAATGCTTTAGGATCATAAACTTTAAAGTTCTTAAAGTTACATCCTTTTTGAATCTTACGTTTCTTTCGTTTCTTGTTCCTTGGATTATTATCAGCTGTAGAGCTATCATAAGCCTCTTCCTTTCTAGATTCACTTTTAATTTTCTTGTTGGATTTTTTTTGACTTTGATTTATAGAAATGTCTTTGATAGCTTCCTTAATCATCTTTTGAATTCCTTCTTTTTATTGGGCGGGAATTTCATTATCCTTATCTTTATTATTAATGTTTTCTTCGTTCCTGATTTCTTGGGAGGACTGTTGTGAGAGTTCGCACTTTCTTCTCTTGACATGCTACAATAAAATTTTAAAAGATAAGTCCAATATTCGAAGAACTTAAAACATATCTTTTATTCATTTTATTATAGTTACAAGAGTGCATATTATTTTTGTTACAATTATACTCTCTACTAAGGTTCTATTTCTTCCATCGAACGACGAATTTCTTAATCTTACTATCTTTCTTGCTATTCTCATTTTCTTTTTCTTCCACTTCCATTTCTTTCATTGTTTCTTCATTTTGAATGTGAACAAAGTAAGGATCTTGAGTTGCCAGAAAATTAAAATATTCTTGTTCGTGAGGATATTCTTCCGGATAAGTCATTACTTCTTTTTCCCTTGACATCATTGGTTTGTTAGATCTACTTGATACGTCTCCATACGTATTCCAATTTGGAATAATCTGAGCTAGCAGAATGTTAGAATCGAATGAACCTGAATCTTCCTCCATTTTTGTGTGGCATGTACTTTCATCGCTAGATATAGGAATTGGGAGAAAAGACGTTCCCATAAATACTTTTCCTTTACAAGATCGAGGCTGACATGATCCTTGGCTAGATTGACAATCGGACATCTGCGCGAGGTTAAATTTAGGGATAGGGAGACGCTCCTATCTTATTTATTTTGTTTATATCTTATCCGTATTGGTTTCGAATAATTTCTAGATATTTTTCAACTAAGTATCTGAATCAGTGTAATAAGTATTCAAAACTTATCCTTAATCAAAGCCTAGGTATAATTAAATACCTAGTTCGCTAAGATTGATAGCTCTGATACCAACCTGTCACACCCTCACTTAGGGCATAGGCGTGTGACCAATAGTTGATACCTGTTTTGTAAATAAATTAGAGTTGCGGTTTATAGCAGAAGTCTTTAAAATATTTATATTGAAAACTTATTAAAATCTCGGGTTTAAATACCCGCTTGATATTTCAAATACATTTCTTTATAAAACATAACTCTTTTATAATATTTTGAAATAAAATATCTGAGCCACCAGATAGCATCTAATGACTATAACTCCAGTATTCTATTCCTTCTTGCTTGTCTGTTCTAACCTTTCTTGTTTCCCTGTAACATGGGTGGGAAAAATACGTCAGCACAAAGCTGGTGAATAACGCTGACTCTAAAAATATCTCTTCAATACCTTTGTGAAACCAATAATAATATCTTTGTGACTACTCATTAGGCACCCAAATAAATTGGGATCAAATTACCCTAAGTACCTTGTACAATTAATTATATACACAATATCATTTCTCTGAACATTCCCGTAGACCTTCAGAGGCATGTTGATGATATGCATGGCCTCGGGGAAATGCTGAGTCACCATGTATGTTTGGATCCAGACACATGTATACTCTTAATCAGAGTGTCCGTTTCTGATTATTGTACACAAAGTTTTAAGGATTCGTAAATCCTATGCAAACATTCTGACTCATTATAAAAGGTTTGGCGCGTATTCACCTTTTCTGTTTATAATCCGTTTCTGATACTGATTCCTGTTTTCTGTTCTCTTCTTCTTGTTTTGTTACCTCGGACCTATAGTACGAGAATAACATTTGTATAAATAACTAGATCATCGATCTAGCTTTAGACCTTTAGTCTATTTTGGTATTACTTCAACCTTGATAAAATCATTTGTTTATATAAAACATTTGGACCTTTAGTCCTTTTCTTTATTTACCAATTATATGTTACGTTTCTTCTTCAGAAAGAAACGTCTATACTGAGTTTCTTCTTCAAGAAGAAACATTATTTAACTATACTCTTTAAATATTATATTTCTTAATATTAAAGAAATATTATTTTGACTATACCCTTTGTATCTAATTGCTTACGTTTCTTAATCCAGAAGAAACAATAGTTTTGAATATAACCTTTGCTTTAGAAAAGTTATATAACACTAAATTGTAATCAAGGTTTGGCTATACCTTCGACTATGGTCTAAGCCATTAATAATATAATAATAAGTTAGACAGAACTCCTACCTTGCACTGGTATTCGGAGTTAGATAACTAATACTTATCGGGCAACACTTCTACTCTATGCACGTTTATCGAGGCGTTCTTGATTAACCCTTCCTCACGCAAATCGAGGTGATGTTAAGGTGTTGTCGGGTCATGCACGTACTTCGAGACAGAATGTCGGGTTATCTTTGGGTGGCACGCACTTATAGGAACACGTCGGGTATTTGCACGGATTATGAGGTGATGATTGTCGGGTTTGTGGCACGCAAACCAATGTATAGAGAGAGCAATTCTAGATAGAGTGAATGTGAGGTGTGTGGGAGAAATGGCCGTAGCCTCCCCTTTTATACTTGATTTTGGGTCCATCGCGGTACGTGATGGGCTCCTCTTTCAACTGTGTCGCGTATCGCGACGGCGCCATTTCTGCATGAATGCCACGTGTCCTGCTCTGCTGCCACGTGTCACCTGGGTGTGACACGTGTCCCTGAGTCATCATGGTACGCGATGGCCGTGTTCTTGGACTCATCGCGTAGCCCGATGGGTCCCTGGAAATCATTTTTCACTTTTAGTCCCTTGTCTTTAATAGCTTGTCATTTCTATGTCTAAATCTCATTGTCCAAAAATATTAAGGTGGCTCTTAAGTGGCTCGCGGCGATGCTATCGTGCGAAGTGCGCCATCAAAGCGCCACATTGCGCCCAACGCCCTTCGCCGTCTCCGTCGTCCTCTCCCGAGCACAAGTGCGTGCGCGTCGGGTGCTACGCACCCTCCGCTAGGACTACTTGGTGCATGATATGCATAAAAGAATATTACTATGGAAAATCTCTTTCTTATAAAGAGCTTCCATTTCTTTACCACTTTCCATGTGGGATGGGATTTATATACCTTATTTATACCCAAGTAAAGTGCTTCCACTTTCTTACATCCTTCCATGTGGGATGGAGTTTCCTTTCCCATTTTCTTAATATGGAAGAACTTAACATTGGAAATATTTTAATTTTCCTTATTTTTCTTATATTTCCTTATTTAATATTTTCTCATGACTTGTCTTGATAATATTTTGATCCCTCAACTTTCCTAAGTTGTCAAATTTGGATCGAAATTTTGGGGATGTTACATCTGCTGCGGTGCTATGAGTAGAGACTTGAGTTTATAAATTGTATTGTTTTATAGCTTGATTATTCCTAAGCCACGATGGGCCGGACCTAAGTTATGTCTCGAGGGGTAATCTAGTAAAAAAAATATTTTTAGCGTCAGCATATTCACCAGCATTCGTTGCTGACGTATTTTCTAACATTTTGCAGGTAATTAAAATTAGGGCTTGAAGAACGAAGTGCTCATGATTCTGATGGCTCGGATATTTTGTTAACTTAAATATTAATGAATGGTGGTTTTTGTAAAGTATAAACAAGTAAAACTTGAATGAGACTTTTGTCTCATCTTTTGTATTGTAAATATTTTTAACTTTAAATCCACATGTTTTATAAAGTCTTCCGCACTAACCCGTAACTATGATTTATTTACAATTGTGGGTACCAACTGTTGGTCGCACTCCTAGGCCTTAGATGGGGGTGTGACACTCTTAGGGGTCTTCTTCTTCCATTAGTTTTGCGGTTTCATGCACCATAGGGTGTAGACGATAACTCTCGTATGGCATCATAACCCTCTTCTTCGGCTTTCGAGAAGGTCCATCATAGGTGTTGGGGTGAGAATCAATTGAGTTGAAAGCAGAAGTTCCAGTAAGCCATCTTCTTTGGTCGGAGTGGCATTGCATCCATTCAGATGAATCAGACTCGGGTTTCTCCTTGATTTACTTGTTAGAGAGAAATGCATATGACGGATAGGATTGGGTGGTTGATATGTTGGAACATCAGACGGATAATACGTCGGGATATCGGACGGATGATATGTCGGGATGTCGAACAGGTGATATATCAGTATACTTGATGGATGATGGCTTGAGTGTCTTGGGGGATCGTTCCTTTGTATTGGTGGATCAACGGGTAAGTTGATCGGACATTTCTCGGTTCCAGGGAAGTACACCGGTTTAGTTTGGTCGATCGGGTGATCTTGATTGAAGAAAGCTTCGTAGTCCTCGCTCATATTGTCCTTCGGTAGGGGTTCGGGAATTCCAGTTCTTCTCGCGTCTCTCATGAATCCATCCATCATCTTCTTATACGACATCTATGGGTTGGGTGGTTTGGATTGTGTAGGGATAGAAAATATTACCAATCTATCTTATCCCTATTTAAATAAAACAAGTAATAATATATTTTTCCTATTCACTTGGATCGAAGCTTAGGTATTATTTTTTAATACCTAATTTGCTAAAATCGATGGTTCTGATACCAACACTTGTCACACCCCAAACCACGACCTAGGCGTGTGACATATATGTTGGTACCACAGTTGTAAATAAATCAGAGTTATGTGTTTAAAGTGGAAGTTATATATATGTGGTTTTAAATATTATTATATACAAGTCAAAAGATGGGATTATAAAAAACCTGTTTAAATTATTACTTGTTTTATACAAAAGGTTACTTGTTTATGTTAAACCACGATTACATATTTTATATTAACAAAATGATCCGAGCCATCGGATATCAAAGCACTTCGAGCATTCCAAGCTCCTATTCTTGATTACCTGCAAAATGTTTAGAAAATACGTCGGCAACACATGCTGGTGAATAAGCTGATGTATAAAATATTTTCTTATACTTGATTACCCCTCCAGACATAACTTGGGTCCGGTCCATCGTGGCTTAGGAATAACCAAGCTTTAAAACAAAACACAATTATAACGATAAGTCACACACAAGACACCCCTGCAAAAACCGCATCGTTCGACATTACTTAGGTACCGTACGTATACACATGATCAGTCTCACATGGACGTAACTTAGGTTCGGCCCTTCATGGCGGAGGTCATGAGCAGCTGTGGTGCAGTGTGCCCACCGACTTTTTACCACATATGTAAGGATCCAAACAAACGTATACTATAGCCTGAGGGCTAGCGTTTACTTTTGTTTATAATGTTTTAGAGATACGTAATCTCATGTAATTCATTTCATTTATTTGACTCGATTAAACAAGTTTATAAAGTTGGGCGTATTCACCATTTCTTGAAATGATCAGCTTCAATACACTAACCAGGTCTTTCCCTTTCTTTGCTATCTCGCACTTATAGTACTAGTATAACCTTTTATTAGTCGGATCTTTAATCCGGCTTCAGACCTTTAGTCTCTTTTTATAATTTTTACCACGATTATATTTTATTTATGAACCTTTAGTTTAAAACATCTTTTCTTTACTTTAAACCTTTTAGTTTAAAAGTATCTTTTCTTTCTTTTTTTTATAAGTTAAAATTCTTTAATTTAACTTATTTACTTTTCTTTTCTTTTACAAGATAAACCTTTAGTTTAACTTATTTTACTTTTCTTAAATACTACATTTCTTCTTATTTAAGAAACATATACTTTTCTTTTACTTATTATTTAAGAATAATATTAAACATAAATAACATTCATAACAGAGAATCATTTTATATATATCTTTCTTTCTTTTATTTTTCTTTCTTATATTTTCTTTTATTATTTTCGAGGTATCGAGTATATCCTCGACTTAGGGTTTTAAGCCTTTTAATAATTTATTATTATTTTATTCGTGCATTATGCCTACCTTGGTTGGCTTACAGAAACCCTACACAATCGAGCAGCACTTCGTCGTCTTTCCCTTTACTTGTGCTTCCCTTGATCGGCACCAATACTTCACCACACGTCGGCACGCTTATTGAGGCGGGTCGTCGGGATGACTCTTGGAATCACGTTCTTCGAGATAACGTCGTTGGTGGGTGGCACGAAAATCGAGGAAACGTCAGATTTTACGGTTTATGAGGTAAGATCGCGACGTAGGCATGCATAGTAATCACTAGGGTTGCCACGTGGCGGAGATTATGCCACGTGTGGACACATGGCGAGACACGTTTCCCGTTGTGAGACAACCCCATCGCGATACACAATGGGTTTGAGTCCAAGGCCGTCGCGTATCGTGATCGGTCCAGGTTTCAGAAATTTTCTTTTGGTCCTTATACTTTGAATTTTGACACTTTTGACCCAATATTTTCATAATGTTACACAATTTTAGCTAGTTGTTCTTTTGAATTATGGATAGTCCTATAATTTTTATGCCTAATCTAATGACATATATTTGCAATGAGACTTCTCCTTAGAGAACTTAAAGCTGGAAGTAATACGTGTATTTTGTCTTTGGACCTTAAAATTATCCTCTTTTAAGTTTTAGTGGTGTGAGTTGAATAACATCTTATTTCCGGTACAAGACATTTCTTTTCTTGTACATATGTTGCTGATCAACACACTCATTTTCCTTTGGTAATTCTGAGTGTTATAGTTGATTCTTAAGGCACCAAATTGTACTATTGAAAATTTTAGTATGTAATATACTATAAAATTGTACTTATTTTCATGTGTGAACCCTTACTTTTATGTGTATTGTATTGTACATTATGATGTATTCAGGGATACCATTTAACCTTATAGTTAATATTTAGAATGAATGCATGCATCTTATGAGTTATTTTGATTAGTGTTAGGAAAAACTAAATCAAGAATAACTCTAGTGATAGCATTTATTTAAATAAGTTCCTGATTATCATTATCATAGGAGACATTATGATTGACTCATCCTATTTGTTATGCCCTAGTTTTCAATATAATGATTGTCATTAGAAAGAGCAGTAGGATAGTCATATAATGTCTTAATGGATAATTAAAATTGAGAAGATAAATGTTATCAAACTCTTTATGAGACAAAATTCAGTTGTGTTTTGAGATTAGAGTGGATGATTGGATGAAATCGTTATTTATAGAAGAATGTTATAATGAGTAATATTATGGGATATTAAAATAATACATATTAAAGTTTATGATCATTAGATTAATAAAGGATCATTAATGTGAGGATCATTATACTTTATTGAAGATGTAATATGTCTATTATTAACATCAAACTAATAGACTATAATTAAAAGTTCTACTTAAACAAAAAATAAATCACCTTTGGGCAGAATTAAAATTTATTTAAGTATGTGTGCGAAAAAATTGTAACACATCATGTAACATCCCGTTTTCTCGTTTCGGTTAATAAAATGAAAACATGAGTTATTATGAGTCGGGCTAGTGTCAGGTTAAATGGATATGGGTTATGGACTTGGATTGAGAAGGAAAGACCATGGGCTTAAGCCTATGATCCATAATTATATAAACCTTAATTACCCATTTTCCATTCATTTCACACATATTCCATACACCACCAAAACACACACTTAGCTCTCTCTCATCTTGCTTTCCCTCTCTAGCCGAAATCACCAAAGAAACCGATCCCGATCTAAGGTATGATAGTATGTTATTGTACGAACTCAAACCCGTTAGATTTGGTCGCGAAACGACGAGCCGACACCGTTAAACCATTAAAGTCACGAGATCCAGGTGGAATCGGGTATAAACCGAACCTAAGATGAGCTTAGGGGTCGCCCTATGTAACATCCTGTTTTCTGGTTTCGGTTAATAATGAAAGTATGAGTTATCATAAGTCGGGCTAGGTTGGGCTAAATGGAATTGGGTTATAGACTTGGGTTATGAAGGAAAGAGGAAAACACCATGGGCTTAAGCACATGATCTATAATTATATAAGTCTTTAATACCTATTTAATTTCATTTCACACATATTCCATACACCTCCTAAAACACACACTTAAGCTCTCTCTAGTCTCTCTCTCTCTCTCTAGCCGAAATCACCAAAAAACCGAGCATCAACCCGAGGTAATGATAGTATGATATTGTATGAGCTTAAACCCGTTAGATATAATCATGAAACGACGAGCCGACACCGTTAAACCGTTTAAGTCACGAGATCCGGGGGGAATCGGGTATAAACCGAACCTAAGATGAGCTTATGGATCACCGTAGCTCAGATCTGGATCGAACGGGACGAAAAACGGTGAAAAACGAGTTAAAACTAGTTTTTCCAACGAATCCGCGGTTTTCCAGCGGCTCTCCGACGGCGGCGCCGGAAAAGTTAGTACGAGGTAAAAGATGTCAGGGAATGTTCTGACATTCCCTGACCTAACCCTAATTCGCTAACAGGAAGTTAACGAATTAGAGGTAATTCGTTAACGGGGAGTTAACGAATTAGAAACATTTCGTCAAGCGATTCATTAAGGAAAGCATAACGAACTAGCTTCAGTTCGTGTTCAGTTCGTTAAGGGACAAAGGATAACGAATCACCCTTGATTCGTTATAGCCAGTTCCTTAGAAGAGATAACGAATTAGTTGGACTAATTCGTTATATGGACTGATTCGTTAAGGAGTCTGGTTCGTTAAAGGGTTCAATTCGTTATAGGAACCAATTCGCTAAGATAAGCCAATTCGTTATGAATCAGTATCGAATTAGAAGTTTAACGAAATGACAACAATTGTCCCTGAACTTAGTAAAGAATGATTTAGTTACAAATAAGCCCTTGAGATTTTAACTTAGTAAATTAATTAATGATTCAAAATGCAAATGGAAAATGTGATAAGATAGTTAATAGAAATACAATTTTTCCAAGCTGACCTGGCAGCTCAACCCCAGCCAGGGGCTCTGCCCCTTGGACCCTGCTAGGGGCTGCCACCCCTAGACCCCGCTGCCAGGGGCGCTGTCCCCCAACCCCCGTTCGTTAAGGGTTATAATTGGACTAGAAATACGATATGGATAGTGATAGTAATTAATATGTGTAATTTTTATACAGTTAGTCGTGCATAGCTAAAGAGGGGAATAACGGTAAACGGTGAACGCAACCGCATTGAGGTGAGTTTCTAGCCCCACTTCCTTATTATGTTTTCGGGGCTGTGTGCATACTCGATGTGATAGTTATTACACCTGCCTTAAGTAGTAAGTGTATGCCTTGATGATTTATGTATGATGATTTCTTGACGATGCGTGAACGATATTTGGATATTGCATGTACCGTCAAGTGGTAGTTAAAGATATGATTGATATGTATGATGTATGAATGATGTATGTATGAATATATATATGATGTATGAATAAGGTATGTATGATACGTTGATGGTACGTGAACGCTCTTCGGAGATTACACGTATTGTCAAGGGAAGCATGTAAGACAGGTATGGTACAATGTACTAAATGTAGGGGACCGACCCTAATAATGTCGGTGAATGTAGGGAACCGACCCAAATAATGTCGGCGAATGTAGGGAACCGATCATAATGTCGGAGAATGTAGGGAACCGACCCTAATAATGTTGGCGAATGTAGGGAACCGACCCTAATAATATCGGCGAAGATTATAGGGCGAAATGCTCTTTAAAACGTGTATGTATGAGTGAAAGTATGTATGTAAGTATGAAAGAAAGAATGAAAGTACGAATGTATGTAAGTATGTAAGTAAATATGAAGGAATGTACCTTCGGGTGCATATGTAAATATGTGGATGTATTGTATGTCGTCTGATTAACTAGAACTCACTCAACGTAGCTGACTTTTAGTATGCACGCAGGTGAGTAGAATGAGGCAACTTGCTTGAGGGGAAGCACATGGCATGGATTTGAAGACACTGGCATCTCAATGAAGTGTTATGTTATGATATTTAAAAGACAATGTTTTATGTTTAAATAATTTGAATGTTCGTTAAGACAAGGATTAATGGTCATGTAATGTAATGGTTCGAATGTTTATAATATTCCACGAATGTTTTTATTAACTCTGATATTTAGAACTATGTTAATTTTTAAATCCAACATTAAAGTGAGGCACCGGTAACGGGGCCTTACACCCTAGCTCAGATCTGGATCAAACGGGACGAAAAACGGTGAAAAAACGGTGGAAAACGAGTCAAATATCGTTATTCCGGCGAACCCGCGGTTTTCTGGCGACGACGGCGCCGGAAAGGCGGCAGGTACGAGGAAGATATGTCAGAGAATGTTTCTGACATTCTCTGACCTAACCCTAATTCGTTAACGGAGAGTTAACGAACTAAGGGTAATTCGTCAGGGGATTCGTTAAGGGAATCTTAACGAACTAGCCTTAGTTCGCGTCCAGATTCGTTAAGGAAAAGGATAACGAATTAACCCCAATTCGTTATAGCCATTCGTTAAAGGAGATAACAAATTAGAAGGTTCAATTCGTTACAAAGGGGTCATTCGTTATAGGGTTCAATTCGTTATAAGGACCAGTTCGTTATGAACCCAATTCTTTAAGAACCAAGTAACAAACCAGACCATGTTGAGATAACGAACCAAAATAACGAATCAGCTAACGAACTAGATCACGAAAGATAACGAATTAGTTAATGAAACAGGCTTAATTCGTTAGGGCAAATGAGTTAGAGAATTAGAAAATAATTTAAAATTCTAATGGAAAATATGTTATGACAGTTAATGAAATAAAATTTTATGGACTGGAAAAGAGATAACGAATTAGAAGGTTCAATTCGTTACATGGACTGATTCATTATATGGACTGGTTCGTTATATGGACTGATTCTTCAAAGGATCAGTTCGCTAGAGGGTCCAATTCGTTACAAGGACCAGTTCGTTATAATAAGCCAATTCGTTAAAGAACCAAGTAACGAACTATAAGTTTAATGGAATTACAGAATGGTCCCTGGACTAAGAAAAAGAATGATTTAATTACAAAGAAGCCCTTGGACTTTTAAGTTAACAAATTAATTAATGATTCAAAATCCTAATGGAAAATGTGTTAAGACAGTTAATGAAAATAAAATTTTTCCAAGCTTAACCCCAGCCAGGGGCTCCGCCCCTTAGACCCCGCTAGGGGCTGCCGCCCCCAGAACCCCGCTTCCAGGGGCGTTGCCCCCGGACCCCCGTTCGTTGAGGGTTATAATTAGACTAGAAACGCGATAAGGGTAGTGATAGTTAATTGATACGTGTAATTGTTATACAGTTAGTCGCGCCCAGCTAAAGAAGGGAATAACTATAAACGGTGAACGTAATAGAATTCAGGTGAGTTTCTAGCCCACTTCCTTGTTATGTTTTCGGGGCTGTATGCATACTCGATGTGATAGTTAATACACTTACCTTAAGTGGTAAGTGTATGCCTTGTATGATTTATGTATGATGATTGTTTGACGATGCATGAACGATCTTCGGATATTGCATGTACCGTCAAGTGATAGTTAAAGGCATGATTGATGTGTATATATGATAAGTGAAAGATGTATGTAGGTTATGATGATAGTACATGAACTATCTTCGGATATTGCATGTGCTGGCAGGTGATAGTCAAAGATATGACTATATATATAACTGATATATAAATGATGTATGTATGTTATGATGATGGTACGTGAACGATCTTCGGATATTGCACGTAATATTAAGAAAGGTATGTAAAGACAGGTATGGTACAATGTACTAAATGTAGGGAACCGACCCTAATAATGTCGGCGAATGTAGGTAACCGACCCTAATAATGTTGGCGAATGGAGGGAACCGATCCTAATAATGTCGGCGAATGCAGGGGACCGACCCTAATAATGTCGGCGAATGTAGGGAACCGACCCTAATAATGTCGGCGAATGCAGGGAACCGACCCTAATAATGTCGGCGAATGCAGGGAACCGACCTTAATAATGTCGGCGAAGGTTATAGGGCGAAATGCTCTTTAAACGTATATTTATGAATGGAAGTATGTATGTAAGTATGAAAGAAAGAATGAAAGTATGCGTGTATGTAAGTATGTAGGTAAATATGAAGGTATGTACCTTCGGGTGCATATGTAAGTATGTGAATGTATTGTATGTTGTCTGATTAATTAGAACTCACTCAGCGTAGCTGACTTTTAGTATGCACGTAAGTGAGTAGGATGCGACAGCTGCCTTGATGGGAGACACATGGCAGATGAATAAAGAAGCTGGCATATGAAGATTTATTTGTTAATCTTTGAACTGAAAGACATGTTTCAAGTTATGTTTTAAGACAAGTTATGAATTATTGTGTAATATTTATGAAAGTTTTATATTCCACGTAAAGTTTTAATTAACTCTGATATTTAAAACTGTGTTTATTAGTAAATCCAACGTCCAGTGTAGGGCACCGGTAACGGGGCCCTACACATCACCTTTGGGCAGAAGTGAGACAACTATTTTAATTATGCACAGGCTAGTTTTGCTAGATAAAAATGTAACAAAACACCTTTGGACAGAAGTGAGACATTTGTATCATGTTATTCAAAAACTAACAAAAGCTTTTAGTTAGACTTGAATGATATGGTAAATGTAATTCATCACCTTTGGGCAAAAATGATACATCAAAAGTTCATTCAAGTTAAGCCTTTATGTTTTGCAAAATTTTATAATATTTAAGTATTTACAAAACATTTTAATGAGTTAATAGCAAAAAAATTCTGGGTAAAATAAAGGATTTCAAGAAATAACGCATTCGGGTAAATTATACTTTACGGATAATATGGGTTATTGGTTAATAGGTTTTCGAGTATTATGGGTTTTCAGGTAAAGTAATGAGTTTTAGGAAAATTAGCGCATTTGTGGGAAAAAGATTGGAAAACTATACCAAAAAAACCCGTATAAGGCCATAGAGTTTAAAATACGAGAACTCTAAAATCCAAAAATTAATATTATCCTAATTAAACTAAAAACACAAAAAATTAATAAAACCCATACAATTAATTCCGTAAACTAGTTGATCCATAAACTGATTTCGAGAACTAAAAGAATAATAATAAGATTTGGTTCAAATCTTTTAAGGATTAACAATTGTATTTATTTCCTATTTTAATGGGATTCAAATCTTTTAAGAAAATACCAAAACTTCTAATTTATTCAAGATTTGAAAAATTATATCCCTAAATTAACTTTAACAGATTTTAATCCAGATTTGAACCAAAATATGTTATACTTTTCAAAATTATGATGAACACGAAGAACGTCGTTGAAAAATTTAATTATTAAACATATACAAAAACTAGAATCGAAATCTTTAAACATGATATTGACATATTTCAAAAATATTATGGTTTGTTAAATATGAATTTTAGCGATTTTAAACAGTTTCATATATTGTTTTCGTAACAGAACATGAAAAAAGAAATCGAAAAAAATTTAGACTTTATCAAGTTTTAGTTCATGTCTTTTGATTCAATTCCAGATTTAGGAAAAACATGAAAAACTGATAAATCAACATCACTCTGATCAGTTCTTCATATAAGTAACAAATAGAAAACATAATAAATATTAAACTTATGAACCTGTTACAGCATGGAGAGTAGTAACCGCAACAGAGTATGATGTGTAACACCCCGGATTTAAGCGGAATAAGCCCGGGTGCAACGTACAGATCACTCAAAAGCTCGTAACACTATTAATAGTGACAATATATTTATTTTATTTCATAATTTCGCAAGTACACAAATAGTTTCATAGTGAGAAAAAAAGAACATCACATCTAAATGAAGCAAATATTATTCATTGAAATAATCCTAAGATATAACTAATTTTCTTGTCTTGTCACTTCATCGTATCAACCTACAGCACGTTTAAAATAATATATTTTGTCAACAACACATATTGGTGAGTTTTCATAAGTTTTTGCGTATATATATATATATATATATATATATATATATATATAATGTGTGATTCAAAGATCGTCATGCAATAAACTTTCAAACATAATGTAAATGAAATCAAATAGTGTCGTCCTCCCATTCATTTAGCCGAAGTCACAGAAGTCAGGGAAATGAGAACCACCTTACGTAAACAACCGAAGTCATAACGTTAAACGACGCAGGTGTCACACCCCCATCTTAGGGCTAGGCGTGTGACCAACAGTTGGTACCGGTTTTGTAAATATATCAGAGTTTGTTTTTAGCGGAAGACTTTTAAAACTATTTATATACTTTTGAAACCATTATTAATAAAATATGATTTCTTTTGTTTGAGAAAGCTTCTTGGGGAAGTCTTTTAATTTATAATAATATATTTTTGAATTGACAATTTAATTGTAAACCTTTATTTATAAATAAGATTATTTAGTTTATTTAGAAAGCGTATCGGATAATAATTCCCGAGTGTTTTATTTATAAACCTCGTTTAATTTTTACAAAGCATATTGTTTACATTCTTTCAATAATGAGCCATCTCTAGCTTGCGAACATCCACTTCATTAATGGCTCTAATTTTTGATATTGAAAGTTCCTGAAATGTTAAAAAAATATGTCAGCGATATGCTGGTGAATACGCTGACACTAAAAATATTTTCTTTTACTTTGTTACCCCTCGAGGGTTACGCAAGCCTCGGCCCATCTTGGCTTAGGAATAACAAAGTTAAACAACACATTTATAAACTCGAGTCTCTACACTAGGTCACCTCAGCAAACACCGCAGCGTTCGACTTAGTTAAGTACCCGTATGTATACACATGGTCGTACTTCCCGCGGGAAAGCGTCCTACGACCAAGTGTGGTGCGATGTGCCCACCGCGTACTACCACATATGTAAGGATCCAGACAAACGTATACTACAGCCTGAGGGCTAGGCTTATACTCTTATTTATAATGGTTTTAGGAACACGTAGTCCCTTGTAAATAATTTTCATGCAACATGTTTGCCTCGTTTGAAAATAAGTTTGTAAAAGTTTGGGGGCGTATTCACCTTTTGATTTGGATCGGCTTCAATACACCATCCGAGGGTCTTTCCCGTTGCTATTTCGCACCTTTAGTACGAGTATAACCTTTTCTTTTGGATCAACTTCAATGCACTGTCCGAGGGTCTTTCCCTCTTCTTTGTTATCTCGCACCTATAGTACGAATATAACTTTTTGTTAGTCGGATATACAATCCGGCTTAAGACCTCTAGTCTCTTTTGTAAAATCTTTACCTCGATTTTAATTTTTTATGAACCTTTAGTTCAAAAAAATTTTCTTTATTTTAAACCTTTAGTTTAAAATATCATTTCTTTCTTTTCTTTTATAAGTTAAAATTCTTTCTTTTAACTTATTTACTTTTCTTTTCTATTTACAAGATAAACATCTAGTTTAACTTGTTTTCTTTTTTTCTTAAACTCTACGTTTCTTCTTTATTAAGAAACGTATATTTTTCTTTTACTTATTATTTAAGAGTAATAAAATTAAATAATAATATCAACTATAACAATATTCTACTTATCTTTTCATTTTCTTTTATAGTATGTTTGAACCTATAGTTCAAATCATATATTCATATATATATATATATATATATATATATATATATATTCTTTTACTTATATTTCTATATTTATTTATTAATAAAGATTATTTTACTTTTCTTTTATTTCTTTTCTTTTATTATTATCTAAAATCTTTTTAAATAATAATTTTGCTTTATATATAACCAAAAGTTTATATTTATATCTCTCTCTTTATATAATTTCTTTGTTTTCTTTTCTTTATTTTCAAGGTATTGACTATACCCTTGACTATGGTCTAAGCCTTTATTTATTAATATTTTATTCGGGCATTATGCCTACCTTGTTTGGTTTATTATTTTCTAGGCTCACGGGCAGCACTTCGACGCTGGCACGTATATTGAGAATCTTGATCAACACCTCATTGGCACACAAATCGAGGCACGCCGGTCATCAAGTCTCGTTGGCGCGCACTTCGAGGCGGGTCGTCGGGTTGTCTTGGGTCAGCACGTACTTCGAGGCGGGTCGTCGGTTCGTCTCGGGTCGACACGTATTTCGAGACGGAACGTCGGTTCATTTCAGATCTGCACGTATTTCGAGATGATTTGTCGGTATGTCGGTGTATTGTTGGTTTAATAGTAAGGATTACGAGGTGCTGGGTATCGTTTATTGAGGTGATTTTTAGAGAGAGAGAGTATTCTAGAGAGAGAAAGTAGTGTGAGAAAATGAGTATGAGAAATGAATGCCATAGCTTGTTATTTACAGAGTTTTCTGGAGACCCATCGCAATACGCGATGGGCCTAGACATAGCCGTCGCGTATCGCGACGTAGCTATGGTGAGTCGCGGGTAGGTCTGCCACGTGGCAGACGCGGTACAACGTGGTGACACGTGGCGAGCTTTATGCAACATTGTGACACGTGGCATGACACGTGTCACATTGTCATGGCTCGATGCCACGTTGTGACACGTGGCAGGAAACGTGTCACCGTCTCAGACCTCGTCATCGCGATACGCGATGACGTTTGGTCTAAGGCCGTCGCGTATCGCGATAAGGCCCGGAGACTAATTTTTTTTTTTTTTTTTAAAAAAAATTTTAAGTCCAAACTTTAACATTTTTGGTCATTTATCTTTTTTAACTTGATATTTTTGACTCGTTATTTTCATGATGTTACATCCTCCCCATCTTGAAATAAATCTCGTCCTCGAGATTGCTTCTTTCTAGAACGAGTGGGGTTATTTCTTTTTCACTTCGGATTCGAGTTTCCAAGTATACTCGGGGCCTCTTCGTGTGTCCCGCTTTACTTTCACAATCTTCAATGTTCGTCTTTTTACTTTCTTGGTTTTCGAATCTTTGATTTCGAATTTGGTTGTTCTAAATATTAAATTTTTATTTATTTCTATATCTTTTAAAATGTATCGATAAAGATTCATTGGCTAGACATTTATACAGGTTAGATATGTGGAATACATTGAGTATCCTTTTTGTTTCTTCGATTAATTGCACACGGTATGCAATAGTACTGATTCGCTCGAGTATCTCAAGTGAGCTAATTTTTCTTTTCTTACCGAAGCGAATAATGTCTTTCTAAGGCAAAATTTTAATTAACATCTTATCGCATATATTATATTCTAATGGTTTATGATAGACGTATCACTCCTTTGGCGATCTCACGCCATCTTAAGTCATTCATAAATTTGTTATATTTTATTCGTCGTTTCTTGGACTACTTCGGGTCCAATCATTTGGTTATCTTTCGTTTAAACCAATACACGGCGTTTGGCTTTTATATAACATATCATAAGGTGTGACTCGAATGTTTATATGGTAATTATTATTCGGAAATTCTATTAGGAAGATTAATTATCCATCTTCCACTTAAATCTTTTATACTTACGCGGTGTATAATGTTCATTTGGATTATTCTTTTCACTTTGCCCATATATGATAAATTATGCAAAAGTTCAATCGAGTTCTTAACGTTAGTTGGAAAGTATCCTTTAAATGGGATGTAATTAAATTGTCTTGATTGGAGATTTTAAATAGGGGCACATCGTGTAGAGACATGATGTTGTTTACATAATTTCATGCTAATCTATCCATCGAGTACAGATCGTTTATTGAGAAAAATTTAGGCAAACTTAGTTAGTTTATCATCAATAATCCATATTGTATCGTATTGGTATGGATTCTTGGGAAGTTTTGTAATACAGTTCATGGTTATCTTTACTCATTTCTACATGGGGAGTTTGGGTTGTTTAAAGTATTCCAAAGGTTTCTTGTGCTTGGTTTTCACTTGTAAATGAATTTGATCTTTTATTACATACGAAGTGATATCTTGTTCATATTCTTCTATTAATAATTTGTGGTATGTTTTATTACTTTTGAGTGCATCTTGTACATATGAGCTTTGTTCATTATCATCTCGTATAGCTTTCTATTATCGGTATCAAATTTTGGTTTTTTGAGTATAAGTATTTCGTCATCATTCTTAGCTTTAACAAATCGATTGTATCATAATATTTCTCAACAAAGATTTGTTTTTTGTTGATTACTTACTCTTGAGGTTTTCTTAGTTTTGCTTTGTCTACGTCTATTTAGAGTTTTAAACTTCTAATTCTCTAGATTTTGTTACGTTTTTGGGTGATAAGATCTTCAGACTTAATGGTTTTATCTTTAGCAACTATTTGGATCTACTATCTTAATTAGATGTTCTAATGTTATACCATCTTGTTTTACATTCATTCTTTTATATAATTATGCAATTGTCTAAATACATTTCCGTGATTTGATTAGGAATAGATAACTTCCTTCCATAGTTAACTTGTTTGACTTTTTACTAATATTTCCGAGTGTTGTAGTATATCTCTTTTGTTAATTTTATGCCTTTGGATGATATAGTAAGTTTATAATTTAGAATGTCGCAAGTAATTGTAAATCGCTAAACACAGTGGCCAATTGTGTTTAATTATTTACCTTACTTGCAGTATTCTAAATTCCTCGGATTCATTCTATCGAATTTTATTCTATCCTTTTTAACTTACTCATTTTTTATAGCTTTCAAGATTTTCATACGTAATCCCTAACTTCATGAATTTGACGGATTCTTTCCGTTTATATCCCTTGAGCTTTTAAAGTTTAGATAATTGATTTTCTTTGAATGTACAGGCTTTGTTTAATTTATCATTCATTTTAGTTCATCTTTCTATAGATGATGATTTATTAATATACTTTCTTGTATTTGAAAATTTTTACTATCTCTTTTCCTTTGCATATAAGCATTCTTGTGTATAGATTTTATATGCTAATATTTTCTTTATACGTATTAGAGACTTAATTTATCCTTTCATTGTTACAAAATCTCTTGTTTATAACAAGTTTGCAAACGGGTTACAAGAGTTAACTTAGACTAATAGTTATTTACAAGAGTTAACATTTCTTTGACCTATCTTTGTATTTGTTTGATTGTCTTGATATATATATATATATATATATATATATATATATATATATATATATAGGGTTGGTATCATTTTAGAACTCCACAAAAGTTAAGAACTTCTAGAAACTCATAACAACCAAACATTTTTTTAATTTTTTTCATATATTAACATTGTTTGAGACTAGTTTTACCATATTTTATATAAAAAAATTTTTATTACATATATGAATCACAAGTTTACATATATGTAAAATTTATGTAATAACAAACTTACATATATATGTAAAAAAAATTTAGATATGTGTAAAAATTAATTTTTATAATTGTAATCGTAAATATAAATATAAAAAGTGATAAAACTACACTCAAATAATATTAACATACAAATTTTTTTATGAAAAACGTTAGTTATTAAGAGTTCCTTTGAGTTCTTAAATATCTTAAGGGTTCTGTAATGATAATCATCCTATATATATATATATATATATATATATATATATTGTGCGTTCGTTGTGAATGTTTCAACGCGTTTCTCTTTATCTTTGCTCTTATTTGTTTGATTTTTCTGTACATTCGTTCTTGTAATGTCCCTTTTCTCTTACAAAAAGTACACATGACTATGTTGATTAGCTTCTTATATTTTCCTAGATGCCTTTTTCCACAGTTTTCATATATGGGTCTTGTGAATTTAGGCAATCATTTTTCTTTCTTGTTATTTCATTATTTCTTTTGTTTTATTGATCTCTTTTTCGTTTGTTTTTTTTTATAAACACATTTGGCTACCATCATAGTTTCCGAGGTTGTTTGGGGTACATGAAATTTTACTATTCTTCATGTTTCTTTTGGTAGCCTAGATATCATTTTGTCAAACTCCAAATCATCTAATCGCGGAGTTACTTGGAAATATTTTAAGAATATAGCATTTGTATTCCTTGAGATTGTTATTAACGCCCTTCTGGTCCCATGGCAAGATTTGGTTTTGTTTCGTTTTGTTAATTGGACAAAATTTTTGTAGAATAATGTCTCCAAATTCTTCCCAACTTAAGTTGTGCATTACTTTATTTCTTTTAACTTGAATTAATGTTTTATACCACTTAAGAGCTTTATCCTTGAACATTTTCGAATAACACCAAATGGTTTGTTCACTTGTGCAAGCAATATTGTTTAAGATTGACTCTTGTTCTTTAAGCCATTTCAAGGTGGATATGGTATTTTCGTTTCCACGGAATTTCTTAAGCTCATAGGTTTTATAACTCTTAAAAACATTTTCCGGTTGAAGTTTAGGTTTCTTCTTATTCCTTAATTCGTTTTCATGACTAAAATTGGTTACAACTCTCTCTGAGGAATCAGGCTCGCTTTGAGTCCTTTTTACTGATTCTAATTATCTAGGGTCAGTAAGCATCTTTATTATCGGAGCCATAGCTTTATTAATCATTACACGAACCTCGTCTCTAATTCGGTCATTCATTTCTTTATTTCTAGCGTTCTTCTCACTTCTATCTTCTTTGGAAGAGTTTATATTTTCTTCTTTTGACATACTATAATAATCCATATATATATATATATATATGTTTAATTATTCATGAGAATCAAAACATATTTTGTATTACGCAAGACTTTCTATTATGAAATGATTTATTGCTACCAATTAGACGAATTTATTGTCTTATTTCATATATCATTTATAATTCATGTTTACTCATTCATCATGTATGAGGATCTTCATTTATATTTTTTTAGGGTATTTTTCCCTAATAAATTTTCTACTAATTGGTTTACTTGATCATGTTTCAAGTATTTTTCCTTTGCTGCTTTCAAACATTTCATTTGTTTTTGTTTGTTGTAACCCCTTTACTATTCATATAGTAAATTTTGGGGTAAAGCTAATGTTGTATTTTCTTCTTCCTTTTCTGTCGGAAGTTGCATTGTTCTTTTGGTCGTATGATAGTCGACTATTTACACATTAAAATTTAGATGTAAAATGTTCCTATCTTATTCGTACTTTTCTTATCCCTAATTCTTTATATATATATATATATATATATATATATATATATATCTAACATTTAAATTTTTATGTTGTTACTTTAAGTATTAAACTATTAACTTATAAAATAACGAAATAAAATTTTTATTTATTACTTGATCAAAGCCTAGGTATAACTGAATACCTAATTCGCTAAAATCGATGGCTCTGATACCAACCTGTCACACCCCCATCTTAGGGCTGGGCGTGTGACCAACAGTTGGTACCGGTTTTGTAAATATATCAGAGTTTGTTTTTAGCGGAAGACTTTTAAAACTATTTATATATTTTTGAAACCATTATTAATAAAATATAATTTCTTTTGTTTGAGAAAGCTTCTCGGGGAAGCCTTTTAATTTATAATAACATATTTTTGAAATGACAATTTAAATGTAAATCTTTATTTATAAATAAGATTATTTAGTTTATTTAGAAAGCGTATCGGATAATAATTCCCGAGTGTTTTATTTATAAAACTCGTTTGATTTTTACAAAGCATATTGTTTACATTCTTTCAATAATGAGCCATCTCTAGCTTACGAAAATCCACTTCATGAATGGTTCCAATTCTTGATATTGTAATTTCCTGAATTGTTAAAAAAAATACGTCAGCGATATGCTGGTGAATACGCTGACGCTAAAAATATTTTCTTTTAGTCTGTTACCCCTCGAGGGTTACGCAAGCCTCGGCCCATCTTGGCTTAGGAATAACAAAGTTAAACAACACATTTATAAACTCGAGTCTCTACACTAGGTCATCTCGGCAAACACCGCAGCGTTCGACTTAGTTAAGTACCCGTATGTATACACATAGTCGTACTTCCCGCGGGCAAGCGTCCTACGACCAGGTGTGGTGCGATGTGCCCACCGCGTACTACCACATATGTAAGGATTCAGACAAAATCCTAAGGGCTAGGCTTATACTCTTATTTATAACGGTTTTAGGAACACGTAGTCCCTTGTAAATAATTTTCATGTAACATGTTTGACTCGTTTGAAAATAAGTTTGTAAAAGTTTGGGGGCGTATTCACATTTTGATTTGGATCGGCTTCAATACACCGTCCGAGGGTCTTTCCCGTTTCTATCTCGTACCTTTAGTACGAGTATAACCTTTTTTTTTGGATCAGCTTCAATACACTATCCGAGGGTCTTTCCCTCTTCTTTGTTATCTCGCACCTATAGTACGAGAATAACTTTTTGTTAGTCGGATATACAATCCGGCTTAAGACCTCTAGTCTCTTTTGTAGAATCTTTTCCTCGATTTTAATTTCTTTATGAACCTTTAGTTCAAAACATCTTTTATTTATTTTAAACCTTTTGTTTAAAATATCATTTCTTTCTTTTCTTTTATAAGTTAAAATTCTTTCTTTTAACTTATTTACTTTTCTTTTCTTTTTACAAGATAAACCTCTAGTTTAACTTGTTTTCTTTTTCTTAAACTCTACGTTTCTTCTTTATTAAGAAATTTATATTTTTCTTTTACTTATTATTTAAGAGTAATAAACTTAAATAATATTATCAACTATAACTATCTTCTACTTTATCTTTTCCTTTTCTTTTATAGTATGTTTGAACCTATAGTTCAAATCATATATTATTTATTATCATATTCGGACCTTTTAGTCCATCATGTTTTCTTTACATTTCTAAAACGTATACATATATATAAGAATATATATATATATATATATATATATATATATATATTCTTTTACTTATATTTCTATCTTTATTTATTAATAAAGATTATTTTACTTTTCTTTTATTTCTTTTCTTTTATTATTATTTAAAATATTTTTAAATAATAATTTTGCTTTATATATAACCAATAGTTATATTTATATCTCCTTCTTTATATAATTTCTTTGCTTTTCTTTTCTTTATTTTCGAGGTATTGGCTATACCCTTGACTAGGGTCTAAGCCTTTATTTTATTAATATTTTATTCGGGCATTATGCCTACCTTGTTTGGTTTATTATTTTCTAGGCTCACGGACAGCACTTCGACGTTGGCACGTAAATTGAGAATCTTGATCAACACCTCCTTGGCACGCAAATTGACACGTACTTCGAGACGGAACGTCGGGTCGTCTCAGATCTGCACGTATTTCGAGATGATGTCTTCGGTATGTCGGTGTATTGTTGGTTTATTAGTACGGATTACGAGGTGGTGGGTATAGTTTATTGAGGTGATTTTTAGAGAGAGAGAGAGAGTATTCTACAGAGAGAAAGTAGTGTGAGAAAATGAGTGTGAGAAATGAATGCCATAGCTTGTAATTTATAGAGTTTTCTGGAGACCCGTCGCGATACACGATGGGCCTAGACATAGCCGTCGCGTATCGTGACGTAGCTATGGTGAGTCGCAGGTAGGTCTTCCACGTGGCAGACGCGGTTCCACGTGGCGAGCTTTATGCCACATTGTGACACGTGACATAACACGTGTCACATTGTCATGGCTCGATGCCACGTTGTGACACGTGGCATGACACGTGGCATGACACGTGGCATGACATGTGTCACATTGTCATGGATTTATGCCACGTGGTGACACGTGGCAGGACACGTGTCACCGTCTCAGACTCGTCATCGCGATACGCGATGACGTTTGGTCTAAGGCCGTCGCGTATCGCGATAAGGCCCGGAGACAGATTTTTTTTAAAAAATTTTTAAGTTCAAAGTTTAACATTTTTGGTCCTTTATCTTTTTGAAATTGGTATTTTTGACTCGTTATTTTCATGATGTTACAGCAAGTACGTCCCATCGGACCCTCCCACTATATGTATGTGTTTGCCTAACTTCCACCATAAAAACAGTAAACACGTTGCAAGAAAGTGTTGGTGCATTTTGTGACAGTCGCTATGCAATTCTGTTCAGCGGAAACGAAGTACGAAGTTAGAACAACTTCGCCATAGGCGAAGTTATAACAATTTCGCCATAGGCGAAGTTGTAACAACTTCTGCCATAGGCGAAGTTAGAACAACTTCGCCTACAGGCCCAAGCCCGTGAAGTTGTTTATATATATATATCTGTCTTGGTTAGGTTTGGAGATCCAGAAAATTAGAGTATTGTGTGTCCAGTTCAAGTAGCTAGAGGGAAACCGAGAGGGAGAGTCGTGTGGGACGACCTGAGGTAGAGCTCACCTCGGGTCGGCCGTCATTTGTTTTCGTGTTTGGTATGTAATGTGTTTCGTTTATTATATAAATGATCTGCAGATGTGTTTATCCCATTCGTGTGTTTGTTCGTGTATGTGTTTGTGTGTAATTGTGTTCTTCGTCTTCTACACCATTAAAGGAGTCTAGGAGGATTCCGCACTCCTAGACCTCGTGCGGATCTCGTATCGATCGGCGACGCCCCGGGGGACCTACAAGTGGTATCAGAGCCTTAGGCTCTTATGCTATGGTTCGAGATCTGCGTTTTGGTGTTTCTGGCACGTTTCTGATGTGTTTCTGGCCGAACAGCCGACGCAGGCGAAGTTATGGGGTTCAGGCGAAGTTGTCGCTTAAATTTTAGGGTTTAGGCGAAGATATAAGGTTAAGCGAAGTTATTCACAACTTCGCCTACCTCACAAGTTCGCTTATCTCAGGCGAAGTTATCTGTCAGGCGAAGTTTTGGACAGGCGAAGTTATGGACAGGCGAAGTTAAAGAGGGCGAAGTTGACTTTTAGGCGAAGTTGACTTAAGGCGAAGTTATAAAAAAAAAAAAAAAAAGAGTTTTCGTCTGTATGGCCAGGTGTACGCGATTATTGTGAGACCGAAGACGTTGTTCCGTCAACGAGTGAAACTTGTTATCTCTTGGTCTTACGTGTGAACAAATACATGTCAACTCTGGATATGGAGTTGAGGTTGTGAATGGGATATTGATTGAAACTGGATATTGACACATATTTGGGTGTTTGTGGGCAATGAAATTGTTGTTGTTCGAGGTTGACCAACTGAAGAAAGTCAAATTGAACTGAAGGTTTTCGTCATTACTGGATTGCGGTCAGAGCATATTATTTATGTTATTTTCAAGGCGTTCGAGAATTGGATCCTGAAACGTGATGCTTATTTATTAAAGTGAAAATTCTGGAACAAGTTGCATTTAATCGGGAATTAAAGTGTTTATGTTCTTGATCGTTATCCCTGGTGATTGAAGATGCTTCGGATTAATTAATGGTAATGTGTGTTAGATTCTGTCAAGGTGGTTTTGTGATGAAATTGATCACTTGATGTTGAGTAGTTGAAGATTAAACCTTATCGTATGCCGACGTGTTGGTGAAGTTGTGGAGGGAGCCCAACTTCACGTGTTGTGAAGTCAGATGGACTTAAGTGATTGGTTGAGATGATCAATTAGGCACGGGGATGCATGCATTTCAAAGACCTCAATCTATATAGTCGGAGAAGCTTACACTGAAGGGGAGATCGGATATGGAAGACGCTGGGTGATTGGTAGATTTGTGAAGCTACAAGACAGTTTCAGACACGGCTGGTTGAAGAGCAAACAGAAGATTATCAGTTAAGAGGGAGTCTGTTGGTGCATGTTTTGTAACAGATGATCTTTTGTGTTTGTTAGAATTGAGAGCAACGGTCAAAGGGGAGTCTGTTGGTGCATTTTGTGACCGTCGCTATGCAATTCTGTTCAGCGGAAACGAAGTACGAAGTTAGAACAACTTCGCCATAGGCGAAGTTATAACAACTTCGCCATAGGCGAAGTTGTAACAACTTCTGCCATAAGAGAAGTTAGAACAACTTCGCCTTAGGCGAAGTTGTAACAACTTCGCCTACAGGCCCAAGCCCGTGAAGTTGTTTATATATATATATATATGTGTGTGTCTTGGTTAGGTTTGGAGATCCAGAAAATTAGAGTATTGTGTGTCCAGTTCAAGTAGCTAGAGAGAAACCGAGAGGGAGAGTCGTGTGGGACGACCCGAGGTAGAGCTCACCTCGGGTCGGCCGTCATTTGTTTTCGTGTTTGGTATGTAATGTGTTTCGGTTATTATATAAATGATCTGCAGATGTGTTTATCCCATTCGTGTGTTTGTTCGTGTATGTGTTTGTGTGTAATTGTGTTCTTCGTCTTCTACACCATTAAACGAGTCTAGGAGGATTCCGCACTCCTAGACCTCGTGCGGATCTCGTATCGATCGGCGACGCCCCGGGGGGACCTACAGAAAGTTCACGTATAATCATAAACAATATGGAGGAATAATATTAACATGTACGATAAATGTGAATCGTTTTGTAAATAAGCGCATAACTAACAAAATAAAAACTTGTGACATGCTACACCGTAAAAATATTAAAAGAGTTAAAAAGGGGTTATGAAAAACTCATTAAATGTCTTTGACTCAATTGATTAAAGAAAGATGATATAATACTTAGAATTAAATTTGTACCATCATAAATAATAAAAACAACATTGTAAACATAAACAACATCATGAACATACATACAAAAACAATTCACCATTTTATTAATAAATGATGAAGATCTGAAAGGTGTCGAAAATTTAAAATGGGTCGGGTTTTTGGGTTTCAAAAATGACGAAAGTCACAGGATTCACAACTTTTAGAAATTTCGTCCTGAAATTAAATTAAAAATAAAATAAAGAAAACAACTACTACATGGAGTTGTTCAAAGTTTTAAAAAAAATTATATATATATATGAAAAATAAAATCAATAAATAAACAAATTGATAACACTAATCTTTGAATGACTAAAAAAACGCCACAAATGGGATGTATGGCAAGAGCACTTATATATAGGATGTACCATCGTCGTATCCACCATGATCTTATCATACTGCATTTTTCCCGTTTCCCATAATCATTCCAAGTTCCGAGTTATTCCACACAACTGTACTTATTATGTTTTTCATGCGAGGACTTTGATAATTACGTGTCGACCCATAATTACATTTATGGTCGGACGGTCTACATAATCCATCCCAATGTGTGGGTTTTAAGATAATTAAATTAATTCTTATATGAAAACTTGAAAATCAAGAACAATGAACTATAAGGATCAAAACTAACAAAAATATATATATAAACAAACCCTTGGGGTCAAGGATTACACGAAAATATTAGGTAAAAATTAGTAAACTAAACTATTGAAGTTTAACAGAATAAACCATGCTATTGGGGCTTAAAACGAAATAAACAGTGTTATTAAGGTTGAAACGATATAAACGATGTTATTGAGGTTTAAAACAAAATAAATGAAACTATTGAAGTTAAAATGAAATAAGCGAATCTCTAGAGTAACACAAAATGATAAACATAATGAATGAAATATTGAAGTCATCAACATTGCAATAAATAAATGGAATATTATGGCTCAAGAATAGATGGGTGACTTGAACTAACAACATATAACCAAGTATGTCGATATAGCGTTGATTTCAAGAATAAACGACATTTTTGTTATCAAAATATCAAAATATATTAAGTATTGGGGTCACTAATGACACGCTAAACAAGTGAAAAGTTCATATAAATTAAAGTATCAACATGAATAAATGCAGCATTGAGATTATGAATAACAAAGTGAACAACTAAAACTTCGAGATTAAGAATAACAAAGTAAAACATTGGACTCAAATTGTTGAAACATTAAGATCAAGAATAACAAGATGGTTCGATAAAACATTGAGTGGGAAACCAACCAAACAAATAACCAAAACAATTCATGTAAAGTAAATATAAAATGAACATGTAACTACCACTAGATAGCTATAATCATAGTCCTGGTTATAAATAAATGAATCCATTTAGAGGTAACCGGTAATGGATACCAAAAGTAGAAATACAGTTTCTATTAGATAACTATGTACACAACCATGTCCATAGTCCCAACTTCCACTAAATGATTACGTTCATGGGAAATCGATCATAGACCGAGAGATTGAGGTAACAAAAGTAAACCAATTCGACAAAGAAACTATATGTATTATAAATGATGCATGTACTTGTGTGTTCCGTGCTTGAGAGTAAACATGAACGAAAATATGTTAACAATCAATAAATAACCAAACTCAAATACAAATTTCATAACAACCTTCGAAGAAATTAGATACATAATATTATTTCGATTATATCCGGATAGAATTATATATAAAAAAAACGCATGAAGAAGAAGTTAAAGAAAAAAAAAATGAAGCTTGCGATCTTTTCTTCTTGAATGTAAGTGGGTTTGAGGTATGAAGGCTAGGGTGAGGGCGGTGCCATGATTTGTTAACTGAAACTTGTTGGCATTGAGGAAGGGGGGAAGAAAAATGATTTTTAACATTCATTTTAATTCGTGAAAGTCGGTTGCAAAACGTGATGATTTTATAATTCAAAGTTATAATTTCTTTATGATAAATGAAAGTCCTTAATTAATACTAAGGCTTGCGAACTTTATGAAATTTTTATGTAAAATAAAGGATTCCCTTTTGGCGGTGTCATATGAAAACTTTAGAGAGAATCGCCAAATAAAATGACTCGTTTTGATAGAAATGTTATTGTGATAATATAATAGCCTCATGAGCTTAGGCCTTGTTTGAAACAAAAGATTTTATTTAAAGATTTCATTTAACCGTGGAAAAAATATTATATATAAAAAGAATAATAATAGTAATAGTAGTGATGATGATAATAATAACAACAATAACATTAATAATAATAATAATAATAATAATAATAATAATAGTAAACCATTTGATTTGACTTAAAGTCTTTTTTGTTGAAAATCAACTTAAATAAATACTTGTGATTTGTTATTTTAAAATAGTCGAGGATTTGAAATTATAAGTGTAATGTGTTCATAAGAAAATGAATGCGGAGAAAATGTGTGGTTTATAAAAAAACGGTATGTTTGATGAGTAGAAAGGGACTAAGTATTGGTTCAAGGTTAAGAGTGAGCTTCAAGTGGCCAGGGATTGCGGTTTAGTGTAACATCCTACTTTTGGTTATAATAATAAATTAAATTTCGTCAATTTAATAGTGGGTCGTTATCGGTTTAGATAAATAGAATATAAGTTAGGCTTGTGTTGGTTAAATGGAGATGGGTTATGGACTTGGGCTATGAAAGAAAGAGGAAAGGACCATGGGCTTATGCCCATGACCCATAAATATATAAACCATAATCACCACTTAATCATTCATTTCACATATTCCATACACCATCCAAAACACATACTTAAGCTTTCTCTCTTGTTCTTCCTTTCTCTAAACCGAAACCAAGAAGGAAATCGAGTACCAACCCGAGGTAATGATAGTGTAATATTATATGAGCTTAAACCCGTTAGATATAAACACGAAACGACGAGCCGACACCGTTAAACAGTTTAAGTCACGAGATTCGGGTGGATTCGGGTATAAACCGAACCTAAGATGAGCTTAGGGAACACCCTAGCTCAGATCTGGATCGAACGGAGCGAAAAACGGTGAAAAACGAGTCCAAACTCGTTTTTCCGGCGAATCCGCATTTTTTCGGCGAATTCGCGTTTTTCCGGCGTCCTTCCAGCAGCGGCGCCGGAAAGATGTACGAGGTAAGGATGTCAAGGAATGTTCCCTGACATTCTGACCTAACCCTAGTTCGCTAAGGAGAAATTAACGAATTAGAAGCAATTCGCCAGGTGATTCGCTAAGTAGGAGATAACGAACTAGCTTCTGATTCGTGATAGTCGGTTCGCTAAAGGAGGTAGCGAATTAGCTCATCCAGTTCGCTACGTCAGATAGTGAATTGGGCTAATGAACTGGGATAGCGAACTGATTAACGAATCAAGTCAGATTCAGATGACGAATCAGTTAACGAACCAGATCACAAAAGATAACGAATTGGCTAGCGACCCCAGCCAGGGGCTCTGCCCCTTGGACCCTGCTAGGGGCTGCCGCCCCTAGAACCCCGCTGCCAGGGGCGCTGCCCCCGAACCCCCGTTCGTTGAGGGTAATAATTAAACTAGAAAGACGATATGTGTAGTGATAGTAATTGATACCTATAATTATTATACAGTTAGTCGTGCACAGCTAAAGAAGGGGATAACCGTAAACGGTGAACGCAACCGCCTTGAGGTGAGTTTCTAGCCCCACTTCCTTGTTATGTTTTCGGGGCTGTGTGCATACTCGATATGATAGTTAATACACTTACCTTAAGTGGTAAGTGTATGTCTGGTATGATTTATGTATGATGATGCTTGAAGGTGCGTGAACGATCTTCGGATATTGCATGTACCATCAGGTGGTGATTAAAGATATGATTGATAAGTATGATGTAAGATATGATGTATGTATGAATATATGATGTATGCATAATGTATGTATGTTATGTTGATGGTGCGTGAACGCTCTTCGGAGATTGCACTTATTGTCAAGGAAAGTATGTATGAACAGGTATGGTACAGTTGCATGAAACAAAGGGACCAGACCCTAATAAGATCTGTGATGGTAGGGACCAGACCCTAATAATATCTGTGATGGTAGGACCAGACCCTAATAATATCTGTGATGTTGGGGACCAGACCCTTTATAATATCTGTGATGTTAGGGACCAGACCCTTATAATATCTGTGAGGTTATAGAGCGGGAGGCTCTTTAAATAGGACGGATAGTTATGTATGAAAAGTAAGTATGAATAATGTACACCCCTTCGGGCACGTGTGCAAGTATGCGAACAGATTGTATGTTGTATGATTAACTAGAACTCACTCAGCGTAGCTGACTTTTAGTATGCACGCAGGTGAGTAGATTGAGGCAGCTTGCATAAGAGGAAGCACATGGCATGAACTTGAAGAAGCTGGCATCTCAAGAAATGTTATGTTATTCAAAAGACAATGTTTTATGTTTTAAATAATTTGAATGCCCGTTAAGACAACAAAGTATGGTATTGTAATATGATGGTTTGAATGTTTTAATATTCCGCGAATGTTTTTATTAACTCTGATATTATGAACTGTGTTTATGAGTAAATCCAACGTCAAAAGTGAGGCACCGGTAACGGGGCCTTACATTTAGGGTATTGCATGGCAAAACACAAGTTAGGCGTTCCTGAGCATTGCTGGTGTGTTTGGGTCAATATAATGTAATAGGCTCGCAACATGAGCATATGGTAAACATAAGGTGTGGTAAATGGTTGAGTAATGGGTCGTGAGAAGCATTTTGATATTGTGAGGCAATTGAGTGGTGATGTATAAACGAGCTATACCAGGGTTGTGTGTTCCGTGCAGGGCTTTTTTTGTTGTTGGGTTGGCTTTAGGTATATTGGGTTTGTGTTGGGTCTTAGATTGGATAGGACATAAATTTGGTGTTTGTGCTTGTTGTTGTGGTTGGTGTTGATGAATTTTGATGCATTTGGGTCATCATGGTCGGGATAACGACTGCCTGTTGTTTGAAAATTTGGGTTGTCACTTTACGGGTTGAGTTTCGAGGGCGAAGTTGAGGAAAATGAGAAGACATGCTGTGAAGCGGAAATGATTCGCGTGACACAGGACATAAATATTAAATTCGAATTACCAACCAAAAGAAACACTACATGAAACATTCAGAAATCTTAATTCCTCTATCTAAATCATTAAAATAAATAAATAAATAAATAAAGTTACATGAAGCAATATTTGAATTCGAGTTTGAAATGTCCATGACCCAACATGAGTTTCGCAATTCAGTAAGAATTTCATAAATAATAAAATTAAAACTATATCAAATTTGAAATCAGAATATCCATGAACCACGATGGATTTTCGTATCCCAATACAAACTTATACAAACAGTAAAATCGAATTGAAAATCGAGTGTTCATGTATCACCATGACTTTTCGAATTTTCAGTTAAACCAAAATAATAATTGAATATTTGAATAAAGAAAACAAATTGAAACTCGACTATTCATGTATCACCATGTCTTTTCAAATTTATAATTAAAACCATAATAATAAATGAATACATAACTAAAAGAAACGAATTGAAAACTTGACTATTCATGTATCGCCATGACTTTTTGAATTTTCAATTAAAACCATAATAACAAATGAATATATAAATAAAGAAAACGAATTGAAACTTGATTATTCATGTATCACCATGATTTTTCGAATTTTCAATTAAAACCATAATAATAAATGAATATATAACTAAAGAAAACGAAATGAAACTTGACTATTCATGTACCACCATGATTTTTCGAATTTTCAATTAAAACCATAATAATAAATGAATACATAACTAAAGGAAACGAATTGAAAACTCAACTATTCATGTATCACCATGACTTTTTGAATTTTCAATTAAAACCATAATAATAAATGAATATATAAATAAAGAAAACGAATTGAAACTTAACTATTCATGTATCACCAAAATTTTTCGAATTTTCAATTAAAACCATATTAATAAATGAATATATAACTAAAGAAAATGAATTAAAAACTAGACTATTCATGTATCACTATGACTTTTCGAATTTTCAATTTAAACCATATTATAAACAATTGAATCTTTGGAATCATACATTGCATATACCACCATGACTTGTATGAAAATTTTTAAGAGTAAGATGAAACCATTTTCTAATCACAAAGAAAAATAATCACATTTGATAACTTAAAGTAGTAGTTCGTATGACGTTTGTTATAGTATGTTTTGGCCTAATAAGTTTCAGCACCCTTTCCAAACCTTCCAGGAAAGCATTTAGGTCTCGCGGTTGATTGTGATTTATACTTGTTGTTTATCCTTAGGTTTAATACTTTGGTGTTAAGGGTTCGAAAAACAAATTTGTCCTTCTACCAGATACTACATACCCGTCACGTAAAACCATCTTTAACGACAACAAAAAAATCGAAATATCAAAACACAAATTATTACACTAAACATCAAAAATTCGTTGAAAAATATAAAAGATTAAAAAATTGCTTAGGCATGTACATGCGACGTTGATGTGCTTGAAGTAGTCAAATAATTATTAACTAAAATTATACTAATCTAAACACTAAGTAATACTCTAGACCCTTAAACTTAACTTAAACTACTAACCGGTAAGTGAACCGGTCGACTCTAGTACAGCTAAGTAAGTCCGGATATCGAACCCACGAGACTCTTTAAATTACGAAACTAGCAAATTAGACTCAACTACAAGATACGACTATTTATTAATAATATTTGAGGGGGATTTTAAAACTAACTAATTAAAACTCTAATAATAATTAACTAATGATTACTTTAATTTAACTATTAATAAACTAATTAATATAATAATAAAACAAACCCTAATTATTATAATAATAATAAAACATAATCATTATTTATTTATTAATTAATTAAACTTAAACCCTAATTCGTTTTAACTAATAAACAATTTAGAAAACATGGATTAATTCAGATGATTAAAATAACTACCCAGGCCGGAATCCCCAAAGTTACGGTTATTAATTTAAATAGAAAAACACAAGTTATGGAACCGGGATCATAAGATAGACCATTGACAGAAAACCCGAACAGGACCCTTGAACTTCAAGAAGACGCCTCTGGATTTCTAACAAGTTTTAAGACTCACCAGTTTTATATTAAACTTCCTTACGGTTATTTAATTGCTTATGTCTAAGTATCTTTTATGACGAAAACCTACCTTACAGCGCGGAATTCAAAAGATAGCAAAGCAAACCCAATTAATTTAATAGACTAAGCTGACAATCAAATCTAGACAGACTCCTTATGAAGAACTAAATCTAGCAATCCCGACAAGCAAAGATCTATTAATAGCCTATCACTTTACAGCTTTTTAGACTAGCAGCTCAATTTTATTTGTTTAATTGATTTTATTGTTTCTATGATTTTAATCGATATTAATCACAAACTAGTCAAGAACACAAAGTAAATGACCTAACAAAACCCTATCCTATGAAAAAATCAACAAGGGCAATGTGAAACAATAAATTCAAGTAAACAAAACCAAGTAATTGTTGGAATTACGTATGCCCGAGACACATACTTAAACTAATGTGGCTAACTGTGTTTGATCCAAGTCGGGTCATACCCAATAACAAGCTAGACAACACCAAATGTATTCTTTTAACGATTTGATCATTTAAATGAATACCGAACACTACGTGTTTAGAAAATTGGTTTTCTAAACAAACACACTTGAGGATTCAAATAAATTATTTGGATAATTTGTTTATATAAACTAATTATTTAATTGGTTAAATAATTAAATAGATGTATGCACATTTTATGAAAATGAGTTTTATAAAATGAATGGAGAAGTTTTAAATGTTAAAACACAAAACAAAAAAAAAAAAAAAAAAAAAAAAAAAAAAAACAAAACAAAACCGGCCACCCATGTGGGGGTGGTGGTTTTACCCAATCAAACTCTTGGCTTTTGTCATAACTTCTCCTTTTGATCCTCCATTCAATTTACATGCATTAGTGATCTTATTTTGAATTTTCAAGTGCAAGAAACTCTCTCTCCCACTCTCTAAAACTCACGGCCACTTTGGGCAAGTTTTGAGAGTTTTTTGTGAGCTTCATAAAGTGTTAAAAATCCTAGCAAGAATATTGGTGTTGTTGCTAAAAGCTTGGGGTATCACACTCTTGAGGTCTTCTTCTTTGGAGGCTTGTTATTCATCCACCATCACCTTCAACAACCCACTTGTTCTTCTAAAGGTAGAAGAAGGTACAATTTACATATTGTGAGCATCTTGTTCTTGTAATTTTGATCTTTGGCTTTGGGTTTTAGATTTAACATAATGGTATGTTCATTAACAAGTTTTAAAATCTAAGCTTCCGTTGTGTTTTCTAGTTAAATATGATTAACTTGAACTTTGATAAACTTGTATAAAACCCTACAGTAATCATACGCATCAATTAAATCAAACTCAACAGTTTACTTAGAACATAAAATCCATAACGAAACAAAATCCAAACAAATATCAAACCGAACAATGGTTCATCACGACCTAGGTAGTCTATGAAATTTAGCCTAGCATCATAAAGTCTAAATCAAACAAAACGAATAATAATGAAAACATGGTGAAAATATATGAAACGGGGAATTGAAGATGATAAAACCCGTAAACTCGAACGTGAACGTGTAGCTCTTCACCGGATGTTTTCTCGCCTTTAAAATCACCAACAAACTCGTAAAATAGCTCCAAGAACTCTCCAAAATCGGCTGTTGGCTTTCAGGTTATGTCAGGTTTAAGTTAAAGGTGTTTATATAGCGAAAACAAGGCCCGACATTAAGCAAAAACGAAATTAATTAAGCCCAGTGTTGCCTAGGCGCCGCGCGGAGGGCATTTGGCCTTCCCCCTTCGCGCGGCGCGGCGTGCTTCTCCATGAGGGCCGGTCAGACCGGCCCGGTCTGACCGGCCCGGTCTGACTGGTCCTCTGTTCTGGTTCTTCCTGACGCGTTCCGGATCTCTGTTTCGGCTCGTTTTTTTGCCCTTTTTAATCACGATCAAATCCCGGAACCTACGAAACATAGAAACGTTAGTAGTATACAAATCTCGACTAAAAAAGAACAAAAACTATTAAAATATTAATTAAAATGAACAAGGGAAACATATATATTTAGCATTATCTCAAATATCCCCACACTTATTCTTTTTTCGTCCCTGAAAAAGTTTGATGCAGTTGGATCAGAATCGGAAAATTAAAGTCTAACAAACATATAGGTTAATTTTTAAAGCTCAGAAGAAAGCAAAAACCGCGATCACCGATATTGTTGCCCACTTAAACCCATGCCTTAATCTTTATCGGGACAAATATGATCCGACAATTTTTTACTCGGTGGTTTACACAATTTAGAGCCGCTTATTTTCAGTTTTTACCGGACCAGACCACCCCAACTTGACTTAAACCTCAAAATTAGCAGATTTAAAACTTTTGTTGCTCTATTTTTTCATGAACAGTTAAGACGATCAAGGGTATTGTTTATCCACCTAAGCTTAAGCATCAAAGTCTACCAAGCAGCCATTAGATATGATTAAGGTTCAATTAATTTATAGCTAGTGTTCCCCACAACATGACATACCCCCGTTATCAAGCAACACCCCGAACCCTTCACCATAGGTGAGTATGCAAAAATTCATCTGTAGGGCTTACATGTAGCGTGTCCCTTGTAGTCCGTTTCTTAATGGTAATGAGACGCGAGCAAGGGGACCCCACATGGCTAACATCGTGGATTATCAAGTCTGTAGTGAATTTGTACTTTTGTACTCTTGTGATCATTTTTATAGACTTATAAGGGTTTGCACTTTTTGGCTTAATTTTAAATATTCACAACCCCACTTAGGAATTGTGAATACCCAGATGAATAAATTGCATACAGACCCATGGTCTCCGGACCCGAAGCATCCCATCAATACAAGATTTAAGGTTATAAAACCATACGCCAATGTGGTGTAAAACACTAAACTAGCAGTTTAAGTTTATATCACAGGCTACACGGCATACTCTAACGTTAAACCTACCCAAGCATCATATGATAACGTATTCAGATTTTTAAAATTTACGATATTTCCACTTTTTCATACAAATAATTGAGGCTTGAGTATGGCCCGACCTTTCATTACTTATTTTCCACAGACAAAACGCTTTACCCACAAAAGATTTCTGTTTTAACCATTTTATCAAATTTGCCCTTTCATTTTCAAGGCTAAGCCTACCGTCACATCCCAAGTTAAGTGCACTTTCTTTTATTTATCTCATATTATTAGTAGTTTGAAAAACCAATTTCCGATAAAATCATCATCTCCCACTTTAACGCAACAAAAACTAGACTCAAGGGACATTTTTAAAACATTTTTTTAATCATTTTTTTTATTTTTTTTATTTTTATTTTTATTTTTATTTTTATTTTTATTTTTATTATTTATTTTTTTAAAACAAATACGAAAACGAAAACAAAACTAAAATTAGTTAAAACAATTGTGTTCCATCCCCACACTTAAATTTTGCATTGTCCTCAATGCGGGCACGGGAAACACGACTCGAAAATTTAAAACAAAACTAAAAATATAAAAATAAAAACAAAAACCTAAAAAAATAAAAACAAAGTCATAAAAATAAAAACATAAAAACAAAGTACAATGGAAAAGACTTAGCTGGTAATATGCGAGACTGTCAATGTGCCAGTCTATTTCCATGGGTGCTCTCCTCACCGACCGCTCAACATGAATTGGTAACTCATTCCCTCTTTCTGAACGGACACGGCCTCTCCTCTCGACAAACCTAAGTAACATCAAACATAAAATCTAAAAATAAAGGTTACTTATAAAGTTCAAGCATCCACCAACTTCCAACCCAACAACCCAACCAAAAAGTCTAAAATAAAAATCCGTACAGACCAAATAAAAACAAAAACATGATAAAAGAAATAAAATAAAAACATCACAAAACATAAACTCCCATGTCAGCTCGTCAACTCAAGCTCATTCCTCGTCTTCTTCCTCCTCCGACTCCTGCTCAAGAATACGGTATGGCTCAGCATTATCAATTTCTGGATAACCTGTCCTATAAAAAGGTACTCCATGATTAAAACCCGAACTACCCGGGGCGCTCGACCCGCATCGGCGGGCTGTCGAAAAGAAACGGGCAACTCAATCCTCAATGCACTCATCATATGCCTCATGTGCTCATCCTGCCTCCACTAGTTCTCCTCTATCATCTGTCTCAACTCGTATCGACTCTCGGTTACATAACCCCTGATCTGATCAAAACCGGACTCCATCCGGTCATATAATGAATCCAAAGTAATATCCTCGGGGTGAGGCTCTATGACCGGGACTGAACACCCGGTCTCTCTGACCTGTGAAGCGGCCTCTGGTGAAGGGACGGTAAGCCAGCTCGCATAGCCGCAGCAACCGCGGTCCTCGGTGGTAGGTGAATCTGTGGGCCGGTCTTGACATCCTCCCACTCTAACGGATTGGACCCCTTCAAAATTCCAACATTCCTCAAATCCTTAACCTCAAAAAACTCTCTAACGGGTCCCTCTGTCAAAATATCCTGTTTAAACCTATCAAACACACCCAAATATTTAGCAATCCATGTAATGTACGGGCCCATATCCAACCTTGACCTATTTTTTGTTCCCCCACGTCTCTTCCGATGAAACGACCACGCCAAAAGACTCGCGCAGTTTATCTGAACCTTCTCAACCATCGCCATCAAACAGAATATGTCCAACCAATTTACTTTATTGTCGCCCGAACCGCGACCAATCAAAGTATTAACCAAAACCCGGTAGATAAACCGAAGCACGGGATCTCGAATATCCGACGCCGCATTCGCTCCCGAAAACGAACAAATAGAAATTTTGTTCCAAAAAGTGGCCAACTCGTCCGAACCGATACTCTCATCATGCTTATTCAAAAACGCACCCCGTAGACCCGTCACAAACCCCGGTTCTCTCACCTCCGCATCCGTATAAAAACCACTTGCTATCGCGAACTGTGCGATAGTCATATTGTGCAATTGTCCTCCTAAAGAAAACGATACCGCATTCGATTAAGCAAAATTACCATCTTTATGTTGAAATGTGCTCAAGAACTCAAGTGTCAGCTCGTGGTACTGTGGTTCGTTTAAATCTAACATCGCCCTAAACTTTGGGCCCAATAACTCTTCGATGCGCTCTTTTTGACCAGTCGAACCCACTAATTCCCAATTTATCGTTTTGAATGTGAGGACATCCGAGTTAACTAACTTACATAATTGATCGTACTCGGGCGAATTAAAATCAAACTTAAGCAAGGAGCTTTTCTTAAGGTTGGAAACTTTTCTAAACACAATCTGTCCGGGTTGGTACCCGATCACCTGAGCCCTCGGGTCCATGAAAATAACTGGTTCTGGCTCGCCACGTGGTCGCGCGGTCGGACCTCGTTTCCTCTTTCCCGCCTCTTTAGACATCTAAACACATTGAAACAAGCAAACAAACATGGGAGTAAGTAAATAAAAACTAAAAAGAATAAAACAAAATATTTTTTAATTTTCTGATTATTATTATTTTTTTTTCAAAACTGAAAATAAAATAAACTTTGGAAGTTCGGGTTGCAAAATATTTTAAAACGACTCATTTAGATGAAAAAAACAAGTAAGTGCGAGTGGTTTAATTTTACTAAAAAGCTAACGGAAAACCAATATTTTTAGGACTTTTACTAGTTTATAAATCCGAAAACGATCACATCGACTCAACAAACAGCACCTCCTCCCGGCACTTTAATTGTCCCAATTAAAACCAAGTGCCAAAAACCCGAAAAATTGAGTCGAAAACGAGCGAAAAACCACACTTTTAGTAAAATATATATTGCTTAAAACTTGTTTTCCAGCTCGTTTTTAACTACTAAAACACTAAAATTCAACATTTCAAACAAAAAATCTAACACTAAATAACTCGTTTAAACCCAAACCGACAACCCGACCGCAACCGAAAATAAAGTGTCAACAAAGTCCAACCCAACAACCGCACTCAAAAATCTCAATGAAACTGCCAGCCCTTCAACCCGCACCCAATAATCTACTTTAAACATCTTACTTGAACAAAACCTAACCACAAAGTTTGTAAAATCTAAGCTAAAACTAACACTAATAAAGTACAAAGATTACAAAAATTACAAGAAACCATACCTTGGATAGTGAAAACCCGGATGAACTTGCAAATAATTAAGAACTAAAGTGTGTGCAAGTGAGAGATTTAGTGAGTTTTAGGTGAAATTAATGGTAGGTTATAGTGTTAGGGTGATAGGATAATGATTTTAAGCTTTAATTTGAAGATGTAATGGTGAAAATTGGTTGGGTTATGGTGGACATGAAGGTATTTTCGGCTAGGGTTCTAAGGTGAAAGATATGAGGTTGAAAAAGATGAAGAAATTTGTAGGTTCCCAGCCGGATCTACACGAGATATCTCGTTCTACGTAGGTGCGGAATCCCTACGTAAGACGTTACGAGCGTAGAAGACGATACGAGTTAACACGATCGAACACACGTTACAATAAACAAATACTCGTTATATTGCAACCTTAAACACGTGATATCAATCACTGATTACATGACTCGTAAACACGTAAACTAATAAACTGACTGAAAAAATCAAAACATAAGCCGTAACTTATGTTTATATAATCACGACAACTTCGCCTGGCATGTTCAGGCGAAGTTGTCCCTAACTTCGCTTAGTTCACAAGTTCGCCTGTATCAGCGAACTTGTGAGCTAACTTCGCTTACATACAAAAACACAAATCTAACAAACTCGATTACAGACACTTGACACTGAACTACTGACATCATGCACCAACAGACTCCCCTTGGCAGTAGCTTCATCTCTTTATCTTCAAGCACGTGTCTTGTAATCTTCAACAATCTTCTATCTTCATCTTTTAGCATTCACTCCTTCTCGTACACATACCGAAACAACTCTTTGATATTTCCTCGCTTCGTCTTTCCAAGCAGGAATATAAAAGATTTTCTTCTCATTCAGCACCTGCAGATCAGCTCGAGACAGGTTCACTAGATGCATCGGATCATAGACTCTCAGCAGCTCTTGTTCATCTTCGTCTTCCATCACTGCTTCAGCTGTCTCACAATCTACATACCACCACTTCAACTCTTTGAGCACATCCTTGGGCATTTGTTTCATCGGCACTTCTTTCAAGCACCGGATCGGTTTATACTTCATAATCATCCAAGGCTTGCCATCTGCTCTCAATCCTCTATCTTTGTCTTCGATAAGTTTTCCCTTCTGTGGTTTCAGTAGCTCGAACTTCTTTTCCTTTATACTCTCCTTCCAAACTATCTTCCCGATGACTCTAGCCATATTATCATCACTTCGATTTATCAATCCTAATCTGGCTAAGTCTTTCACTTCACATTCTGGCAATGTGTTCAACGATAATCACGAAGAGCCTCAACTGCTCATCGTATATCCAGCAAATAATCCCCTTTCTCGCTTCAGCATAGCCTCTAATGTTGTAACTCTTCTTGAACATTGTAGGGACCGCTGGTTTCTTCGTTTTGACGAACCACTGAGCATAGCCTTCTTTCTATCTAGGCTGCTCTTCCCATTCCGTCTCATCACTTCCAATCTCTTTACTCATATCAGCCTTATCCACTTCCGGAATTTCATGCTCAATATTCTCTTCTACTATCTCTCCCTCTTCAATCTCATTATCAATCACAATCTCTTCACCAATCTTCTCTATCTCATCATCAGTTAATACATCATCATCACCTATGAACTCATCATCCATCTCCTCAACTTCCACGACCACCACATCATCACCACCAGCTGCACTTGTCGACTCCCCCTGAGTTGTGGAAGTCCCAAGAGCTTGTACAGTTCTTGGCAACTCACCACCTGCACCTTTCGATGCATTGGGATCATCGTCTCGATCATTTCTCTTCTTGGTCCTCAACTCATCGCCTTTACAGCTCGTCTCCCCCTGAGATGCCAAGAACTCCTTCAAAGCATCTATGATTTTGCCATGTTCTACCAGCAGGGACGACTGCATCTGATTCTCTGCAACTAGGCGTTGAATAGCCTGGGTCTGGATAAGATTAATCCTTGACTGTTCTGCCATGACTCGTTCAAGTGCTGCTATTCGTTCTGAGTCTGATAAGGTTGCATCGAAATCAAACCTCATGTGTGATATATCTTGAGTGTAGTAAGGAGGAATTTCCGATGTAACCAGGACCTCAGAAGTAGACGTAACCGCAGGTGGCATCGTCACCGATAACCCTGCAGTGGCCACAACCGTCGACTCAATAAAATGTGCCACGACCTCCGTTGGAGTAAGAGTTTTAGGTGGCAGCGATACGATTACCGGAGCCGAAAGTTGGAAAGTAGTTGGTGGGAGGCCAAAAGATGAAGATACAAGATTGTTGAAGATTACAAGACACGTGCTTGAAGATAAAGAGATGAAGCTACTGCCAAGGGGGAGTCTGTTGGTGCATGATGTCAGTAGTTCAGTGTCAAGTGTCTGTAATCGAGTTTGTTAGATTTCTGTTTTTGTATGTAAGCGAAGTTAGCTCACAAGTTCGCTGATACAGGCGAACTTGTGAACTAAGCGAAGTTAGGGACAACTTCGCCTGAACATGCCAGGCGAAGTTGTCGTGATTATATAAACATAAGTTACGGCTTATGTTTTGATTTTTTCAGTCAGTTTATTAGTTTACGTGTTTACGAGTCCTGTAATCAGTGATTGATATCACGTGTTTAAGGTTGCAATATAACGAGTATTTGTTTATTGTAACGTGTGTTCGATCGTGTTAACTCGTATCGTCTTCTACGCTCGTAACGTCTTACGTAGGGATTCCGCACCTACGTAGAACGAGATATCTCGTGTAGATCCGGCTGGGAACCTACAGTTGGTATCAGAGCTTTTGCTCGATTGTGTGGTTCGGGATTATCACGCGGGTGTAGAAATTGTTCCGTTCGACTATTCGCGGGACGTGTTTATCGAGTTTTTGTGTTATACTCACCTCCTACCATCATAAACAACCCATTACACCTTCACAAACCTTGTAAAATCCAGAAATCAAACCTGCAAAAACTTCGTGTTCATCAGGCGAAGTTGCCGTCACTGTTCGTAGGGTTTCGGCGAAGATATAAGGTTAAGCAAAGTTATCAACAACTTCGCCTACCTTCTCAAGTTCGCTTATCTCAAGCGAAGTTACCCACAACTTCGCCTACCTCACAAGTTCGCTTACCTTAAGAGAAGTTATCTACAACTTCGCCGAATCAGGCGAATTTAAAAAGGAAGCGAAGTTCATAATCAGCGAAGTTCAGACTTAAGCGAAGTTATCCACAACTTCGCCTACAGTACTGTTAAAATTAAAATTTTTATTTTTTCGGGTTTCTTTGTGTTTCGTGAAAGATGACTTCAATAAATATTACGGAACTGGTGAAGATGGAAGTGGAAGCGGGTTCAGCTACAAAGGCACCGAAGATGCTTAAGAAAACCGATTATGTTGCGTGGAAGGATAGGTTTGAACAATATGTCAAGTACCAAGATGCTAAAATGTGGGTGTGCATTCAAGATGGGTACATTCCACCAACTGCTGAGTATGAGGGTCGTGATCAGATCAAGAAATACAAAGAGATGGAAGAAGAAAAGAAAATGTATGAGGCTGAGATCAAAGCTCATGCAGCGATTACTACGGCTCTTCCACAAGAGATTCTTCACACCTTCAGAAAGTATAAAACTGCTAGAGAGCTTTGGGAAGCACTTGAAAACCGTTTTGAGGGTAATGTGGGAATTCGTGCTTCAAAGATTAAACTACTTAAAACCCAATTCTCGGTATTCAAGTACTTGAAGAATGAATCACTTGATGATATCATTACTAGATATTATCATCTGATGACCGAACTCAACAACTACTCCATTACTTACAAAGAAGATGAAATTGTTGAAAAGCTTCTTGATGCTCTCCCACCGAAATGGGAGATGTACACTGTGTTGATGAGAGAAAACAAAGACACGGCCGACCCGAGGTGAGCTCTACCTCGGGCCGTCCCACACGACTCTCCTCTCGGTTTCTCTCTAGACAAATAAACTGATCACACAACTCTAACTTTCTGGTTTACCAAACCTAAACAAGACACACATATATAAACTTCACGGGCTTGGGCCTGTAGGCGAAGTTGTTATAACTTCGCCTAAGGAGAAGTTGTTATAACTTCGCCTATGGCAGAAGTTGTTACAACTTCGCCTATGGCGAAGTTGTTATAACTTCGCCTATGGCAAAGTTGTTCTAACTTCGTACTTCGTTTCGGCTGAACAGAATTGCATAGCGACGGTCACAAAACATGCACCAACAGACTCCCCTTTGACCGTTGCTCTCAATTCTAACAAACACAAAAGAACATCTGTTACAAAACATGCACTAACAAAATTTGGTACAATATGGTTTAAAATAAAAAAATCGGAATGTGTGTGTGGGTGGCGCCGCACCGCGCGGAGGCTTGGCTCCCTTCTGGTCGCGCGGCGCTAAGGCGTTGCTGGGAAAAAAATTTTGTTTGTTGTTGTCTTCGCGGCCCGCTAAGGTGAAATAAGATCCCCGTCGCGCGCGCGACGGGGTGTTTTTACAGAAAGTTTTTAAGTTTGGGACCGCGTTTTGCCTTAGAAAAAAATTTTAGATGATTACCCACTCATTCTTATGCCTATTGTATGTTAATTTTACGTGCAAAACATACCTGGCATCTTTCGAAATCTCTTAAAACCTCTCGTTTAGTTTGGTGATGATCTCTTGCAATGACTCGACGACGCAATTAAACTACAAAAGCTAAAGTTAGTGATCCGACGAAACGAAAATAAAGTAACAGAATTATACAAACTCTACACTTGAGTTTTCACTCAAGAACCCTTCGTGATGATTCAGTTTGATGGATCGAGAGGAGTTTCCTCCACCTAGGTTGACTCCTTCGGCCCTCCAAGATAATGCTTTAGACGATGACCGTTCACTTTCCACGAAGTTCCGTTGTCCGAATTCTCTAACTCCACCGCTCCATACGGGAATACTTCCTTCACCAAATAAGGTCCCGTCCACTTGGATCTCAGCTTACCTGCAAATAACTTCAAACGAGAATTATATAACAAAACTTTATCACCTTTCTTGTTACTTCCCTTTAAACGATGATCGTGCAACACTTTCGTCTTTTCCTTAATATCCAACGATCGAGAATACGCCGCATCACGAAGCTCCTCTAACTCATGAATTTGAAAGTACCTCTTCCTTGCGGCCTCAGTAAGATCAACATTTACCGTCTTCAATGCCCAAAACGCTCGATGCTCCAACTCAATGGGAAGATGACATGTTTTACCGTAAACTAACATAAACGGTGTAGTACCCAACGGTGTCTTGTGCGTGGTTCTGAATGCCCATAGCGCGTCATCCAATTTCTCCGACCAATCTTTCCGACTTATCCTAACCGTCTTCTCCAAAATTCTCTTCACCCCTCTATTAGCATTTTCAACTTGACCATTCGTTTGAGGATGGTAAGCGGTAGAGGTGCGATGAGTAACTCCATAACAAGCTAATGCTTTCTCCATGACGGAATTGCAAAGATGAGTACCACGGTCACTAATAATCGCTCGTGGAGTTCCGAACCGAGTAAATAACTTCTTTAAAAACTTCACAACAACTCGAGCATCATTTGTGGCTAACGCTTGAGCTTCAACCCACTTAGAAACGTAATATATCGCCACTAAAATATACTTGTAACCACCGGAAACGGGAAACGGTCCCATAAAATCGATGCCCCAAACATCAAAAATTTCAAGAATTTTTATGGGGTTTTGAGGCATCTCGTTTTTTGATGAAATATTTCCGGTGCGTTGACAAGCGTCACAAGTCTTAACAAATTCCACCGCATCTTTGACAACCGATGGCTAATAAAAACCACTATCAAATACCTTTTGAGCCGTGGCTTGCGTTCCATGATAACCTCCCGTTAAACCTTCATGGACATGCTTTAAAATATTTAACCCTTCTTCTTTCGACACACATCTTCTAAGAATCCGGTCACCACCAATCTTGAAAAGAAAATGATCATCCCAAACATACCGATTAACATCACGGAAAAACTTCTTCTTTTGTTGAGTAGTCATCCCTTTCAACACAAGGCCCGTAGATAAAAAAAATAGCAATATCGGTGAACCATGGAAAACCTAGCTTTTAGGCCGTAACAAAATCAATCGATTCGTGCGGGAATCTATCACCAATTTCTTCTTCGTGAATCTCTTCTCTCTTTGGATCTTCTAAACAAGAAAGATGATCCACCGCAACATTCTCCGCCCCCTTCTTGTCTTTAATCTCTATATCAAACTCGGAAAGTAAGAGAATCCACCGTATGAGACGGGGCTTCGCGTCTTTCTTGTGAAAGAGAAAACGCAACGCCGCATGATCGGTAAAAACGGTGGTCTTTGAAAGTACAAGGTAACCGGAACTTGTCAAATGCAAACACAACGGCTAAAAGTTCCTTTTCGGTGGTGGTGTAGTTTTCTTGGGCATCATTCAACGTCTTGCTCGCATAATAAATTGGATGAAAATGTTTCTCACACCTTATAAATTGCATCAAACATGAGCTCAAACGGTAAATTCCAATACGGTGACACGAGAATAGGAGCACTTACAAGTTGATCTTTCAGAAACTTGAACGCCTTCAAACAATCTTCATCAAACACAAACGGGACATCTTTCTCTAATAACCGGGTCATCGGGTGGGTAATCTTTGAAAAGTCTTTAATAAACCGCCGGTAGAAACCCGCATGACCAAGAAAACTTCTTATAGCTTTGACACTTGTCGGTGGAGGAAGCCTACTAATCGTGTCAATCTTCGCCCGATCCACATCTATACCATCTCTTGAAATTTTATGACCCGAAACTATCCCTTCCGTCACCATAAAGTGACACTTTTCTCAATACACCTCTTCAACATTTTCTCAAGATTAACTAAACAATGATCGAAAGAATTACCGTACACCGAAAAATCATCCATAAAAACCTCCATGGACGTCTCTATCATGTCTTGAAAAATTGCCACCATACAACGCTGAAAGGTAGCCGGAGCATTACACAACCCAAACATCATGCGACAATACGCATATGTACCATACGGACACGTAAAAGTCGTCTTCTCTTGGTCATCCAGTGCGATAGGAATCTGAAAATAACCTGAAAAACCGTCAAGAAAACAATAAAACTGTTGACCCGCGAGACGCTCCAACATTTGATCAATAAACGGCAACGAGAAGTGGTCTTTGCGAGTGGCATCATTTAACCTCCGGTAATCAATACAAACCCTCCAACCGGTAACCGTACGCGAAGGGATAAGTTCATTTTTCTCATTCATGACAACCGTCATCCCCCCTTTCTTTGAACAACTTGAGTCGGACTTACCCATGGAGAGTCCGAAATCGGATAAATCACCCCGGCATCCAACAACTTAAGAACCTCTTACTTGACAACTTCTTGCATATTTGGATTCAAACGCCTTTGGGTTTGAACCACCGGTTTATACTCATCTTCCATCAAAATCCGGTGGGTACAATAAGCGGGGCTAATACCTTGAATATCTGAAAGTCTCCATGCAATCGCCCCTTTATTCATCTTCAACATTTCTATCAACTTTGACTTTTCTTCCTCACTCAACTTAGACTAAACAATAACGGGCAAATCTGAGCCCTCTTCAAGATACGCATACTCTAAATGTGCCGGAAGAACCTTTAATTCCAACGGAGCGGGTTTTTCAACCTCTTTTTCACAAATAATCTCACTAACCTCCATAATCTTCGTCGAACAAGAATCATCATCTTCCACGTCTTGGCCATTCTTCTCCATAATTTCCGTCAACTCGTCATCCAAATCCATCCCAACCAAATCGGTTCCACAAATGTAATCAAGACACTTATCAAAACCCGGAATAAAAGAATTTAGAAAATATACCGAATGGCATGGACCACTAACATCGTCACTATCATCCCGGTGCTTCATCGCCTTTGCAATATCATAGGTAACATTCTAGTCACCAACCCGAAGAGTAATTCGCCCCTCATACACATCAATAAGAGCCTTAGCCGTTATAAAAAACGGCCGACCGAGAATAATGGGGACCTTCTCGTCGGCTTCCATGTCAAGCACCACAAAGTCAACCGGAAATACAAACTTGTCGACTTTCACTAGTAAATTCTCAATAATACCTCGCGGATCCTAAGCCGAACGATCCGCCAACGACAACGACATACGAGTTGGTGTAAGCTCACCCAATTCCAACTTCTCAAACAACGAATATGGCATAAGATTAATACTCGCTCCCAAATCGGCCAACGCATGACTCATCATATCACTTTCGAACGTACATAGGGTTGTAAAAACACCCGGATCCGATAACTTTTCCGGGACCCGGTTCAACACAACCGCCGAACAATCCCCACTAAGTGGAATAGACGAAACCTCTCCCAAACGATCTTTTCTCTTGAGTAAATCTTTCAAAAATTTCGCATACTTTGGCATGTGTTGGAGAGCTTCAACAAATGGAAGATTAATCTTTATTGTCAGAACATATCTAGAAAGTGCCCGTATTCCCTCGTGTACTTTTGATTCTTGAGACGAGCGGGATAAGGAACATGGGCAATATTAATTTCGGGTGGTGGCCGGAATACGACCGGCTCTTTCTCAACTTGCGGCTCAATAATTGGTGTTTTAACTTGTGACTTACCTGGGGCCTCCATCTCAATTTCTTCATCAACCACTTCCTCTTCTTCAACTCCAACCCTTTCTTTTTCAACCTCGGGACCCAAAACCCTTCTGCTACGAGTAGTAATCGCTTTCAGTTGGGCGGCCGGATTCGTCTGAGTAGAACCCAGAAACTGTCCTTGAGGCCTTTCTTCGAGACGACGAGCAATATCACCAATGGTTCTTTGAATATCGAGAATAGAAGATTGTTGATTCTTGATGAGCATATCGTGTTCGGTCAACTTTTTCTGTGTGACTTGATCTCTCTCCAAGATTTGCTTCATCATCTCCTCTAGACGTCCCATGCTTCCATTAGGATCCTGCACATTATTTTGAACATTAGTACCATTGGTATTATTATAATTATTGTACTGACCATGTCCTTGATTGTAAGAATTATGATAGCCGGGTGGTGCGCCTGACGGACGCCAGTTGGAGTTATTCTGATTTGGGTTCTTGTAGGTGTTCCAATTGTTATTGTTGTTGAAGTTGTTGTTAGGAAACCTATTCTGCCCACCAACATAATCGACTTACTGATTCATCACCGGGCACTCCAAAGTGTTGTGTCCACCTCTACAAAACTCACACTTGTCCACCTTTGTCTTAAGTTCCTTCACCTCTCGGGTCAATGATTCCAAAGCAGAAGCCACGGTAATATCCAGATTAACCTGGTGTACACCTCGAAAATATGAGGATGTACTGTTAACGGGAGTGGAATTCCCGCGTCGTGGCCCTTTGGCGAGGTCCGATTGAGCGAAGCTTTCAAACATCTCGTTGCATTCGGCGACATTTTTCCTAGCCAGTAGACTTCCTCCCGCGGCTGTGTCGAACCGAACCTGGGTTTCGTAGTTCAACCCATTATAGAATTTCTCCACGAGAGCCCATGGTGTGATACCATTCTGTGAGCATCGAGACAACAAGCTCTGAAAACGCTCCCAAGCATGACAATATTACTCATCCGGCTCCATGTGAAACGAGTGAATCTGATTGCGAAGAACAGCCGCTTTAGCCGGTGGGAAGTACCTCTTGATAAATGCGGAACGTAGTGCTTCCCAAGTGGTGAACGTGCCAAGTGGCTGCGTGTCAAGCCAAATAGCTGCTTTACCTGTAAGTGAAAAAGGAAAAAGATGTAAGAAAATTGCATCTTCAGTAGCACCTTGCAATTTAAAAGTTTTCAAAACGCGGTAAAGTCGGTTAATATGAGCCGGTGCATCCTCATCATCGTTCCCATGAAACTGATTAGTTTGAATGATGTTGTTCATGAAGTATGATGGAATCTGCCACGAGTTGGGGTTGTCGATCGCAGGGACAACGATGCATGACTGGTTTCCGGTTAAACCATCGAAGGCTTGAGCAGCAATTGTCCTATCGTCAGCCATTTGAACGTTTGGTTGAATTCTCGGACTTTCTGGTGGTGAACTGTGCGGTGACGATTTTGGTGTAGAAGTAGCTTTTGACGGTTGTTTCTCTGCTGACGAGCTGGTCTCGGTCTTGAACGGAGCAAATCCAGATTTACCAGCCGTGGTCCTTGCGAACGAAAATGTGGCATAAACCAGAAATCGCAATAGACCAAGTAAGTAGACTAAAAATTAAAATTTAAAGCTAAAAACGAGAATAAACTAAAACTTAATTAGACTCCTACGACTCAAATGAAAATAAAACAAATAGCACATATGTAGCAAATAAGTCCAATTAACGCAAATAACGTGATTGCCAAGAGTCCCCGGCAACGGCGCAAAAAACTTGATGTGCTTGAAGTAGTCAAATAATTATTAACTAAAATATACTAATCTAGACACTAAGTAATACTTTAAACCCTTGAACTTAACTTAAACTACTAACCGGGAAGTGAACCGGTCGACTCTAGTACAACTAAGTAAGTCCGAATATCGAACCCACGAGACTCTTTAAATTACAAAACTAGCAAATTAGATTCAACTACAAGACACGAATATTTATTAATAATATTTGAGGGGGATTTTAAAACTAATTAATTAAAACTCTAATAATAATTAACTAATGATTACTTTAATTTAACTATTAATAAACAAATTACTATAATAATAAAACAAACCCTAATTATTATAATAATAATAATAAAACATAATCATTACTTATTAATTAATTAATAAAACTTAAACCCTAATTAGTTTTAACTAATAAACAATTTAGAAAACTTGGATTAATTCAGATGATTAAAATAACTACCCAGGTCGGAATCCCCAAAGTTACGGTTATTAATTTAAATGGAAAAACACAAGTTATGGAACCGAGATCATAAGATAGACCATTGGCAGAAAACCCGAACAGGACCCTTGAACTTCAAGACGACGCCTCTGGATTTCTAACAAGTTTTAAGACTCACCAGTTTTATATTAAACTTCCTTACGGTTATTTAATTGCTTATGTCTAAGTATCTTTTATGACGAAAACCTACCTTACAGCGCGGAATTCAAAAGATAGCAAAACAAACCCAATTAATTTAATGGACTAAGCTGACAATCAAATCTAGACGGACTCCTTATGAAGAACTAAATCTTGCAATCCCGACAAGCAAAGATCTATTAATAGCCTATCACTTTACAGCTTTTTAGACTAGCAGCTCAATTTTATTTGTTTAATTGATTTTATTGTTTCTATGATTTTAATCGATATTAATCACAAACTAGTCAAGAACACAAAGTAAATGACCTAACAAAACCCTATCCTATGAAACAATCAACAAGGGCAATGTGAAACAATAAATTCATGTAAACAAAACCAAGTAATCATACGCATCAATTAAATCAAACTCAACAGTTTACTTAGAACATAAAATCCATAACGAAACGAAATCCAAACAAATATCAAACCGAACAATGGTTCATCACGACCTAGGTAGTCTATGAAATTTAGCATAGCATCATAAAGTCTAAATCAAACAAAACGAATAATAATGAAAACATGGTGAAAATATAAGAAACGGGGAATTGAAGATGATAAAACCCGTAAACTCGATCGTGAACGTGTAGCTCTTCACCAGATGTTCTCTCGCCTTTAAAATCACCAACAAACTCGTAAAATAGCTCCAAGAACTCTCCAAAATCGGCTGGTGGCTTTCAGGTTATGTCAGGTTTAAGTTAAAGGTGTTTAAATAGCGAAAACAAGGCCCGACATTAAGCGAAAATGAAATTAATTAAGCCCAGTGTTGCCTAGGCGCCGCACGGAGGGCATTTGGCCTTCCCCCTTCGCGCGGCGCGGCGTGCTTCTCCATGGGGGCGGTCAGACCGGCCCGGTCTGACCGGTTCTCTGTTCTGGTTCTTCCTGACGCGTTCCGGATCTCCGTTTCGCTCGTTTTAGCTCGTTTTTTCGCCCTTTTTAATCACGATCAAATCCCGGAACCTACGAAACATAGAAACGTTAGTAGTGTACAAATCTCGATTAAAAACGAACAAAAACTATTAAAATATTAATTAAAATGAACAAGGGAAACATATATATTTTGCATTATATCAGACGTTATAAAATATTATAAATATACTTGAAGCATATGAACAATCTTAAAAGATGCAGACACATAACACATATAGTATACATGCAATTGGGACCCTGAAAAGAAACTATAACTATTCTAGGTCGTTACGTTTAACCACCTATCTTCTAGTCACAGTTCTGATACCAATCTGTAACACCCCGGATTTAAACGGAAAACGCCCGGGTGCAACGTACAGATCACTCATAAGCTCGTAACACTATTAATAGTGATAATATATTTATTTTATTTCATAATTTCGCAAGTACACAAATAGTTTGATAATGAGACAAAAAGAACATCACATCTAAATGAAGCAAATATTATTTATTGAAATAATCCTAAGGTATAGCTAATTTTCTTGTCTTGTCACTTCATCGTATCAACCTACAGCACGTTTAAAATAATATATGTTGTCAACAACACATGTTGGTGAGTTTTCATAAGTTTTTGCGTATATAAATATATATAAAATGTGTGATTCAACGATCGTCATGCAATAAACATTCAAACATAATGTAAATGAAATCAAATAGTGTCGTCCTCCCGTTCATTTAGCCGAAGCCGCAGAAGTCGGGGAAATGAGAACCACCTTACATAAACAACCGAAGTCGTAACGTTAGATGACGCAAGTACGTACCGTCGGACCCTCCCACTATGTGTATGCGTTTGCGTAACTTCCTCCATAAAACAGTAAACACATTGCAAGCAAGTTCACGTATAATCATAAACAATATGGAGGAATAATATTAACATGTACGATAAATGTGAATCGTTTTGTAAATAAGCGCATAACTAATGAATAAAACTTGTGACATGCTACACCCCCAAATGTATTAAAAGAGTTAAAAATGGGTTATGAAAAACCCACGTGTTAAGTAAGCGAGTCGAGAGCAAAAAATGCTTTAAGCAAGTGAACCGACAAAGTTCGTTTCAACGAACGACCCTAGATATATAAATATCTAGGCTTAAAAAGAATTTGCGAAAAGAAAGTAATTTGGCAATGACGTTCGGTTTATGACAAAGCAAATTATAAAGAAAAATATATATATATATTGGGTTTATTAAAAAAAGGCTTTTGGTTATTTGATTTGTTAAGTTAATTTATTTTAGTCTTAGAAAAACAAATGGGTTATAATGAATATTAATTAATTAGATAAGTCCGGTTTGTTCCAACCGAACAATTAATTAAGAAAACTAGTTTAACGAGTGGTTCATTTTTTGGTCGGACACGAACCCGGTTATTGATTCGGGTTTGTGAGCAACATAATTTGAAAAATATGAACTAGTATGTTAAAAAATGTTTGTTCTTGATTATTAGTTTGTAAAAATAAAAGTTGACTTTTAAACATAAAAGTCATAAGCCGAACATAAGCGAGCCGATCACGAAGAATGATATGTCTCCATGAATGTCGTTTGGGTTGTCATCATGGAAACAATCGTTATGCGTAATGACAAGAAATAAACATTACCCGGGGATTGTATCACAAAAGAAGAAGAAATAATACTTCTTGAGAAGTTGTCTTTTAAAAGTCAAACTTAAGACTTGAGAGAAATTGACAAGTTTGAGTGATTTTGAGTGTAAATTAGTTGTGCAAAAAACTTGTAGAGAATGAGCTTTATATAGGCTCAAAATCGTTAATAACAAGGTCAAAATGAGTTAATTTTATGGCTAGTCGAGAGGCTAGTCATAAGGCTTGAAATCATTAATTTTGACCAATTGAATATTTTTATAACTCATTAAATGTATTTGACTCAATTGATTAAAGAATGATAATATAATACTTAGAATTAAATTTGTACCATCATAAATAATAAAAACATTGTAAACATAAACAACATCATGAACATAAATACAAAAACATTTCACCATTTTATTAATAAATGAAGATCTGAAAGGTATCGAAAATTTAAAATGGTCAGGTTTTTGGGTTTCAAAAATGACGAATGTCAAATGATGTAGTCGACATGTTTGTCATCTTGATTGAGTTCTCCTTCAGGATGTATAGTTAAGGATGATGTTAGGGTTTTTGAGAGGAACCCAGTTTAGGAGAGATGAGGCACACAAAATTGTCATGTGTGTGTGATTAGGTTATGATGTTAATATTTATCTCTCTTTATATACACCCAAGGGAAAACCCTTTATTAGTTAATTAAAGATAATATAGCCTATCAACAATTACCAAACTAATATATATAATAAGGTATAATTAATATTTTAATATAATATAATATAAATGATAATGATGGTCATATTAATAAATATATAATATATATTTATTCTTACATATTAGACTACCGAATGCAAGTACAAAGACTATTTAAATTAAGAAATTCACAAAGTTAAATTTTCACCACATCTCCTATTCTATGATCATCATTTTGCTCCTTTGCTTGATCCACAAAAAAGGAAGCCGATTTGATGTCGTTCACCGGTTTGGACAATACAAAGGGGACGTTATTGAAAATGAAATCATTCATGGATAACCAAATCATCCATTACGTTGCTATTGAAATGGATTGAACCACGTGATACAACTCCTTGTTCCTAATGTTCTTACTTGGATAATCCAGTGTATCTTTCGTCGATTCAAAGTTGAAACGTCTAGGCAATTTAATGCAATCATATATAATACACCAAATCTCCTTAGTAACTTTATAGTTCACAAACAGTTGTTATTTAGCAAATCTCCTTAGTAACTGAGTTCTATTTAGCATTTCTAAAGCAGCAATACATGGAATTTGCATATTATCATTTAACAAAATTAAGTTTTAGCCCGATTAAAAACCGTATGTTTATTATCAAATCATGGATACTGATAGGAAGGTCAACAATTTCATGTCATAATGATGTAACCATATGTGTCAAATTCTAGATGTCATATAGAACTATAGAAGCAATTAAAATAATAACCATATACCTACCAAAGTCCATGAGTTTTAAGGCTAGAGCACAAAATATTGAAGTCAAACAAGGTGTTTATCATTTATAAAAATATTTTACTAGCATACTTGTTGCAAAATTTATGTATTCGACTTTCAACCTTTCAAGATGCATAACATCATCGCATAAATCCATTATATTCACAATCTCGAAATACATAAAACACTACTTCAAATGTAACAAGTATCGTAACCACCTTGAGCAAAAATGTAGATTGGTTATACAAAAATGTGAAACACATATAAGGTTCACATAAAGCCATGCTAGTTTTTTGTGAAATGAACTTGCAGACCTACATGACTAGTACTACTTATCTTAACTTATTATGTTCATATAATAGATCTAATTTATAAGTGTCTTTGTTCATTTGCTTACATAATATGAAGAAATTAAACCCAAAACTAAGTGCAAATACTTCTTTTGATTTGTCTATAACCCACCCCTAACTCCAATTAAACTTGTAATCACCATAGATGATTCTCTGATCCCTAGTTTAATTTATGCAAATATAAAATTGACATTGAACAATATCATTTTAAAAATACACGATTTAGTCAAAGTGTCCATTCTAACCCATTGATGGAGTGGGTGGTCAATGGTTACACCAGCAAAAGGCTAAAGCCTCAAAACCTAAATAACCATAATACTTTATTTCCTGCAACGCTTAAATGTTAGACGCTTCAAATAGCCAATTGACATCACCATAAGTGAAAGCGATACTTCATAACCGACACCCAAGAGGTCACTGCCAACGGTGGAGAAAAGGGAGTCCTATTATCCTACAGATAATAGACTTCCTTTCCCCAAAAGAGAATAGTCTCCCCTGCAACCATTGAAAGGCGAAGGGCATCAAACCCCTTTAGGCGTTCACGTGACGACCAAGTCCAACTCTCCTTTGTGCCCCCAGCACCAATGTATATTACTTCCTTTTCCCTCTCATTTACTTACTACACTTACACAAGAAAATCTAATTTGATTCTTACGTCGAAAGATGAATCACATGAGACTCACTCTTGCAATGAGCCAACAGTTGTGTTTGTTTTACAAAACCATTTAAACCTTAAACCCTTTTAAGTTACCAATACTATCCTTGTCATCCTACTTTTCATATCCTATATTTGACTTGTAAAACTTATCCTTTGGTCCCTAACCCTAAACCCCGCATGTGACATCCTCCCCCTTTCCCATTATTATTATTATTATTATTATTATTATTCACTCACCCCCCTTCTTCGAATCTCATATCTTGCCGACCTATTTCCTTCCTTGTTCCCCAAGCAATTAACTTTCAACCAATTCACACCCACATATAATAATAATAATACCCTTATGAACACCTTCAAAGTCATCGCTTCTATTTCGTCGCCGTCTCTTCCAATTTTGCCCTAAATTGACATATAACACACAACCGACCTATCAACCAAGAGACGGCGACTGCATCAAGAACCGATCTGTTCTTCAATTGATTCGTTATGCTTGTCAATTTCATCTTAATTTGGTGATTTTGCATCTGGGTTTGTGCTCAATTTTATTTTAGGGTGAGTTTGACTTTTGTTTGGTTTTGTCGATCCGGGTCTTTCTTGACCGGATCCGGGTTTTGGGTACTTGGGTTTGATTGGTTTGTTGGGTTTAGGCTTTGTGTTGCTAAGTTGACTTAGGGTTTTGTTTACTTGTGTTTGATTCTTTGAAATTGATAGTTGTGTATGAGATGTATGCAGATCAGTTGGTTTTGAGGTTTGTTAAGATCATATGTTGTGATTTTTTTATTTTTTTTTACTTTTCTTTTTGGGAATTTATTGGTTTGCATGAATAAAAAATACGTGGGAAATTATGTGGCTTTGTATTTAGTTTTTGCATGGTTTTGAGAATTTTGTAATTGGTGTAGGGAAATAAGTGAATTTGCTTCATATATTAAAGTATCATAAGAAGCTATGAAAATAAGCTTATGTTTTGAAATATATGTGATAAGTGAACTGATGTTATCTTAAGAACTTTTTATATTAAGTAATTATATGCCATTTGAATGTGAAGAAAGGAGTATATCTGTGAAATTTCGCACGCTGTCTCATAGCTTGAGAAAGATGTTAAAAGTTTGTTATTTTTCGAGTTACAACGGATGACGATGATTTGAAGCTATGAAACTTTTATGCTTTGAAAAAACTGTGTGAGAAGTGATATTCCATATCATGAACTTTTTATATACTGTATGAATGTGAAGCAAGAAGTATTCCTTGGAAAATTTGTACGTTGTCTCATAACTCGAGAAAGATGTAAAATGTTTTTTACTTTACAAGTTACGAAGGATAACTGTGATTTGAAGCTATGAAACTTTTATGCTTTGAAAAGTCTGTGAGAAGTGAATTTATTCAATATTAAGGACTTTTTGTATCAAGTTTCTACCATTTGAACGTGAAGATAGACGTATTCTTATGAAAATTTATGCGTTTTCTCATAACTCGAGAAAGGTGTAATAAGTTCGTTAGTTTATGAGTTACGAGTTATGACGGATAAAAGATATTTTTTGTGATTTTTGGAAAAAATATGGTCTTTTCCAATTCTTGATGGCAAAAAGGGATTGCGATTTCATTTTGTGGATTGATGTGGTTTTTAAATTTGAATTTGACATGCATATTTTTGGTACTTTTTGTTTGACAAAACGAGAACAGTTTATATTAGACAACGTTTTTCAATTGTTGCTTGACTTTCTTGATCGGAGATTTTACATGGTGTATGACCTAAATCATTTTAGGAAAGTAATTGTTATTCTAAGCATCTACTTTTAATTCTTAATTCTGATGAGTTATTTTTAATTTTTAGTGTCGTCTTCGCTATAATTCCTTTATGACGGTTTTAGAAATTTGTCGACTTCAAGCGATGACGTGGATATGGTCTTATAATGTTGAAGTGAAGCTAATCTTTAAACATGGTATACTTTCAACAATGTGATTTCTGATTATTTTAATTTCAGAACACCGTTATCATGTTGTGTTTGTTAACTATTTGCAGGACATGAATCTTTATCTACCCCTAGGTTTAGTGATATGTACAAAACACCAAGTATTTAACTTTTAGGCTAGTGTAAATAATTAACTTTGCAGATAAAATGTCATCAAAGATCGTGAAATTGTCGGCAAATGGTCGTAGAATTATCGTTGACCCGAGGCGGAAAATAGTTACTCAATGCAAGGCTCCATTAGTGGGTTTCACCAACAAGTCTTTGAATGTGAAATCACCATCCAACAAACTTGGAAAGAGGAAAAGGGCAAACGAATGCAAAAATTCATGCTCAAGGAAAACTTTAGTGAAAAACTACTCGAATTTTATGAGGAGTGGCCTACCGCAACGTTTGTTGTTCTCGCAAGATGGTCAATGGGTTGACTTTTCACAAGAAGTCGTTGACTTGGTCAAAGAAGACTTCCGGTCAAAGAAGGCAGCGATTGATGTGAAGTGTAACGGTTCTCATTTCATGCTAGACATTCTATATATGATTCATGTTGATTTGAAAACTGGTGCTCAAAAGCCGATTGCTTGGATTGATGACGCGGGAAATTGCATTTTTCCTGAATCATATTCTACGTGTCACGGGAATCATGAAGATTTAGATGCTGGTGAATCCTCTGTGACCCCTGAAATTAATTTGCATTTGGAAATCGAGCTTAATGGGTTAGCAAATAATATTGATGAAGAATGTGTTGGCGAGTCAAATGTCAAACGGGTCAAAGTTGACCAAAAAGACCCAGTTGAGGAAAAGCAAAAGAGTGATGAATATGTATCACCAATCAGTGGAGCTAATTGTGGGACGGTGGATGTTGACACCGCTAAACACATGTTTGTCTCGGGTTTAGGTCAAGAACTGAAAGTTAACTTTCTTGAAGTCAAGAAATGTTCTAGTAGCTTTATGGAAGCAAGACTTGAGCTTTTTCAGAAACAGGTTGAAATTACCCAAAAGCTGCGAGGTAGAGCCAATTTGCAATATGGTTGGTTTGCTGCTGCTGACTGTGCGCCGTCTGGTGTATTGTTTTATGGGCATAATGGGCCTAAGCTCAGTAAATATGGATATGGAGTCCATCTTTCAGCACTTCAGGCTGCTCATAGCATGTATGAATAATAAGTTTTGTGTTTATTATTTTTTACATATTTTAGTTGGTTATGTTAACGGGTTAAAATGGGCCTTTTTGATTTAGTTCAATTCAGGTCAGGTTTACCCGATTGACCTGTGTGTTTGTTTACGTGTAGTAGGTCAAAATGGGCTTTTTTTATGTAGGTCAGTTTTGGTCAAGTCAGGTTGACCCGTGTGGTTGTTTATGTAATGGGTCAAAATAAGCTTTTGTTAATGTGTCAGTTTGTGGCTGAGTCAGGTTTGGTTGCTTATGTGTAACGGGTCAAAATGAGTCATTTTGGTGCGGGTCAGTTTTGGAGGAGTCAGATTGACCTGGTTTACTCGTTTGACCCATTAGCGGGTGAAAGTTATCATTTTTGATGTGCGCGGCAGTTTTGGTCGAGTCAGGTTTTGATGTGGGTTAGTTTCGGCGTCCCAGTTGACTTGTTTGAGTCAACAACGGTCAATATTAGCATTTCTAATTGGGCCAGTTTTGACCAAATCAGGTTGACCCGTTTGTCCCATTTTTTAGATATATTTTTTTTATTAGTTTGAGATATATGGGCAGAAATTGCTACATAGTACTTATGTGGTCTACTAGACAGTTAAAATATACTTTATTTTTGTTGCTATGTAGTGCTATGCTCTGTGATATTGACGAAAATGGAATCCGACATATGATGTTATGTCGTGTGATTTTGGGGAACGCGGAAGTAGTTCACGCGGGTTCCAAGCAATTTTATCCAAGTGATCAATGCTTTGATAGTGGAGTTGATGATCTCCAAAACCCTAATAGTTATGTAATTTGGAGCACTAATATGAACACACATATCTTTCCCGAATGTGTAGTCAGTTTCAAGGTTTCTCCAACAATCAAAGGTTGGTTGTAACTTTATACTCTTTCTTGACATTTCTTGAAGTCACGGTATGAGTGATTCGTATAAAGTTAGTATTTTTTATAAATATTATTGAGGAAAGTGTGTATTATATGATTGCAGAGAATCTCATTGGTGAAGAAAGCAAACCTGATATTTCAAGAGTCACTACAGTTCATGATCCACATGGACCTGTAAACCAAGATTCCTCCTCGAATAAAATGGTATGGACTTGAGGTTTTTAATCGAACCGATGAACACCTTCGAAGCAAATGATCAAACATGAACATCTGAACAAATGGAGTTTTCTTGTTTGTGTTCGGCCGTTAAGAAAAATAAAATATTATTGTTTTTTGTTTGTTTATGTTCGATCGTTAATAGTAGAAACAAATGGTTCACGATCGTAAACTAACAGATATATAAAATGAATATAGATGATAAGATGAACGAACATAATTGAGCTAAAACCAATTAAAATCATTGTGTACAACAATGTGTTGGCCCTAACTAGCTTTTAAAAGAGCAAACGGGTTTTTACTCGTAACAATCGATCTGGATCCGACCCGGATCTGGTTGATAGTATTCTCGGACCTGGGAATCGACCCTATTGTAATATAACGGGCGATGCATAATTTCAGGTTATTCGTTTAACTGAATGAACAAACCTTTTCGTTCAGCTTCGTTTGTTTATAAACAAACATAAACAGACTTTTCGCCGAACTTTTTATGAATGGTTCACTAAACGCCCGGTTCGTTTACAGGACTAAGCTTATTGTATCTTTTCACTATTTTTGAATTCACATATATATGTGTTTTATTTTATCTTTTGGTTTCTTACTATATATTAATTCCTATTTTCAGGGTAAAAACAAGCCTCAATTGGAAAAGGTTCTGAGTGTTGGATCGAGCACACCTAAGGAGCCTAAATCACCTTGGATGCCTTTCTCTATGTTGTTTCAAGCGGTCTCTGCTAAAGTGGCTCCAAATGATATGAAATTGCTGCAGATCTTTTATGAATCTTTTAGGGTACATTAAAGAATTCACCTTCTAGTGTTTCATAAGCACACGAAGTACTAATATTCTCCTGTTTTTGTTTATTAGGCCAAGAAAATGAGCCGGGAAGAGTTTATCAAGAAACTGAGATCAGTCGTTGGTGATCAGATACTGAGGTCAACCATATCTGTCCTTCAGAACAAGGTATTGAACTTGAAATATTATATAATGAATTTGTTTAGAAGTTTCTAACGCCTTTTTGTATTTGTATAGAAAAATCCTAATTCTGCAAGCGAGTTGGATGCTGCTAAAGTGGCGCAACAAGGTTGAAAAGATGAAGCCTTTGTGTCTGTTTTGATGTGATGATTGTATGAATTTGGTGTTTTTGGTTATGGCCGGCTTATGTTTTCATAAAGTGATGGATATTTTTAAATGTTTTTTTTTTCTTTTGTTTTGGTTGTAAGGCTGAATTGAACCCTTAAGGTTGCATGTAAAAAGAATTAAATTTGTTAAGCAGTGTTTTTCGTTTTGAGTTGTCTCTTGATTTTATTTGTGTTATGTTGTGTGCTGAATTAGTTCAGTAAAATCTAAACAGATAATTTGAATTAAAATTTTAATGTATTTTTTTAATTAATTAAATTGAAAAGCAAATATAAATAATCTTTTACCTTTAAGCGACTTTTAGTCTCATAAGTGTACTATTTTATGCTAATTTATGAGTTATTTTGTGTAAGGTGTTGAACGTGGTAAAGAAAGGCGAAGCGAAAGATCAAAATGGGAATCACAACACCGAGTTGGACGGTGTGTGGTCCTGGCACACCGGGACTGATCAACATGACACATTTGAGGCGTTTCCTAATATATTTTAAATTATCTGTTACATTTGTGATTGTTTAAATAAGTAGCAACTTAATATTAGGCCACAATCTCCTATTATCCAATGACATGTGAGAAGTTATTATCTTTTTTGAATCATCAACAAGCTACTAATGATTTGTTTAACGTTCGTAGTTTACCGTCTTACAAGAAAAGAAAAACTAGATTTGCAGGCGATACCGAGGGATGTCGAGATGCATGAGAAGGTATTGGTCGAGAAATGAAAATGGAAGTTCACTCAATTCTTCATGTAAGGAATTTTCTTTCCGACTAACCAAAAGAGTTGAAATCTCCCATCACTCACCTTCGGTACACCCGCCATCCTGCCACCAATGGTGGTGGTGCAGGTGGTGATAGCGACAACAGCGGCTGCGATGATGAAAGAAGGTGGTGGTGTGGGATTGTCGCATAGGAGAAGGCGGCAGGAGGCGTGATGCCGTGAATTTAAATTCTTTTATATTCCAATTTTAAAATTCATTTTCTTTTAGTGTGGTTCTTTTGACATTTAATTCTTTAAAAAAAATTCCTCTAATCAGCTTTTTTAAGGTTCGTCCACGGAGGTGAGTCAGGGCCTAAGATCAGGTTGAAAGGCATAGTCGATGGATAACAGTTCGGAACCCACGAGTGATTGAAAACTGGATCTACATTGGGATCTCACCTGATCCCTCATCTATTCTCCTGAGGAGAGGTTTGGTTTCAAACCCCGGTTCGAACAACGTATTTTTTTTGTTTTGCGCACCTGTAACTCTTCCTCAACCATGATGTATCTATATTGGATCTCACTTGAATCGTTCTATCTATCCTCCCAAGAACTTTGGTTTCAAACCCCGGTTTTATTTCTTGGTTTGTGTCAAAGTTATTTATAAATCACAAGCTAAAACGGCTGAAAATGTGAAATCAAAGGGCATTCAAAGAGAGTTAGGCTTATCAATTGATTTTAATTTTTAAATGAGCTCTTTATTTTACCTTTTGGGCCTCATTATGTATTTTTAACGGGCTAATATAAACAATATATTTTATGGGGTAATGGTAATATTGGTTTTATATTTTTAAAGAAGTACCAGGTCATGTAGCCCATGTCCCATTTCCCTCAATCTAACATTCTAACCTGCTTGCATAATCATTATCTAGGATTTTGAACATTTTTCTAAAAGAATCAGTAAGTGTTTTATCAAATGTTGCACTTTATATTCTTTTGACAACCACAATTTGATGGTTGTAATTAGAAGACAATTGCCCATGTTTATTCCTTATGCTTAATGTGAAAACGGCAACAAAAGCTTTCACGCTAATCATATTTTATGGTATATTGGTGGTACGGTGGTGTTCAAGTTGAGTTTGCCGACGAAAAATGAGTTTTCCGGTGAAAAATGTTTTTCCGGCGATTAATGGAGTTAAGCGCCCGTTAGTCATGGACCATTGGAAGTAAACATGTTAAAATGTGGGTATGTTACCGGCCATTTCGTTAGTTAAGACCGACAACGACCAAAATAGGATAGTTGAGATTATTTAAAACCAATATACCATATTTTATTATTCTTGAAGTCATTGTGTGAAAAGGAGGGGGGGGGGGGGTTTAAACTTCAAAAATTAAATTACAAAACCGAACTAGAAAAAAGGTATCATCCTAGCGTATTGCCACAAGTGTAGAAATTAAAGGAACTATGTTGACTTGGTCATTTTTGGTTAGTTATGGGTTTATCTGATTGTACTCAATAGAACGAGTTTATTTGAGTATACTCAAATTATACATGGTGTAAATAATTGATCTGGATATGGGGTTTGATAAAAGTGAATCAGGTGGGCCTGTCACTTTCCCAAATCTAGAGGCGTCGCTGGAGTTGGGGGGAGGGTTATACTCAGGATGATGGAATGAATGGGGATTAGAATCATTCTGAGACGAGTGTGGATGAAAGTGTCCCCGGTATTCGACATGGTAGTGAGGATAACACGATCTTTTTGGCTAGTAAGGTGGAGGAAATTGGGATTGAAACTGTCGCCACTGTGCACGTCAGTAGTATTATTGGGGTTAATATGGACACCATTTGGAGTTGCTAAAATCAACAATCAAGGAGGAAGGGGGACATGGTTTCTAATGAATATTTTGTCCATTAATACGAGGGGGTTGAATGATTCCAGGAAAACCTACTGGATTAGGGGTTTAAAAACATGCCATGGGGTACACTTCGTTGCTATTCAGGAAACTAAGCTTAGGGCTTCGTCGGTTTACCGTGTAAACCAGGTTTGGAGTAGAACTCTGTTTGATTTTGATATGGTGGAGGGTTGTTGGTAGATGGGGGGGGGGGGGTTGCTATGCATTTGGGATCACTCTTTTTTCTCTAGAAGTGGGGTGATAAAACACCGTAGGGTTCTGGTTATCTCAGATATAATTAATTAATGCTACAAGGGAAAAATTAAACATTTTTAATGTATACGCTCCAAATGATCCCGAGGAAAGAAGAGACTTGGGGGGGGGGGTATTTTACAAATGAGGAGGTCGTTAAATGGTTTATGTGTGTTAGCTGGAGACTTTAATGAAGTCCGTGAGGCGTCTGAACGACGCAATTATGAATTTATTGCTTCCCACACAAAAGTATTTAATCGTTTTATTAATGAGGCAGAGTTATGTGAATATCAGATGGGTGGAGGGTTATTCCCTTATGTTCCGATAACGGTGATAAGTTTAGCAAAATCGAATTGTATTTTGGTTTGTAAAGACTTTATAGGTTTATGGCCGGTTGCTTCTTTTAATGTACTCGCCAAGGGTTGTTCAGATCACAAACCGCTCTTACTTGGGATGGTCCCCGTGGATTTAGGGCATATCCCATTCCGGTTCTTTAACAGTTGGCTTGATATTCCGGGTTTTGTGGAGTTCGTTTAGTCTCAGTGTGGTAGGTTTCGCTTTTCGGGGCCTGCTGATCTGGCACTTGTGACGAAGTTCAGATGGTTGAAGAACCGTATTAAAAGGTGGTTGGAGGTTAAAAAAAGAGAGATTTCGGGTGATTATGAAATCAAGAAAAAAAGGATTTTGTAATTAGAATCTATAGTAGAGCAACAAATGTTAACAAGACACAAGTTAGATGAACAGGAAAGTTGCTTAGCTTTGGTGGAGGCGGTGGAGTATGAGAAACAGAAAGATATTTGTCACAAGGCTCGGGTGAGGTGGGTAGTTGTTGGAGATGATAATACTAAGTATTTCCATGGTATTCTTAATGCTAATTTGTCTACAAATCGGCTACACAGTTTAATGGTTCAAGGGGGCCGGGTGTCGAATCCAATGGTGATTAAAAGTGAGGTGTTTCAGTTTCTCGAATCTAGGTTCACAGAACCGTTTCTCTCTCGTCCTAATATTGTGTGTCTGAATATAAGTTTTCTAAACGAGGAGGAGTCGAGTAGCTTAATGAGCCTTTCTCGTTGGTTGAAATAAAAAATTGCCGTTTGGGAGTGTGATGGAGATCGTTCACCAGGCCCAGATGGTTAAAATTTTAACTTTATTAAAAGATGTTGGCCATGCTTCCAGGCAGATTTTTTGAAAATATTTGAGGAGTTGTTTTCGGGGGAGAGTTTAAGTTTGGAATTTTGACTTCGTCCATTTCCTTGCTACTAAAGTCATAAGACCTGGTGAGCTTGGCGGAGTATAGTCCGATTAGTCTTATTGGTTGTATTAATAAAGTAATTTCAAAAGTACTTGTAAATCGATTAAAGTGAGTTATTGGGAAACTAGTCTCCGTTGAACAGTCGGCCTTTTTAGCGGATCAGAGCATACTTGATGGTCCCCTTATTTTGAATGAAATGGTGGCTTGACTCAAAAAGTCGAAGAAAAAAAGGCTTGCTCTTTAAGGTGGATATCGAAAAGGCGAATGATTAATTAAATTGGAATTTTCTTGTTTCTGTTTTTGAACAAATGAAGTTCCCGGGTTTGCTTGCTCTCGTGGTCTCCGTCAAGGATGGGATCGGCGGCCGGGGGGGGGGGGGGTGGGTGGGATCGGTGGCCTTGGTAAATGGGTCTCCGACTCCCGAGTTCGCTTGCTCTCGTGGTCTCCGTCAAGGGGATCCGCTATCCCCATTTTTGTTCGTTTTAGCAATGGAGACTTTGTTGGGGATAATGAAACGTGCGTGTAGTACTCAACTTTTTAAGGGGTTGAAATGCGGGAGGACAGGTCCCTCGGTTTCACATCTCCTGGTGTCGATGATGCAGTTTTCCTAGGTGAGAGAGATAAGCTGAATGCCTTAAATTTACGTCGTATTCTTCGATGCTTTTATCTCGTGTCCGGTTTGAAAATTAATCTAGCAAAAAGTTGGGATTATGGGACTCAGGTAGATCCATACGAAATGTAGGAGATGGCCAGTTGGCTGAAATGTAGGGCGGGTGTGTTCCCGTTTAATTACCTTGATTAAAGGTGGGCTGTAACATGAACCTAGTAGCTTCTTGGGACCCGGTGGTAGAATTATTTAAAAAACAGTTGTCTAATTGGATGGCTAAAAAATTGTCGACTGGCGGGCGAGTTACGACTTTAAAAGCGGTATTGAATTCTCTATAGACTTATTATTTTTCTCATTTTAAGGATCCGATTGGGGTATTGGAGAAGCTTGATAGGATAAAGTGCACATTTTTTTGGGAAGTTCGGAGGAAGATGCCAAAATTAATTGGGTCGCGTGGGATAAAGTGGTCGATCCGGTAAGCAAAGGCGGACTCGGTATTGGGTCTCTACGTATAATGAATCTCGCCATGCTAGCAAAATGGTGGTGGGCGTTTAAAAAAGAGAAAGGCGGGATGTGGAGAAATATAGTTTGTTCATTTCATCATTCGGATAGTTCCTGGTCGGCGATGCCCGCTAAAGTTTCCTTAGCGGGGCATTGGAAACAAATCGTTAGGATTGCACCATAACTAAAGGAGTTTGGGATAAATATTGAAAGGGAGATAAGGTGGGAGATGGGTAATGGCTCAAAAATATGTTTCTGGATTGATAGATGGTGTAACGGTTCTCCTTTTTTCTCGTGGTTCCCTCGGATTTTTGAACTTGAAATCTATAAATTGTGTAGCGTTTTGGCCTGTTTGGTTATGTATATGGAGGAGTTATGTGGAGTTTGGAGTTGGAGTAGAGAGCCGAGGGGGAGGGAGGAACTAGATGAGCTAAAGGATTTGCTTCAAGTATGCAAATTATTAGTTTGCGAACCGACCGAGACCTTCTTGTTTGGGGTATGGATGGATGTTACAGGTTTTCTCCAAAGACTTTAAAGGATAGCATGGCTTCCGTTATAAGCATCCCCATGAATTATTTGTTTGAGTGGAACTATTTTGTGCCTAAAAATGTGGGGATTTTGGCTTGGAGGGCGGAAATGGAAAGAATACCGGTGCTACTTGCCTTGGCAAAACGTAATATTAACGTTGGTTTGGTCGTGTGTCCCATGTGTAGGGAGGAGGAGGAGTATGCGGAACACCTGTTTTCTTCATGTAGATTTGCACACATAATTTGGGATAAAATTGTGAGTTGGTGTAAGGTGCCTAACTTCTTCATTTTTTCAATCCGTGATTTTCTTGAAGCGCATAAATATTTGAGTTTGCCTATCCAAAAAGCAAAGGTTTTTCATATCATTTTCTTAACAAACAATATGATGTATTTGGAAAGCTTGAAACGAGTCGGTGTTTGAAGGAAAGTAGGTTAATCTAAGAGGAGTAATACGAGAAATAAAGGCTTTAAGTTTTCTATGGATCTGGAATAGATCAAAACATACAAGCTTAAACTTGGGAGAGATGGGACAATTTCAACTTTGATCTATTATAAGGGTTATGGGCGGTTTGGGTGGTTGTTTTTTTTTTGGTTTGAGTTTTATCGATTGTTTTATTTTTGGCTGGGCTAGCTTCTTGTTGGTCTTCGCTTTCTTCCTTTTAATATATTTCTTGATTGGTCGTTCAAAAAAACGAATAAATAATATATATATATATATATATATATATATAGAGAGAGAGAGAGAGAGAGAGAAAGGTTCAAATAAAAAACAATTGTTTTGTGAGAATTATGAGAAAGCTTTAAAATAAAGTACACCACCTAAATAGGACATTATAACATGTAAATAGGAAACTATACAACTTTTATAAATTAACCTTACTATATATATTTATGTGGTAATAATTATCATTTACATAATATTATATCCAAATATTAATTATACCTTATTATATATTAGTTTGGTAATTGTTGATGAGTCATATTACCTTTAATTAACTAATAAAGGGTTTTCCACGGTTTTCCATTAAATCTGGATTTAAACCGGAAGACTTGAACCTAAAGTCTTGATAAACCCTAATTTTGATTTTTATCATGCTTGTACTTATTGAAATCGGTTTATATATAAACTGTTTATAACTGTTAGAACCCGATTTTACATTAAAAACTTGTTAAAAAATTATGGTTTTCGGTGATGTTCTTCGTGTTCATCATGGGTTTTTTCTAAAATAATACATATTTTGGTTAAAATTCAGATTAAGATCGTGTTTTTGCTAAAATAATTGGATAAACAAATCTCTGAAGATTTTTTTAAAATTTGAATAATTATTAAGAATATAAATTTCAAAATTAAACAAATCTTGAAAATAAAATTAATCCCTAACAATTTGAACCAAAATATTATTATCTTAAATAATTTTTGAATTTTAATGCTTACCGAAATCTCGGTCAATTTTTGGATTTCAAACTAAGATTTCATCAAAACTGAAATCTCATTAAAACTGAGATCCCATTAAAAACCTAAAACTTATTAAAAAAAACGAAAGCCCAATAAAAACAAAGAACTAAAGTGTTGACTGAGAACTCATAAGTTGACTGAGAACTCATAAGTGTTAACCGAGAAGTCATAAGTGTTGATCGATAACTTATAATTTGACCGAGAACTCATTACTATAATCGAGAACTCATTACAAAACCGAATACCAAAACTTTTCTAACTTAAACAGGTTATTGTTAACTAATTAAATGTTTTGTAAATACTTAAAATTTTAAAACCTCTTACAAAACATAAAAGCTTTACTTGAATAAATTTTGATATATCACTTATGCCTAAAGGTGATGTGTTACATCTACCCCTCATTCAAGTCTAATGACAAAGCTTTGTTAATTTTACTTATATGATTTAAATGTCTCATTTCTGCCCAAATGTGACGTGTTACAATTATATCCAACAAAGTTAACTCGTGCATAATTAAATTAATTATCTCACTTCTGCCCAAAGGTGATGTGTTACAATTGTTTGGCACACATATACTTAAATAAATTTTAATTCTACATAAAGGTGGTTTATTTTTTGTTTAAGTAGAACTTTTAATTATAGTCTATAATTTTGATTTTAATAATAGGCATATCACATCTTTAATAAAATATAATGATCCTCACATTAATGATCATTTATTAATCTAATGATAATAAATTTTAATATGTATTATTTTAATACCCCATAACATTACTCACTGTAATTTTTTTCTATAAATAACTATCTCATTCAGATCATCCACTCTAATCTCAAACCCAAATATGTTTTTCCTCACAAAGAGTTTCACTAACTTTTAGCTCTTCTCGTTTTTTGAGAATCCTCAAGACATGACCATCTCGTTGCTCCTTCTAATAATAGTAATAAAGAAGAAACCTAGAGCATGAAAAATAGGACGAGTCAAACATAATGTCTTTTATGATAATCAATAAACTCATGCTATCATTTAGAGTTATTCTGGATTTAGTTTTTCCTAAACTAATCCAATATCTATAAAATAATTAAAGTAACTCCTAAGATGAATGCACACCTTGAAAATTTTAATTATAAGCTTAAATGACATTATTGAATACATCATAATGTACAATATCATGACTCATAAAATTAATGGCTCACACATGAATATAAGTACAATTTTCTAGTACATTGCATACTAAAATTTTCAATAGTATAATTTGGTACCTTAACATTCTATTATAACACTCAGAAGTACCAAAAAAAAATGAGTGTGTTGATCATCAACATATGTACAAGAATAGAAATGTTTGGTACTAGAAAAATAAAATGTTATTCAACTCAGTACCACTAAAACCTAAATAAGGATAATTCTAAAGTTCATAGACAAAATGCAAGTATTACTTCCATCTTTAAGTTCTCTAAGGAGAAGTCTCATTGCAAACATATGTCATTAGATTAGGCATAAGCAACAAGACTATCCATAACTAAAAAGAACAACCAGCTAAAATTGATAGTTATATAATATTCATGATATTTAAGTATGTTAATCATAATATTCCCATTAACACATGATTGGTTTGAGTCTACTTCTATATGTTTACCAAAAATCAACAAATAACTAACATGAGTGTTAGTGACAAATTTAAATGTTAAGGTTATTAGAAACTATGAAAAGTGTCTTCTGATTAAGCTTTATAATACCTTAAATATTCTAGAGATTAATCATAATTTAGTATCAATACTTAAGCTACATTATGACAATTATGAGGTTTTCATAGCCTACATAAAGTCACTCTTACCTTAAATTCTCATATTATTTGTTATCAATATCTGGATTGAAATATTTATAAAATAGAACTAGATGATACTATATACTTTCGCAATTTTTTTTATCACGCAAATAAAAATTTAACAAATGACAAATGAAACCTATAAATATCATCAGTTAAAATCAAGTTTCATGAGAAATCATGACATGGTTAATAAAGGTGATTTTTCATAATCTCATTCTTAGTGATTTTAAATCATGTGTTAGATGCCCTAAACATTACTTGGCTTATGAAATAAGTATGTGTCCATCATAAGTTATATTTCACTAACATTCGTGTAACTTATTCAAACGGAATATTCAGACATAATTCTTTATCATTTAAAAGGCTATTTACTTGTATCTAATCTATCTTCTATGGTCCACGATCTTAAAGAGATCCATTCATATATACTTAATACGATTTCTTCTAAATATGTCCTGAAGTTTACTATGTCATATAGACATTAATGATATCAAATCAAGTCTAACATATATATAACTGATTCCCACGTCACGTACATCATTGAAACATCTCTTGTATTTTTCCTATAGATATTAAAGTTCAGTGGGAGCCTTAAGTGTCTCAATCATAACTTATAAGATTTGCAAGAGGTGGGGGAGTGAAAACTTGATATTATCTTAATTACAACTCTTGTATAAGACACTACTCCATCACAACAATATTCCATCAAAACTTATCTATTTAGAATTTACTACTATTCTTACAAAAGTTTCATTGCTGCTTAAACGTGGGCAAATTATAATTTCTTACTAAACTTATCCTCGCCAAGAGAAACTGTAATAACTTATATTATTGACTTGTTTCTCTATTAGAACCTATTGTTTTTTAAATATTGACCATAAGCATGCTAATTTCCTAAAGGTTTCTAAGGTCAGTGGGAGCAGTAAAAGTCTTTAAAATGACTTGACAACAGTTCAAGAGGCAGGGGAAGAGAGTCATTAAATTTTACTCCAAATTTAACTCCAATTACACCTCTTATACACCATATTGCACCCACTCTTACACACTTATAATCCTGAAAATGATAGCAATCTAACCAAGAGCTAATTCATAAAACGGAAACTTCTGATAAACCCAATAATCAACTCAGGAGGTCATCTAGGTTTTATAACCAACTAACTTTGATGATTATGTAACCTCTTTAACTAAGTTGAAATGGATGTTGGAAAATTTACTTATCATATCTGTTCTAATTAAACCATTAATATCAATCAATCTTTTGAATGGAATAAAGCTATTATTAGCACAATTGACTTTATAAGTCAGAATAACATTTGAGATTTGGTTGAATCACCTAAAAGTGTTCATAACTAAACTAAATCCCAATAAAAAAAGGTTAAGACACTAAGAAGCACGATTGATTGTTAAAGGTTATATTCAAGGAGAAACCGGTTATCAAAGAATCTTCTTACCAATATTACTAAAGATTTCTTTAAGGATTATCACTGTTCTAATGGCGTATAATAGTTAAGAGCTACATTAGATGAACATTAAACTTTCCCTAACAACCAGTTACATATTTATACGTTCATAAAACAACCTAAAAGCTATAAACTGAAGGTCGAAGAACATTTAGTTTGTAAATCAATAAAATCCATATTGGGTTAATGCAAACATCAAAATGTGATGAAATCTTTATACAAATATTTTCATCAAAAACCAAGTAGATTAATGTACCTATCTCAAGATGAGTGGGAGCAACTAAAAACAAACTTTTTCTTATATAGATGACATTCTTTTAACAAGTATTTGTTACATAAGTCAAAGCATTGTTCGTACATATTTTAATATGATAGATCTCATAGATATCCCTTACGTAATAGATATCATAACATCTGAGATAGACCCAAATGGACGTTAGTTTTGTTCTATAAGTTTTACCTTAAATGAGTCCTTACACATGTAACAAGCAATATTACTCTATTTTAGAAGATAATAGGATCATTGAGATTATTACCTTATGCTTCATTAAGTAGAACCCTTATGTATGTTCAAGTCTATACTCGTTCAGATATTACTCAAAATTATAACACACTAGATATGCCTAGATTAATGTGAAACATTTAAAAGAGTATTAAAATATCTTTAAAAGAAACAAAAGACTATAATTTAAATGAAGAAGTGAGAATTCATACCGGTAGATTACTCTAAACTTTGTCATATTCAGGTATAAGAAAATGTAATTTTCAGGATATAATCTTATGTCAATAGATAAATCTATCTAATGGAGGAGTCATAATATACTGATAACAACAACCTAAGTCATAATGACATAATGTGTTGATTAATTACAACATTGTTGTCAATAAATGTTGTTGAATATCTATTTGTGGACTCGTAAGTTTTATTAACACTATACAAATTATATATGAAGACTTATTGTGATAAAGTCAGCTACCATGTTTTCTCAAACAGTAACAGTTTGAGATGTGATGCATTAAATTTTTATATGAGATTAATTATTCGTTTATGAACGAATTGAGGAATCTATATTTTCATATCGAATATATTCATGATATGTTTAAGGATCCTATAACTAAAGGTCTATTACCCATAAGTATTATGAAAGTGCGTATAATCATGAGAGGTTTATTGATGACTATGTACAATTGCATACCGTACTATGAATGATTAACTATTAATTTTCCTCGTCAGTTTTGATTTTGTATATCTATTAATATGTTCTGCATGCATAATGATATATAGACAAATTATTATACAAATCAAACGTTTGAAGGGCTTACTTGAAAATTTTGATCATAACTAATTAGGTGTTAAATAAGGACTGCGGTATGATTAATGTGGTCTTGAGCTGTTATTTAATTCAATGACTGTATTTCTCTGCTCCAGATTGAGTTTAAAGTTAAAATGAGTATTAACTTCTGATAAGACTAATCTTATACTCATAATAAATGATTATTTGGCCAAGTGGGAGAATGTAAGAATAACATATATATATATGTGTGTGTGTGTGTGTGTGTGTGTGTGTGGTAATTAGAGGTGAAAAATGGATTGGGTTGGGTCGAACGAGTCATGGGTTGAAATGAGTCATGGGTCAAAACGAGTATGAGTCAAAATGAGTTTGGGTCAAAACGAGTCAATTAAAAAAATGGTTGTTTTGGTTTGGGTCAAAATAGGTTAGGGTCAAACCGGGTTTTGAGTTTTTTTTTTGCGAACGAGAATAACGGCGGAAACATTTTAGTTTTTTTAGATTTTTTGTTTTTTACTTATATTTTAAGTTATGATTTTTTAAATATTTTTTTTGAATTTTTTTTAGGGATTTTCTATTAAGATTAAAAACCCTCAAAAAAATATTCAAAAATAATAATAAAAAAGTTATAACTCAAAATATAAATCATAAACAAAAAAAGTAAAAACACAAAAATGTTTCATACGTTGTCCTTGTTCCATAAAAAAAAACCATCTAGAATCGAACCGAAACCGAAAGAATCGACGAAAATGAAACAAAGAAACAAAAAGCCAAAACCGGATCACATCAATCGAAATCGAAAAAATCAATCAAAACAAAACTAAAAGAATTCAAACCGAACAAAAACAAATCTGAAAAAACGAACAAAAACGAGTCCGAAATCGACCAGAAAGAAACAAAAGAAACCAAAACCCAACACGTCACGGGTGAAAACTCGTGTTGACTTGAAACCTGAACCGAACCCGTTTCATGCCGAAACCTGTCTTGTACAAAAACCCTTTCCGATCCGAAACCTGTCACATTTTCTTAGGACTCTAACCCACATCGATCCATTTCTTTGAACTTGTTGACCCATTTTGACCTGAAAATAAAAGGATGGAATTTCAAATGACTCATTTTGACCCATTTATTTAAAACCTTTTACCCAAACCAACTCATTTAACTTTTAAAACAATTCAAATTGACTCATTTGAAAGGTTTAGGTCAAGATTGCCACCCCTAGTGGCAATCATTATCATTTGTATAATTTTAGATGATGATATTAATTATACCTTCATTATATATTAGTTTGTTAATTGTTGATAGACCATATTACATTTAATTAACTAATAAAGAGGTTTCCCTTGGGTGTCTATAAAGAGAGATAAATATTAACATCATTACCTATTCTCACACACATACAATTTTGTGTGCCTCCTCTCTTCTAAACCGGGTTCCTCTCAAGAACCCTAACACCATCATTAACTATACGTCCTAAAGGGGAACTCGATCAAGCTGTCAACTATGTCGTCTACATCCTTCTCCGATGCGGTTACTACCCTCCATGCTATAACAGGTACGTATATGATTAATGGGTTTACCATATTATCATGTTTTCCATTATCATCATGAGGAATTGATCAACACATGGGTCCAAATTTGTCACTCATAAAACTTGTAGCCTTAAAAACGAGTTCAAATGGGCCATGGCGATCACTAACTATTGCTTGCCGCCATCAGTCGCCATAAATTTTTCTACCATGTGAGCATCGTTTGATATTTTGCCCCCCTAACCAAATTCATTTTGTCCCATATCAACTCGAACCCATTTTGGTCATAACCTGTTCTGACCTAAACCAGACTGACACCTTTTCTAAGCAATCTCATTACCTGTTCTTACACGAAACTAGCTTGATGCAAACCCATTTTAGCACGCCACCCAGTCAACCCACTTGTTTTTAGAGGCTTAGATAGTCATTACTTCATTTGGGTTCGAATCCTACAAAGAGGTCCGCTAGAGATCAACTAGCGAGGTTTTGGATGACGTGAGACTCTTTCTTACCAAACAATTATAAGTACACCTATCATAATTCCTAGTAATCATAACTTCCTAACTGAGCTAAGAACTTCCGAGCTTCATGATAGGCACTCAACCATCTACTATAATCAACTGTGCCTACAATCACAAATCTTTTTGTTTGTCGTTTTTCACTTGTTTGGTGGCAAATTAGTCAAAGAAAAAAATAATTACCGAACTTTAAGCTAAAAAACATAAAGACTGACTCCTTGCATGATCAAAGGTGTAACTAAATTGATTTATGGTACCCCAAAAATTCATTCACAATACAACAAAACAAACTATTGTTATTGATGGGAGGCCATGATGGGAGGCCATGATGTCTCCCGAAACGTTTTTTCTCGGGAGCAAATTTTTAAAAAAATTATAAATATTTTAATAAATATATTTTTAGAATTTCCGAAAACAACACATTATTTTTATCATACTCAAAAACTTTATAGACATCTTTTTTTCTTTTTTAGTACCCAAACATATTATATAGGCTTAAACATATTTTTTTCAGTTCAATCAAGGTACATGAATTCTCAGAGTCACTGATTATTATTATTATTATTATTATTATTATTATAATAATGGAACAATCATGAGATTATTTGATTCACCATTCACAATGTTTATGGGGCCATTTTTGTCTATCTTTTCTTCACCGGATGCATACCAAATGTCATATCAACTTTAGTTTCTTTATCAAAATTTGAATTAAGCTTTACAGGAAAACATAAAAACTAAAAAGTATATAATTAAATATAATAACACGTATGTCGTATTTATAAATCCTGTTTCATGCTTTTTAGCTAAAGTTGTTAAAAGTGATATCATGATAATATCTATTTTTTTTTAATATAAGTCACTAAAATTTTATTGAACTTACATGAGTGAAATACTTTTAGTTCACTAGGTGTACAAATTTGTAAAATTTAAAAATAAATATTTAAGGACTTTCCTATGACAACGGGAAAACCAGAGCAATCTAATTCTAGAAAAATGTCCTCCTCCTATCAATGTTGTAAAAGTAGGTTTCCAAGACCGAATACTCGCTACTAAGAATTGAATAAAGGCGGTCAATCTTAGTTAGAATCGTAACTAGTCAGTGAACTTGAGCCGATTTTGGCTTAAAAAATAAAACATACCTCGTATTTCTTTAAAATTAAAGAATAAATATCATTTTTTTACTTAATGACTAACAATTTTTAGAATAATTTATAATTTAAAAGTGTATTTCTCTTATTTATATTGATCTTTACCTATTTTGTTATAAATATTAGTAATTTGTGATATTCGACATATATATAATATCCAAAACTGATTTTCTTTATATTTATATAGTACTCCGAGTACACCCAACTTCACAGTCAACCGCTTAGGATCCGCCTAACGACTTTTTTTCAACCTTGCCTCCTATCCTTTTTGTAAAATTCCAACTTCGTAATAGGAAATTTGTTATATCATGTTGACTAAAAAATATTATTTAAAATAGGCATGAAAATTAACTTTAGTCATTGAATAAAATAGGCCAATTTAATGCTATAGGGCTGTCTCGGTTCGGCAAAGCATAGAATCATGTCATGATGCAAGATCCCATTTGTTTTTCTTTTTTTTCATTCGTGATGCCATGGATCTTCACAAACATATTTACTCAACCGGTTTACAAAAGAAACTAATCCAACTCATATCACGAATTACCATTTGAAGTGTGTGGGAAACAAGGAACAACAAGATCTTTAATAACTCAGAAATAAGCTCGACCATTGTAGAAGAAATTAAAATACTAAGTTTCCATTAGATAGGTTCGCGCTCGAAGAAATTTGGTGTTAATTGAATTCAATGGGGATAGTTTGACGTACTGAACATGCAAGCTGATTGTTTTTAGCTTTGTTGTCATTTTCGGCCAGCTACTCGCTAGTCTTTTCTAATGAAATGCCATCATTGAAAAAAAAAACCCAGGGCAATCACATTATGAGACACAAAATGGTTAGGCTCCATTAGGCACCATTTGGCCAGCACCATCACCGGCAACCATGAAGCTAACTGATACGGATTCGTATACAAGCGAATGCTAGAAACCCTTGCGTGATAACCTGCGTCGATGACCCGAACGACAAAGAACAAAACAATTGTTCAAAAGATTCTCATTATAAAAAAAAAACTTAACCCTCCAACCTATGATTACAATTGTTTAAATAGGAAGAAATAAACACAAAAAAAAGAGAGAAACATGGAATAAAATCTCCATAATAAAAGAAATATTTAAATACTTAAAATAAAGATAAATGCATGTAATGGTTGGATGGGTGGAGATAAACCAATGGCCCTTCCTAGCCACGAGTTGTCGGGTCTGTTTCGAAACGAACATTCCCTGATGGTTCTTCGCATGTAGCCGGGTCCGTATCTCTAACATGCTTGAACCTCTTTTTGACACTTGTCTCAAACATGTCTCACATAAGCCTAGAGGGAAATGTTTAGGTTAGGCTAGCCCCAACCTGCTTAGGCTAAGATTGGTCAAGACAGTGATACCTATGGTGTGCTTAACCTATGAAATCTTGATTTATAATCCGAAACCCTTGTTTTGTCATTTTGTGGTTTATTTGTCATTGAAATTTAAATGTAAACAAATAATTATCTACAATATTAAAACAAAAAATAACTAAAACCGGACCTGAATGATGTGAAATGTATGTATGTTTTTACGCACATAAGGTAGCATTGCCTGCAACCGAAGAAGAATACGTGACCGTCGGGCGAGCTTGTGTACAAGCCCTATGGATTAAGCAAACACTTGTGGACTATGAGGTAAGTACTTCTTCCATTCCTATATTTTGTGACAATAAGAGTGCAATTGATTTAAGTAAGAATTTCTATTATATTGTAGAACTAAACATATAGAAAGTGGCAGAGCCACATTGTGGTCACTTGGTTCGCTCTAACCCGGTCCTTTTTCGGTTTTATATATAATCTATAGTTTTGAACCAACGAGCGAACCCATTCTTTTTTGGCAAGCGAACCCAATATCATTAAAAAAATAAATTCATTAATCATTAAAGTTTTAGTTAAAAATATTTAGTAAGAGAATCTTTTTTTTAAATATAAAAAAATAAAAAATTGCTAGCAAACATTATAATCAAAAGGGCCGATAATAACTCGTACATAAATTATAAAAAATGTCAAAATTATTCATAGAATTTTCCAATAAATCCAACGCAATTAACATTCTTAAACATAATACCCAAGTGAAAGTTAATAAAAAGAACAAAAACAACATCCATCGCCTCAGTGACCGATAAATTATGTTTCTATCGACCGGGCGCCATCGCCTCATTGCTTTCGCCAGTTCACATCAAGGCTTTAACCATCGCCTTACATGCCGGACTTCAACCAGACGACATCAATGGCGGCCGACCGAATCTTACTTTCTTCAAGACTCAAGCGATTAAGACCTCACGGCCAATCTATCCTTGATTTTTCGTAATCAGATAGGTGACGACTATATATGATGCTTTCATTTGTTACATTGAAAATGAGTTATTTTTAAAGTCGTGATTAAAGATTATGAATCGTTTTCAAAACATGAAAATGCGTAAGGAACAATTATGATATGCAATTTTTTTTATTAAATTGATTGTATTTTAATGAATGTTGATGATTTACATGTATCATTATGGTGATGATATTGCAGTTTATTTTTCATCAAATGACCAACCCGACCGGTCGACCCAACTCATTTGAGGCCGGAAAAAAAATTGAGCACCGATAAATCCCGAATGTCATGAGATTAAGTTTATGAATGCTAGAGCACAACCCGTAATCAATCTCGTCTACAAAGAATCATTTAAACATGACAAAAATTGGTTTTCAATTAATCATGGTCGACGTCCATATAAGTGTTTGCCATCTTGTTTTAACCCATTGAAAATCAATTCGACGATTGATCCAGGCGAACTTACTCAAGGGACCGAAAACCTTCTATAGTTCTTTTAAGAGCTAGCATGCTCCGATCGCCCCAGGGGGTTTAGGCTAGGAGGATTTCCCCCCACGTTCGGAGAGGTGCGAATTTGGCGTCTACAGTCGAAACGGCTATGATTGAGTTAAGGGGGAGTTTGAACCTAATAAGACTCCGTGCATCCCTTCTCGGCTCCTTGGGGTTAGTGCTCCCAAGAGACAGCCATGCCAAACGACCGACGTGGCTCCATACCCTGGAAAGGTATAAGGAGCGGTTTTTCCGTTTGGATTTTTTGTTTTTTTTTTCTCGAAGGGATTTCCCGGTTGGAGTGGTGAGATTTTCACCCCCCTCCCTAGACCCCTCCCCCTCTTTTAAGGGCGAGTCCTTACTCAATTCGTAAACGAACAGACTCGAGGCTAGACTGACTTTATTACTTTGCTTCCCTAGCCGACATTCAGGCATTGGACTTGACCGTCGACATCTCAATTTGAAAAAAACTCTTGTTTGCAAGTTTAATTCTTTATCCAACAATCGCAATCAAACTTTACCCATTTATTACCTACCAACTTTCAAGGACTTGGAAGTAGATTTTTATGATCTCCATCAACTTTATATCAACTTAATAGCTTTATGATTCTCATGCACATTTGTAAACAATTACACTCAACATAAGTTTTTGTATGAATCCTATACTCCATAAATACTAATCATATCTTGTTACGATTCTATTATATTAATAAGTTTATTATTATTATTATTATTATTATTATTTAAGTTTATCTTTTATCTAGTTTCCTTATTATAGTTAAATTATCTTTCCTTATTGTTTATCTTTTTCCATTTTTATGTTTTTGCTTTCCTATATATTGTAATCTCGTTTAAGAAAAAGAATAAGAAAAAAAAATATTATTTTGGGTCTATTTTCTCTTCTTCTCTTGTGTTCTTGGGAGATTGACAGTTATCTCGAATAAATCGTAACAATTGGTGTTTTTATTGAGCCTTGGCCTATATGGCTTTGGAAGAACTCTCGTTGGAGCATCCACTACTACTTCCTTTTACTGGATCTAATCCCGCTCTATGGATATCTCAAGCTGAACGATATTTTCTCTTTTACACGATCTATGGCGACGAGTGGTTTCCCTATGTCATTGAATACTTCGATGATAAACCATTCGGGTGGGGTCAATGGTTGGCTTCGGAGTTCAAACTTCCTCATCTGGGATGATTTCACTACAACAATGCTTACTCAATTTTTTTCTAATTCCATCAATGCAATTGCTAAGTCAGATCATGAAACCATTGTTAATGAGGAAGTTACTCATGGATTGGGGGATGTGACCTTAGGTGGGCATGTGATGTGTGCTACGCGTGCTAGTAAAATTATAATGGATGGGGTTTTAGCTTTTGTACAAGATCGTCTTTTAAATATATAAAAGTGATTTCTACTAAGACTAAACACACACAAACTAGGCAAGTGTACCTATCGTATATGTAGAATAGTATTGGTAAGAACCAAGTATCGATCCGTGGGCACAAATGTTTCCAATAATAAATCTTTGTTTTAGTTTAATCGGAGGGTTTTAATCATTTTGGGTTGATTTTTAAACTTTTTTTAGAATAGAAATACTTATATATAATATATAGGTTACAAGAAGAGAAATTCTAAATGAGCAATTCAATTATACGAAGGTTACCATCTAAGATCAAGAATCCACTCCATTCTTCCTTGATGATTACTAAGTAAACATGTGATAAACTTGCCCTAATAATATATGATAGAATAGCCCCTCATTTCTAAGAGAACATATACTATGATATAAAAGAAAGTAGCATGCGTATTTTCAATTCAACCCTTGCTTAATCTCATACTACCACGAGAATGTCAATTTAAGTACGTAAGTAGTTTGGTAAAGTAAAAAGATTAGGATTGACTTCGATTTCTCATCCAATTCTAACAACTTCGGGTGGATATAGTTTAGTCACACAACCTCCGTTTGGTTGGTTTAATTAGGTCATAATTACACATTCCATTAACATATGATTTCTTTAACTAACATGATAACCTAAGCAATCGTGTTAACAATGTTATTTTAGAATTATCAAAACTAGAGAAATAGATCATAGCTTATATCTTATCATTTCTATGTACAATATAAGGATCCATGTTTTATCTTGAATAATGTATCAAGGTATTTTTTTTACCATTTCTAATTTCCAAGAACATGAGTGAATCATGAATGATTGTTAATTATCAACCTTGATGTACAGAGTTAAAGTGATAAAATATTTCTTCATCAAAGAATAATTGCAAAATAACCATATACTTTACCAAACAAAATCACATGTTTAATATAATCATCAAGTAAAACAAAGCTTCCTCATAGAAATTAGATAGTACATGGAGTTTAGCTCATGATGAGCATGGTTATGAACATTAAAAGAGATGGAGATAACAAACACATGATCAAACTAGAACAATCTAACCAAATGCGGATGAATCATCCTTCTTCAATGGTGATGGATGATGATGGTGATGATGATGATGATGATGATAGAATCACAAAATCTACTGGGAAAACAAACTTGTCAATTTTGAAAAGCATGTTTTCAACAATGCCCCGAGGATATTTAACGGATCGGCAGCTAATCGAATGCTCGTGCGGGTGGGCTTTGGTTCTCCTATCCCTAGTTTTGCAAAAACCGCATAAGGCATTAAGTTAATACTAGCTCCTAGGTCAGCCTGGGAATTGCTAACAGACAAATTCCCTATGAGACAAGGGATAGTAAAGCTCACTGGATCGGTCATTTCCGGCGGCAGCTTGCTTTGGAGGACAGCTGAACATTCTTTACTCAAGGTGACATGCGAGAGCTCCTCCAGCTTCCTTTTGTTGGTCAGCACTTCTTTGAAAATCTTTTCATATTTCGGCATTTGATTAATGGCTTCGACGAAAGGGATGTTAATGTGGAGTTGTTTGAAGAGTTCTAAAAACTTCCCTAATTGAGCTTCCAATCTCTCCTGTTTACATCGTTCAGGGTATGGAAAAGGTGGAACATAACTTCGGACTGGTTCCTTAGGTTGTACGGTGCCTATTAGGATCAGTCTTTCCTGCGTTCTATCAGGGGATTCCTTCTCCATATCTGGTTCTGAAGTTGGTGAGGCAACAATGGTTGTGCCAATTCTTAATGTAACAACGTTGGCTGCTGCATTTGGGTTTGCTATTGTGTTGCTTGGAAGAGCGCCATGTGGTCTTTCAGACAATTGTCAGGCAATCTGTCTGATTTGAGTTTCTAGATTCTGCAGTGATGCTTTGTTGACTTTTCAGGTTAGGTTCATATTTTAACAATACTCCGCTGATATCAACGCCTGTTGAGTCGGTCTTCTTTTCTGCTTCATTTGTCTTGTTCATGATTTGGATAAACATTTCTTCAATTTTTGAGTAGCTCGGATTCTGATGGCTACTGGAACTTTGTTCTTGAAATTAAGGTTTAGGCTGAAAAGATTGATTCATCAGCCTCTTTTCGAATTCGGGTAGAGTTTGAGTGTTACCCCCGTCTTTCCAACAGAAATTCGGGTAGTTTCTCCATCCTGGATTGTAGTTGTTGTTGAAAGCGTTGTTTTGACTGGTGATGAAGTCAACTACTTTCATGGCCATAATGACTTGTTTGCAGTCACTTGTCTTATGAGTTCCTCCACAGGTGTCACAGGTGATTTTGGTTTTTGATAGTTTGACTTGAAGTTGTTCGAATTTTTTAGAGAGTGCTTCAAGCTGTGCGGTGACAAGAGTGTTGGAATCAAAATGGTGTATTCCATTATGTATTGGTGTAGATCTCGGTAGGTTATAAGCGAAACTCTTCTTTTCTTCCCCTTCCATGATTTCAAATGCTTCGCTAGGTGATTTGGATCCCAGGTCTCCACCGACGACTTGGTCAATAGCTTGTTTGTTTTGACTGGATTGTGCGCCAAAGAAAGTTTTTACTAGTAACCATACGCTCAGTCCATGATGAGGGCATCTTCTTAGAAGAATTTTGCATCTCTCCCATGCTGCGCTTAACGACTCATCATCATCGGTCCGGAATCCGGTAATGCTGGCTCGATATTTGGCAGTTTTATCAGGCGGAAAAGTATTTGAAAGAAACTGTTCAACCATCTGGTCCTAGATGGTGATGGAACCAGAAGGAAGAGATTCCATTCATTCTAAGGCTTGACCTATTAGAGAGAAGGAAAGAGTTAGAGTTTGATCCGATTTTTTGAACAGTTTTGAATTTTAAAAGTTCCGCAGATTCATAAGAATCGAGATATATGAGAAAGAGGATCTTTGTCGAGGAGACCATGAAATTGATTTGAATTTTCCACCATATGAATGGTGCTTGATTTGATTTCGTAATGCTCGGTGATATCAGGTGGAGCCACTCCATTGCCATTGCCTTCGAGAGTTGGCTTGACATATTAGCTCATGTTTGGTTCATTGTTTTGTGTTTCCATCATTTCTTCGGTTTGATTTTATCCTGATACGGTGGCGTCTACTGACTCGTATTTGATTGTTTCAGCGGTTTCTGCAGTCCGTTTACGTGCTCGTCGACGAAAAAGTCATTACGGTTCAGAAATTAGAGAAACAAGCCCAGGTCCGAATGTAGAGGACATACATGGGGTTAAATCAAAGTTAAACTATTTAAATTAAACTAAAGGTTAGTTGAAGTTAAACTAAAAGTTAGGCTAAGCTATTTTTAAACTAAACTAAGGTATAAGTTATTTAAGCTAAATTAAAGGTTAGGCTAGCCTTTTAAAAAAAATTAATTGTAATATAATAATAATTAAAAAGTAAATAAAATAAAAGTTAGAAATTTTCGCAGTTATAAACACTGATTAAATTAAAACTTGGATCGTTCTTAGAAACATATCGTATCCTCGGCAACGGCGCCAAAAACTTGATGTGTGCTGCGCGTGCTAGTAAATTTATAATGGATGGGGTTATAGCTTTTGCAAAAGATCGTGTTTTAAATTTATAAAAAGTAATTTCTACTAAGACTAAACACACACAAAATAGGCAAGTATACCTATCGTATATGTAGAATAGTATTTGTAAGAACCAAGTATCTATCCGTGGATACAAATGTTTCCAAATATAAATCTTTGTTTTAGTTTAGTCGTAGAGTTTCAATCATTTTGGGTTGATTTTTAAACTTTTTATAGAATAGAAATACGTATATATATTATATAGGTGACAAGAAGAGAAATTCTAAATGAGTAATTCAATTATATGAAGGTTACCATCAAAGATCAAGAATCCACTCCATTCTTCCTTGATGATTATTAAGTAAACATGTGATAAACTTGCCCTAATAATATATGATAGAATAGCCCCTCATTTCTAAGTGAACATATTCTATGACATAAAAGAAAGTAGCTGACGTGAAGTCGAAGACTCACTCAAAAATAAACTGATTACAACTAATTAGATAGCGGTAAGCGGGTATCGAACACAGGGAGTTTGTGGAAAATGTGTTACTAATTAGCTTATAATTAAACTATATTAAACTAAATGCGAAAAGTAAATTCAATGATTAGGTTGTTTGATTTGAAAAACAAAAAGAACTAAAGCAATAACGAGTTTTAATCAATATACAAAAATATGCCTTCCCTAGGTTTCAGGTTTCCATGAATGTTACGGTTAATGTTGAACTGAGATGAACAATAGATAAAGTTCGTGTTTATGTAAACGATTGCGATAATTGAAGATCAAGTACTTGGATTATACAACGCAAGGTCATCACTCAAAAACCAACTAGTTTATCCAACCCTATATCCCTCCTGATTAATCTCGATTACTTAAAGCACCAAGAACTGACGGTTTAGAACACAAATTCGATAAACTAACAATCTATCAACCAATACATAAACACCATAATAATGAATTCAATAAGATCAACTATTATCTCAGAAATTGCATAAACATTCAACAAAACATTCATAAATAAACCTTACAATCCGAGGGAAAACACAAAGGAATTTAGCCGAGCATGATTTTGTTCGTTATCCATTCGATTATAGTTTGCATACGAATCAAAATAGAGTTTCTAATGATTACCACACTCAAAATTAAGCTATGGCACCTCCAAATCACCCTTAGGTCGTCCTTAGATGAAAGATAATGATAAGCATGTCAAAAGCCAACCCTAAAACGAGTTTATAAGGCTGTTATAAGTTTCAGCGTCAGTCCCACCGTAAGTTACGGTGGCCACCGTAGCTTACGGTGGCTTTAAAATGCCCTACGGTGGATTAAAACTGTCATACGGTGTAATTCTCTTCAGAGGCCACCATAGCTTACGGTGCCTTTTTTCAAAAAGAAGCCCCGCCCAACAAGGGGCCCCTCTCTGATAAGGAAGAAAACGAAAGAATATCAATTTTATGACCGGTGGCTTCCATTCTTGCCTCCTTGTTTTCTTCATAACTTTCTCGTTTCAACTCCGTTTTCTTCACCGTTTTCGCCCACGTTCTCGTAATTACATCCTCTATCTTCTCCTACCTGCAATTATATGAGTAACCATAGTCAACTAATTCCACAAAATAAACCGATGGTATGGATGATTATTAACTGTCTTATATCACTTAAGGGTTGTCCCATGGACCACCCGTCACATTCCCACACTTACCCGTTGCTTGCCCTCAAGCAACATCTCAACACAAAGTTTTTATTACATTCAACTTGTATCCATAAATCTTACCGCAAATCCGGTTTAGTTAAGGTCCCAAGTCATACCCTATTCCCTCGTTTCTATCGATTGCACTAGTCCACTTGATGTTACATTTAAACCATAGATTTCTAACCAAACCTAACATGCTTTCGGCTTTTACCTATACATAACACACATTTACACAATAACTTTTCCTTGGTGATCATCCATACAATTAACATTTAATCAATTCTCCTCGCATACGCTTGTACAATCATCAAATCTCCACCTACGTAAATGCTTTGACATGAATGCAAATCAAGAGGGCTTAAAAAGGGTTATAATGGGGCAAGGGTATGGAAGGGAATATTGAAAGTAGCTCAAGTGACCCGATCCGACTTATTACAAACAAACTAAGTAAATAATGAAATAAACAACTATAAACATCACTAACTTCTCTTTTTCTTTTTTTTTTCAAAACATAATACTTTGAACAATGCATACATAAACATTGAAACTCTAATACAAACTTATTATTTTTTTATTTTTTTGTAAGCATAATAAACATAATGCTTAATACTAATTGACAAATACTAAAACAATTACATAGAAACCTATTAAGCCGAATCGTTTCGCAATATAACACCGAGTTTGATCGAATAAAAGAATAAGCCCAATAAAGTTTTCTAAAGGAACCAACCCCCCGCCCCTCTCATATCCACACTCATAATATGTAATGTATGAGCCCCAACCCCCCAAAACCCACACTCTCGCTCATCCAGACGAGACTTAACCCAAGTGCCTCTATCACTTTTGCACTCATGCCAAGCTAAGATCTCGAAATGCACTAATTGTACAAGTTCTATCGGAGAATATCAACCGTCTCACCAACCAATACTTTCTCAATTCTCAAGTGTAAACAAACGTGTTATGCAAGTTATTACACCGAAAGCATGCTAACCTTGGTTAGAAAACTACATAATCTCATTTTTTTAAAAAAAACAACTAGGCACGTGTTATTTAGGGAATTGTGACCATGAAAAGGGACCAAAACTTTACCCCGCCATCTTACCACTTTCCGGTTTCTTTAAACAAATTTTTTTATTTTTTCTTTTAATTTTTCACATTTTTTTCTTTTTTTTTTCAAAACAAACAAATTTTCCCGCATCCCCACACTTGGGATACATTGTCCTCAATATATGGTTTTGAGAAAATAAAAACAAAGACACTACTAAGTAAAACTCTACTTCCTTCCATGAAAAACCTGGGTTGTTTCCAACACAGTGTCAAAGAGAAATCCATAAGAGTTTTCCCACATTTGGTTTTTGCAAAGATGGTAGTTTAAAATACCACTATTAACAAACAAACTAGAAATTATAATGCAAAATAAAAATTAAAATGTACAATTACCACTTTTTTGAAACTTTTATGACATTCAAGGTGGGTGACTGGCCCACTCCCGTGCAGCTTTCTCGTTATAAGCACGCTCCATTTCAAGCAATTGTTGCCAGTTTTCCGGTAAACCAGGGTCAGGCCCGAACATCCTCATCCTCCACCATGGATCATTTAGGTTAGGTGGATGTCTCATTTTCGTCTTTTTTGGTCGGCTACCTTTTTCTGCCGCCTTCTCACTCTGTTGATGTCCAACTTCTTTCTTCTCAACTAACCTGTCAATCACAAAACACTCCACTTTTGTGTGATCCTTGCTTAAGGATACACACTTGTTAACAAAATTTGCCTTTAGGCTTTCCTTGTCAACAAAAGAGTCAGTATTATTTTCAAATAATAATAATAATCGTTTATCACGATTCCCACACTTTATTCCCAGTGTCCCCTTGGCACAATTAATCACTACAAGTGAAGTGGCAAGGAAGAGTCTACCCAATATGACTGTGGGTTGTGTGTTAGTTACATTTTTAGCATAATCAAGTACTAAAAAGTCAACTTGGTAACAGAAATCCTCCACATGTACCATCACTTTATTTAGCATGCCTCGGGGAAGTGTATGGGTTTGATCCGCTAAAACCACGGTGGTGTTTTCTTTTTGTAGCGGACCAAACTCATACTGATCATATAAACTACCGGGCATGATACTAACACAAGCTCCATGATCTAGCAGTGCCCGATTAGTTTCAAATTCACCAATTTGGATTGATAAAAGGGGCACTCCTGGGTCTTGAAGTTTACTCGGGATAATATTATTATCAACCCTCTCATCCCTTATTTTGGTTAATTTGTCATTTAAACATTTATCACAAGAACAATTTTCACAAAAAGATGTTTCACTCGGTTGTAATTTAGAGTTATATTGAAAAATTGTTTCATAATTAACCAAATTTTCAGTCTCATCACTAATATCTTCCACCACCCCTTCAAAAAACTGTGGTGGTGGGTCACTTTGAATACTAGAAATTTCAAAATTAGGTAAAAGACTTACCGCGTTGATATGCACGTTGTTCCCCTTCTTTAAGCTCAAGCTGTTTTTCTCCAAATTCGCCACATCGGTTGCAAGTTGACCCATTTGAGTGGTCAACGATTGGATGGCTTTGTCATGGACTTCATCCTTTTGCATGCGCACTTCATCAAGTTGATTTCTCCTTTGCATGTCTTGTTGCATCATCTTTAACATGTCCATAACTTCATTCCCATTTGACGAACTTTGACCCATTGACCCACTTTGACCACCACCTCTTTGACCTTGGAACCCTTGATTATTCCCGCCATGAAAATTACCTTGGTTATAATATTGTTGGCGAGGAACATAATTGCCTTGAATTCCTTGAAAATTCGGGTTAGATTGAGTGGCCGGGTTTCCATATCAAAAATTTGGGTGATTTCTTAACCCGGGGTGGTAGGTGTTGGAGTTCATGTTGTAATTCCTACCACCTCCCCTTGAAGTGCATTCACCTCTTCCACCGGTGCTTGACCTACCACACACACCTCCGAAGCATGACCCAACTCGTTACAATTTGTACAAACATTAATTACCTGATTAGTGGTTTGTACATTTCCTTCTTCCACGCCTTGCACTTGAGGTCTACCAATCGCCGGTCTTGCTCTTCGTCCGGTTTGAGCCTTTCTCTTTGATGTGACCGCCGTTTGTTCCAAATATAACCAATCATCTTGTTCATAGTTTGTACCAAACGACCCATTTGTAATCGACATCAGATTTTGTTCATCTTCTGTACTCAACCCATCATGAAACGCATTCAATAACTCCTAAAGAGAAGTACCATGATGAGGACAATTCTTGATCATCATATTAAATCACTCAAACGCATCGTGAAACATTTCGACCAATTGTTGTTGGAAAGATCTTAGGCTCCTTCTTGCATCGTTAGTCTTTTGAGCCATGTAAAATTCTTCCAAAAATCGTTGTTGCATCTCGACCCAAGTATAAATGGATGCGGAAGGTAATGTGTAAAACCATCTCATTGCTTTATCTTCCAATGAAAATTAAAAAAGAACCAATTTCACCTCATCCGCCGAAAAACCTTGACCCCCAATTGTGTTGCACATAGAGTCATATGCCTCCAAATGAAAATACGGTTCCTCCGTTGCTAACCCTTTATACTTTGGTAGACTTTGGAGTGCATTGGTTCTCACTTAAAATGTCCTCCCTTGTTGATTGTGAGGAATAACCACCGGAGACGGATTATTAGTAATTATTGGTCAGAAATGGGCTTCAATCTCCCTTGCCATCTCTCTTGCATACCTTCTTGGTACCCCCATTGGTACTCTTGGTTGACCCATTTGCCTATAAACGGGCCTTGGCTGCACAAATTGTTGTTGAAACTGTGGTTGAGCTTGTTGTTGAATTATCGGTGGCGGTTGAACTTGATTAACAACAACTGGTGGTTGTTGTTGAGCTTGTTGTTGAACTGGTGGTTGAGCTTGTTGTTGAACCGGTGGTAATTGAACGTTTTGTTGGACAGCCGGTGGTTGTTGTTGTCGATTAAACTCTTGCAACTGTTCTGGTTGTTTCCATTGACCATAACCAAAATTTCCCGGATTTACCCTTTTGCTTCCGTCACCTCCCATGTAATAACCTTCCACCCCATACCCTTCAAATTAATTGTCAAACCCATACCCGTATCCATCACCTTGTGATCTTGAATGTTTCATGAATGGCTGGGGTTGATATTGGTAGCTTGATTGTGATTGTTGAAAGGTTGGTGGTTGGTTTTGTTGAGATACCAAAGGTAGGGAAATGGTTGGAAATAGATGGCAATGTGGATGATGTTGCGTATGTGTATTGAGCAGCTATGGGTACGGTTGTGGGTGGTGGTTGGAGTTCACTTGATGATGTAAGTATATTAGTAGTGATCGGTGGAGGTGGATTTGGTGGAAGTGTAGTCGGGATTGGTTGACCCGAAGTGGGAACTGGTGAATCCATGTTGTTGTTTGATGTAGTTGGAGAACCAAGAAGCTTGTTCTCTCTAAGTAAAACTCAGTTTCTTCGAAGCGTTCTGTCAATCTCGGGATCGATTACTAGTGGTGATGACCAGTTAGATCTTCTAGTATGCATACACCTGTAGGTACCTGCACACTACCACAACCAGTGTAAACCCGAAAATAACAAAAAAAACTACTAAAGCTAACACACGTTGCGCACTACTCCCCGGCAACGGCGCCGAAATTTGACGTGAAGTCGAAGACTCACTCAAAAATAAACCGATTACAACTAATTAGATAGCGGTAAGCGGGTATCGAACACAGGGAGTTTGTGGAAAATGTGTTACTAATTAGCTTATAATTAAACTATATTAAACTAAATGCGAAAAGTAAATTCAATGATTCGGTTGTTTGATTTGAAAAACAAAAAGAACTAAAGCAATAAACGAGTTTTAATCAATATACGAAAATATGCCTTCCCTAGGTTTCAGGTTTCCATGAATGTTACAGTTAATGTTTAACTGAGATGAACAATAGATAAAGTTCGTGTTTATGTAAACAATTGAGATAATTGAAGATCAAGTACTTGGATTATACAACGCAAGGTAATCACTCAAAACCAATTAGTTTATCCAACCCTAAATCCCTCCCGATTAATCTCGATTACTTAAAGCACCAAGAACTGACGGTTTAGAACACAAATTTGATAAACTAACAATCTATCAACCAATACATAAACACCATAATAATGAATTCAATAAGATCAACTATTATCTCAGAAATTGCATGAACATTCAACAAAACATTCATAAATAAACCTTACAATCCGAGGGATACACAAAGGAATTTAGCCGAGCATGATTCGGTTCGTTATCCCCTCGATTATAGTTTGCATTTGAATCAAAATAGTGTTTCTAATGATTACCACACTCAAAATTAAGCTATGGCACCTCCAAACCGCCCTTAGGTCGTCCTTAGATGAAAGATAATGATAAGCATGTCAAAAGCCAACCCTAAAACGAGTTTATAAGGCTGTTATAAGTTTCAGCGTCAGTCCCACCGTAAGTTACGGTGGCCACCGTAGCTTACGGTGGCTTTTAAATGCCCTACGGTGGCTTAAAACTGCCATACGGTGTAATTCTCTTCAGAGGCCACCGTAGCTTACGGTGGCCACCGTAAGCTACGGTGGCTTCCATTCTTGCCTCCTTGTTTTTTTCATAACTTTCTCGTTTCAACTCCGTTTTCTTCACCGTTTTCGCCCACGTTCACGTAATTACATCCTCTATCTTCTCCTACCTAAAATTATATGAGTAACCATAGTCAACTAATTCCACAAAATAAACCGATTGTATGCATGGTTATTAACTGTCTTATATTACTTAAGGGTTGTCCCATGGACCACCCATCAGTAGCATGCGTATTTTCAAGTCAAACCTTGCTTAATCTCATACTACCATGAGAATGCCAATTTAATTTGACAAGTAGTTTGCTAAAGTAGAAAGATTATGATTGACTTCGATTTCTTAAATACCAATTCTAACAACTTTGGGTGGTTATAGTTTAGTCATACAACCTCCCATTGGTTGATTTAATTAGGTCATAATTACACATTGCATTAACATATGATTTCTTTAACTAGCATGATAACCTAAGCAATGGTGTTAACAATGTTATTTTAGAATTATCAAAACTAGAGAAATAGATCATAACTTATATCTCATCATTTCTAAGTACAATATAAGGATCCATGTTTTATCTTGAATAATGTATCAAGGTATTCTTTTTACCATTTCTAGTTTTCAAGTACATGAGTGAATCATGAATGATTGTTAATCATCAACCTTGATGTATAGAGTTAAAGTGATAAAATATTTCTTCATCAAATGATAATTTCAAAATAACCATTTACTTTACCAAACAAAATCACATGTTTAATATAATCATCAAGTAAAACAAAGCTTCTTCATAGAAATTAGATGGTAAATGGAGTTTAGCTCATGATGAGCATGGTTATGAACATTAAAAGAGATGAAGATAACAAACACATGATCAAACTAGAAAAATATAACTAAATGTGGAAGAATCTTCCTTCTTCAATGGTGATGGATGATGATGGTGATGATGATGATAGCCTCCAAGCCTTCAAACTGTCCACAAGACCTTCAATATGATTTATATGAGTGTAAAGTGGGTGTTTTTATAAGGGAAACCCGTATATAAGTTTTATTCAAGCACACAAAATGAGTGCAACATGCTCTTCTATTTATAGGCTGTCTGGGCACTCAGGCACGGCCCCATGCTCCATGAGGCACGCCCCCCCCCCCCCCGTGTCAACGTGTCCAGTCGCATTAAATGCTCTTTCAGATCGTACATGGTGACTCAGCATGGGGGCGTGCTTCCTGAGGCACGGCCCCGTGTTTTTGGGTGTCAGATATATCTTTTTTTGTCTTTTGTGAAAGGTGACCATGACCCCGTGTCCTCTGAAGCACGGCCCCATGTCAAGCTGTCCAGTATTTTGTCTTTTCTTGTAGATTTTTGTCTTTTCTGAAAGGTGAGCACGGCCTCGTGTCTCATGAAGCACAACCACGTGTCTCCTGAAGCACAGCCTCGTGTTCTCTGAAGCACAACCCCATGTTATCTGAAGCACAACCCCCTGTTTTCTAAAGCACAACCCCATGTTTTGTTGTTTTCTTTGATTTTTCTTTTGTATTTTCATTCGTTTATTTGTTTGAGGCTTGGATTCACTTGAAAATACATTTTAACATGATAAGTAGTTATTTGAATTATGTTATACGATAGAAGTTGCAGTTTTTAGAGATTAATTGATGCTAATAATGTATAATTTTATATACATCAGCATGCAACTGGTAAATATAAGCAACAACATCGTAATTTGATGGTTAATAAAGATGCCAAACAAATTTACAACAATCCAATTAACTCGTTGGCGCTCACACCGTTAAAAGGTGCAACAAGGCAACCCGTGTTGCGCTCCTTGTGGTCGTTCGTTGACATTGTCCCATATAACACCGGAAGACTCAAATGGTGGCCACTGTGGTGCTACGTTGAGACCGCCCCACTTGTCGTTGTACGACTTGAGTGGCCACCGCCATGGTAACGACATTCCGTCCTTGAGGACAAGGACGTTTTCAAGGGGTCGTGAATTGATACGATCATATTATATTAATAAGTTTATTATTATTATTTAAGTTTATCTTTCATTTAGTTTCCTTATTATAGTCAAGTTATGTTTCGTTATTGTTTATCCTTTTCTATTTTTATGTCTTTGCTTTCCTATATATTGTAATCTCGTTTAAAAAAAAGAATAAGAAAGAATTATTATTTTGGGTCTATTTTCTCTTATTCTCTTGTATTTTTGAAAGATTAACGGTTGTCGAATAAATCGTAACATATATCCTAGAAAGTCTTCTTCACAAACATTTCCATTCATCAAAAACTCATTGTTCATCTAAAAATTTCATTTCTTTAAGTTATGGCTTCCAACTTAAAGTGTAAGGGCTCAAATGATACAAGAAAACCTCTAAAGTCTAAACCATCACCTGGATTCTTCACAAACTCTAAACTCCTAAATAATCGAAGACTACTTGAGAAAAGAATCATCGAATACAAGCCTTTTGGAATACAATGGTTATACTCAATTCATAACACTCAGGTTGGCAATTTGTGATGGATCTTGAAGAAATCATCTATCCACGATATCTCTATGATTCAATACCTCTTCTTCAACTATCACCGTCACCAAATGGTTCTTGGCATTAACATACTGTTGTGATCTTTTTTATTAACAAAATTATGGACCAAAAGTATTCAATACCTCTTCTTCAACTATCACCGTCACCAAATGGTTCTTGGCATTAACATACTGTTGTGATCTTTTTTATTAACAAAATTATGGACCAAAAGTATACACCATAACTTGAGCAACATTGGAGTGTTTTCTAGGTATAAATTTAGTGTAAGAAAGTAGAACCCAATTAAAACTGTGAAAATAGTTATAAAAAAATGTATTGTTGGAGTTTGTCCGAAAAGTTTTAAAAATTAAGTAAATGGATGGCCAACATGTTGTCCATATTACAGTTCTGGTCCTAACTTTTCACAATTACACTTGTAACACATATTTGATTCTTAGCACTAATTGATGTTAATTTTCTGTCAAACTTTTGTTCAAAAAACTATGATACCCTTTTAGTTAAAAAAAACCCTTAACCTTTGTGCATATCGAATAAAACACAGATGGACCTCTGGCCATGCCCTGCAATCTTCAAGATTGATAAATAATAATTAACGAACAATATATGTATAACCGACTTGTATTATAACCAAAAGCTAGCTTAAACCTGATGACAATAACCTTGGGTTGTGGTAGTGATGGTGATATTGATGGGTGATATCTAACTCTTACTTGCTAGATCTATTTATATTAGTTGGACATTTACTACCACACTTATTGCCAACTAACCCTCTAGCCCCTTTAATCCCATACACCATAATGAGATACTTAGGCCCGAACACGACATGTCCGACTCGATTAATTACCAACATTACCCCTGTAATTTCCGAGTCGGATTTCGGGAGGTCTTCAACTCCAAGTGACTCACATCTCTTTCAGTGCCTTTACTTCTTCAATGTTGGAACCGGCTACCAAAAGATCATTGACATAAACCACAATAATCAATATGGACTGGGTTGATTTCTTCACGTATACGGCTTGTTCCTAGGGACACCTTTTGAAAACCATCTCACTTAGAACTCCTTTTAACTTTGAGTTCCAAGCTTTTGGAGCTTGTTTTAACCCGTACAGAGCCTTCGAGAATTTATACACTTTATGACTCTCTCCTTCCTTTACGAACCCATTCGGTTGTTCAGCAAACACTTCTTCTAGTAAATAACTGTGCAATAAGGCAGATTTTACATCCATGTGATGTACCTCCCATACTTCACTCGCGGCTAGGGCTAGAATAAGTCGAACGGTCTCGAGTCGGGTCATGGGTGCGAACACCTTATCGTAATCGATCTCATGTCGTTGTACATACCCCTTTTCAACGAACCATGCCTTGTACTTGTTTATTGACCCGCCCGAAACTTTCTTGACTTTCATAAACCTCTTTACCCCAATCGGCTTCACCCTGTTAGGACAAACCGTAAGCTTCCACACGTTTTTCTCAATTGATTCCAACTTGGCTTTCATTGCTTGAATCCACTCTTTACTTCTTTTGCTTCTTCTTATTTTGTATGTTCGTCTTCAGTTTAAAGCCTTAAATCTTCATCGAGTACATAATCATCAAAGTAATCTTAATGGAACTGACATCCGTGTGGACCTCCAAAGTATCATACCTGAATTGTGATTCAAAATTTGAGTTGATGCTGCTGTTCGGGTTAGATGATGAGCCCAAGATGCTACTGTTTGGGCCTGATGATAGCTCAAGCGGTTGTTCTCTTTGGAAACAAACTCATACTTGTTTTCTTTTTCGTATTGCATAATTTCTCTCCCCAGTCGATAACAAAATCCTGCCAAATGCGCTCATCAACCGTTTCGTCTGAATTCTTGGACCAATTCCACCCTTTTCCTTCATCAAATTTAGCATCCCGACTAACCATAACTTTCTTTGTAGCCTGGTCGAATAAACGAAATGCCTTAGAACCATGCTCGTTACCAAGATACACCAATTTATTACTCCGATTATCGAGTTTCTTTAGGTGTTGGGTCAAGATTTATGCGAATGCAATTCAACCAAATACCTTTAAATGACTTATATTCAGTTCCTGTTCTTTGAATTATTTATACGGAGTCTTATTTTTACCGCTCAGGTTGTTACTCGGTTTAAGATATACGTCGAATGTCTAACCTTTCACCCCACAAAGCTTGTGGACAATTCGAGCCTTCAAAATACTTCTCGTCATCTCGATTAAGGTTCGGTTTCTCCGCTCCACCACACCATTTTGTTGAGGTGTGTATGAGGCGGTGAGTTGACGAGCTACCCCGTGCGACTTGAAAAAACTCCATGAACTCGTGAGAACTAAATTCTCCACCCCGATCCGTGCAAAAAATTTTAATTTTCACTCTGGTTTCTGTTTCTACACTTGTTTTAAAACTTTTGAATGTACCGAATGCTTCATATTTCGTCTTCAACATAAAAGACCACATATATCGGCTAAAGTCATCAATCAAAACAAATACGTAACGGTTCCCGGATAAAGTTTGCGGGGGTAATCGGACTGCATAAATCCCCGTATATCAACTCCAAAATCTTCGAAGTCCGAAACGAGGCTTGGTCCGGAAATGAATCCCTTTTTTGCTTTCCCATTTGACAAGCTTCACATATTTCATGAGTCGGGTTTATGGTTGGTAGCCCGACTACCAGCTCTTTGCTTGCCATTGACTTTAGTGAGTCAAAGTTGACGTGACCTACTCGGTCATGCCATGTTTGAGAACCGGTCTTCGTTTACGTGTAAACACATGTTCTTTGTAACACGCATCTTGACCTTGTAAAGTCAGTTCGTCTTAGTACTTTTATGATTAGCCTACAGCTACCAACGTACATCCAAATATCGTTCTTTTTCAAAAGAACCTCACACCCATTATCCGTAGATTGTCCCAAGCTCAAAATATTACACCAAAGACTAGATATAACATAAACTTAGTAATTTATTTTACTTCCACATTGTTGCAATGCAAGATAATAGTGTGCCTTCCCATTCGATTAGGGATGACAGTGAAACCCGAACCCAACAGGAAAACCCGAAACCCGACATAATTGGGACGGGTAATACCCGACCTATTAAGGTTTGTGACGAGTTTGGGATTGATTTGTAAATTTTTTGTGGGTGTGTAACGGGTTTGGGATTTGTAATATACCCGATTACCCGATATCATTGAGCTATTTTCCCGATATACCCGACATAACTTTATATATATAAATATATATATATATATATATATATATATATATATATATATATATGTGTGTGTGTGTGTATTGTAATTTTAAATACAATATCTTTTAATTATTGTATTATCTTAATATTCATTCTGGTTGTTCAAATAAAATCAATTATATTGTATAACTTTTCATTTCCTTCTAAGGTTCTAATGCTGAAAAATTACGATAACAATTTAAGAAATCCCATCCTGGACAAAGATTGTAAAGTTAAAATCAATTACGAAAACATGCTACTTTTTTGTTGAATAGTTTTTTTTGGAGTTTTGAAGGAATACTTATTTGTAGAAACATGTTTATGTTAATTATTCGCGACATTTATTTTTATCCTAGTCATTGTTTGTAATCGTGTAGTTATTTTTTTTAAAACCCGATGGGTTTTGGGATGGGTATTTTCTCAAAACCCGATAAGGAACCGAAACCCAATGTGTAATTACCCGATAAAAACCCGACGGGTTTGGAACGAAGTTTCATAATCGGGTATGGGTTTAGGAATTCCTAGACCCTCCCAAGCCCGACCTATTGCCATTCCTACCTTCGATCTTAACTTGGGAATTATCACCAAAACGGACTCGAACTGCAACCTTTTCATCAAGCTTTGAAAAGAACGACCGCTCCTGTCATGTGATTGCTAGCACCATTATCGAGGTACCAAATACCTTCTTACGGTCGTTTAGATTGGTATCAACTTGGTAAAACTTTCTCCTCGTTTAAGTAGACCAACTCATCTACTTTTTGTAACATCATAAGGGTCTCTTTGGCCTCGGTTAGATTTGCTTCCTTCGTTCATTCAGGACAAGAGGAAGCAAAATGACCCATCTGGTCACATCAATAACATTGTAACTTTGACCGATCTTTGCCTTTATGTTTTTCAGCGGTTTGTTGTTTGGAGTTTTCTCGAGTTCCTCAGTTTGGTCATTATATCAACCTTCACCTCGACCCCTACCCCGATTTCCACCGGTTCCTCCTCCCCTTCCTCTACTTGATTCACAGTTTCGATTATTATCTGAATCTAAATAATGAAACAATAGTTTACCTTGGTCTACCAATTGGATTTCTTCTTCTTTGGTTCGTTCTTCATAAGCTTTGAGTCGATCCACTACGTCTTCAAACCCAACCGTCTTTAGATTTAGGATTTGTTCAAGTGAAGCAACAATATGAACAAACGACAAGGTAAGCTTGTGAGAACTTCTTGTCGATTTTCTGTTGCTCGAAAATCTCCCCGAGCGTGGCAGATGAGATCTCCGATATTCTGTTTGCATAATCGTCGATCTTTTCTAAATGTTTCATCTCCAAAGCATTAAACTCAGCTATCAATGTTTGAAGTTTTTCTTCTCTACCCTTACGACTCCTAGATGTTGGTTTCGGATTTCTTCCCACACCTCTTTTACCAGTTTCACACTACCGACTTGAAAAATCTATTGTTCGGGTGTGGATTGAAAAAGTAGGGCGGTCGCCACATTATCTATCTTCACATCAGTCGTACTGGGATCTATCGCATCCCATACGCTATGCACATTAAAAATTACCTTCATGCGAAGTGCCCATACTGTGTAGTTTGTTGTTGTTAACATCGGACATTGAAACGAGCCCGAGCTACTGCCTTGCTTGGCTAGCGGCGGTGGTGTAGTTGAGTCACCCATGACTGATCAAACCCAACTTGTTGAACAATATCTGGTTGAACCCAGCTCGTTCAACCAAAGTATCAACAACTCGGTTTCTCATTTTCTTGGCGGCTTGGATCGATTCACCTTCTTCGTTGACTTGATTCGTTAATTACCGTGTTCTTGAACCAGGCTCTGATACCAATTCGAGATTGATAAACGATAATTAACGAACAATATTTGTATAACTGACTTGTATTATAACAAGAAACTAACTAAAACCTGATTACAATAAGCTTTGGTTGTGATAAGTCGTAGTGATGGTGATATTGATGGGTGATATCTAACTCTTTCTTGCTAGATATTTTTTTATTAGTTAGTTAACTTGCCAACTACATTCATTTATGTCAAACTACTTGACATAAATGTACAACCACATTAATTATGACTAACAACATTAGTTAATGCCAACAACCACACTTATTGCCAACTAACCCTTTAGCCCCCTTAATCCCAG